>NC_134142.1:54049000-54389500 GCF_033958435.1 Carettochelys insculpta | reverse complement strand
GGTCGTGAAGTACGGGCATCAACTCCAACATGAGGCAGGAGCCTGCGCTCTCCCAGACTGCCCTCAACACTGGAGGCCTTTAGCGCTGCATAAGGCCTCCTGAAAATTACAATGCCGCTGCAGACGCCACACCGGGAGCCTTCATTGCCCCGGTTTCACGTGACTGAACAGGCTGTAGGGACCCCGGCATGGTTCCTGAAGCTGGTGAGACCCCCGCAAGCGGTCGCCTCCCTCGGTGCTGTGGTCATCAACGTCAGGTCCGCGTCAGAATCGGACTTGTTTTACTCCAGCTCCCCTCAGAGCGGGAGTACGAGGTCATCTCAATGCAGCGGGCATCGACACCACTCCCAACGCCCCTCGGAGAGGGGAGTGGCAAAGATCCCCAAGGTGCCCCACGAGGGCCCTTCTGGACTCCGTGGGCAATCCATGAGGCACAGGGGTGGGATGCAGGACTCCCGTCCAGGGCACCCAGCACTCCTCAGGTGCTGAGATCGGTGCCGACTGCTGCTTTGGGAGCCCCACCGAGAGAGCAGGCGGAGTTGTCGGCACCGACCCAGGTACTGGTGCAGTCAGCGACGACCCAAGCGTGGGCACCAGCCCTGCAGGCACTGGGGACTGTGGTTCAGTGAGCGCCGGCATGGACAGAACCAGTGTCGACCCAGGTGAAGAGTGGCCCTGTCTTCATGGCACCGTACCAGAGACCACTGGGGTCCCTTCACCCCCAGCACCAAGCACGGCACCGCAAACCACGGTGCCAGGGACTCAAATGGAAGTGCCGGAACCCCCCGCAGTGGTGGGCTTGGAGGGCATGATGCCCTCATCCTTGTCCTCCCCATATGAGGCGGTGGCTGGATCCTCTGCATCCCCAGTCCTGGAGGATGGAGGAGCATACCAGCAGTTGTTGAGGAGAGTGGCCTGGAGTCTGGGGATGCAGGCGGAAGAGGTCAGGGATGAAATAGACCCTATTACAAACATCCTCTCAACATCTGGACCGTCCAGGGTGGCACTGCCCATTATAAAGACAATTGCAAACACAGCAAAGACAGTGTGGCAGACTCTGGCCTCAGCCTTGCCCATGGCTAGGAAAAATGAGTGCCAATATTTTGTCCCAGCCCAGAGAAATGAACATCTGTTCACCCATCCTCCCCCAACTCCCTTGTCGTGGATGCTGTGAACAACAGGGAGAGGCAGGGGTTCAGGGCAAAAAAGCTTCCGGCAACTGGGCATGCGCCCAGTGGATACCCAAATTGGAATGGACATGAGCAACACACCTCAAAGAACACCAGTTACAGAACAGTTAACTGTCTTTTACGCAGGGGTTGTGTTTCTGCAATCCCCACATAACTTGAATTTCTGTGCAAATTGGGGGGAGACAGGAACCAGGTTTGCAGGAGCCCTGCGGGGGGATCGGTTTCCTGGCTTTCAGTGGCAGGGAGCCAGGAACCAGGGGGCAACCTGGTTCCCATCTCCCCACTGCCTGCGGGACCCGGGAAACTGACCATCACATGTGGAAAACTGGCTCCTGGCTCCCCTCTCCTTGCACAGCTGGGAAACTGACCAGGGCAGCAGCCTTGGTCAGTTTCCTGGCTCCAGCCAATGGAGGAGGCCCAGTAGCGGGGAGCTGGGAAGCAGGGACAGCCTGGCTCCCAGCTCCCCTCCTCTCCTTGGAGCCAGGAAGCTAACCAAGCTGCTGCTTGGTTCCCAGCTCCCTACCACTCCAGGGACCAGGAAACCGCTGCTGTTGGGGTACAGCCAAGAGTCAGTTTACCTGCTCCTGTCAGATGACAGCCTGACTCACGGCAGTTGCGTTAACCTGAGGCAGTCTTGAGGGTTTGCTGTATTCCCACATTTAAGAAGACATCAATGAGTGTTAAATGTGTTCAACTCCTCCTAATTTTTCGGGTGTTTGCAAATACTCCTCTCTCAATCAGAGAGAGCTCCAAATACCATCAATACTTTTCTGTATTTTCTTTTTGTTTTGAATGCTTTCATAGTACTCAGTTCACTACAGTCTCAAGAAAAAAAAAGCTTTGTGTTTGTCATCATCTCAGACCATAAAAGTTGGTGTTTTTTCAGGCACTAGTTAGAAATGAACCATAGCAGAGAGAGGTACAAGGCATGCGCTTCCTCTCTTCCCAAATCATGCCAACCTTCAGCATAAGCGTCGCATGACACTTTTTGCTGGAGGGAGCCAGTTTGCTTCTAGGTAATTGATTTTAATGTAGCTTTCTTTTTTACCTTTTAGGTGACGACTGTAGACAGATTTCAAGGTCAACAAAATGATTATATTATCCTTTCATTAGTGCGAACCAAAGCTGTTGGTCACCTTAGGTATGTAGGAGGATATCTTCACAAATGAATTAAAATGTGTAATGTACCTAATTTTTACTGCAGCAGCGTTTCTGGTAATGTTTCCATATTACATATACAAATTGTGTAGTAAATGGTGTTAACAAAGTTTAATGTGACGTATTGAAAGAAGCTCAAAACCAGTTCCATATATGGTTGTCTGGTACCCATTTTGTCTTTCACTATTGGGTCTTCCCTAAATACTATAACTTGTACATATCATTGCAGGTACAGCATTATTAAAATATTAGGAGATGTAATGCTAGTTCAACTAAAGGCTTGAAATAATCTTGAGAAAATAATCTGAGCTTGATTTGTGTATCAGCAATTTTTGGCTTTTGTTTCATTTCTCTTTTGCTGTGCGCATTTTAGAATGTCTGCACCTCAGCTTCAGAGGGGGGAAAAGACTTTTGGAGGAAAAAGATGGACACAGTTTTGTGGAAACATCTCATTACTATTCATTAAACTTCAGTTTATATCTATACAGTAAATACTTGGGTAAAATAATGAAGAAACTGGGAAGGATTATTCCATGATAGCTACAGATTTCCTAATGCTGTATATGCCCTTTAATTATGTGCATGCGTGAGATTGTTTTATGAAGACATTTCAGTGGCAAGCAAAGCACTATTGGTAGTAAAAAGTCCATATCTATTGCATTTTTTTGCTTCTTGAAGGGATGTCAGACGTCTGGTGGTTGCTATGTCAAGAGCCCGACTTGGTCTTTATATCTTTGCAAGAGTATCATTGTTCCAGAACTGCTTTGAGCTAACTCCAGCTTTCAGCCAACTCACAGCTCGGCCACTTCAACTGCATATAGTTCCCACAGAGTATTTTCCAACACTCAGACAGGTAAGTACATCTGTTCTAAATTGTATAACAGAACAGCTTGTTAGCAGTACACTCTCTTCACTGAGTGCATAGTAAAGGAGACAGGACTGCAAAGCTTCTTCATTACAGATAAACGTCTTTTGGATGGTTATGGCTGAGGAATTTACCATGTTGCATTCATAAGTACAGTGAGTAGAGTATGATGTATGTTTTATTCCTGCTAAAACCACTACAGTAAACTCCTGATATGTGCGATTTCGACTTGTATTAACACGAGGTAAGCACAAGTCGAAGTCCCCTCCACAGATCCCTACTCCAGGCCTCGGCTTCCCCAGCTGAGGGAAGCTGGGCAGACAGACAGCTGCACTGCCGCGGCTTCTCCCTGGCTTCCCCCAGCTGGGGGGACCAAGGTGGGCAGCCATGGCAGCACAAAGTTCTCCCCAGCTTCCGCCAGCTGGGAGAAACTGTGCCATCACGGCTATCTGCCCACCTGACTTCCCCCAATGATATGCTGGTAAATTTCCTGGCTCCCACCTCCCTAACTTGCACAAAATTTGAATTATGCAAGGGTGCTCAGGAGCATAACCCTTGCATACTCGGGGGTCTACTGTACTTGGAGTAATGCAAAATATCTAAAATAAAACATGTGGCTTCTTAACTTCATGAAGGGGGCCTCTGAAGAGGATGGAGAAGAGGCTATTTTCAGTAGTGATGGATGACAGAACAAAGAGCAATAGTCTGAAGTTACAGAGGGAAAGGTGTAGGTTGGGTATTAGGAAAAACTATTTCACCAGAACAGTGGTGAAGCACTGGAAAGCTTTACCTAGACTGGGTCTACACTTGCCATGGAAGATTGAACGCTTGGGTTCAGTCTTCCAGGGTGTCATTTTGTGCATGTGTGAAATGACACGTTCTGGGGTCATTGTTAACCTTGGAACTCCTTGCGAGCTGCAAAGATTAAGGAATGCAGACAGAAGGAACGCTCCTGTTGGCATTCTGCAGTGTGGACAGGGATGAATATTGATGTCTGTAAAATCAATTTTTGGTACACAATTGGCATACCTAAAATTGCATAGCAGCTGTTGATATTCAAGGTAAGTGTAGACCCAGCCCTAGAGAGGTGGTGGAATCTCCATCTCTAGAGGTTTTGAAGTCTCGGTTTGACAAAGTCCTGGCTGGGATGGTTTGGTTAGTTAGGGTCCATCCTGGTTTCGGTGGGAGCTGGACTAGATGACCTCCTAAAGTTCCTTCCAGCCCAAGGATTCTATGATCCTATGAATAAGAGGAGTAATTGACACAATGTATTGAGAAATGTTGTTTAATCGATTAATCATCACTCTTTTGCCTTTAATTATTTTTGTGATTGTGTCATGTACGTTTAATTGAGCTATCTAGTATCTCATAGATGTGTTTTTCTGGAATGATAAAATTTACAAGTGTAGCAAAATTTAAGTCTGTGTTCCTCCTTTTGCAAGTGGCCACTTTGGTTTCCTGGAATTAAGAGGTTAATATTCCAAACCCTTACGTGAATAGTTGATGCTGTATAACTTCCTTACAGCAATATGCATGTGTTTTTGAAAGGAAAAAAAAAAGTGAAGTGTGTTTCTAAGAAGCTTTTCTTTTGCCTGTGCCTTTTACAAGTTTTTCGTATCACACAGCGTCTCTTCCTCTCAATGCATAGATAGGTGACCCTCTGTTACATTTGTACGAGTTGCATATCTAGACAAGAATTAGCATGGAGAGTAGGGAGCTATCTTGTTTAAAAATGTAATATTTCACTTCTGTGCTTTTGCCTATCTCTCCTAGCATAAGAATAGCACTTTTTGAAGATTCAGTATGTTTTTTTCTGAATGCTAACTTCTTTTGCTTTTCCCCTAGAATGGAGAAAGACCTTCTCACCCAGTACATGTTATAAAGAACATGCCTCAGATGGCTAACTTTGTGTATAACATGTATATGCACATGATACAAAGTACACATCACTATAGACAGGTAAGTAGATTAATAAATTTCTGAAAACATTCATCAAAAATGTAACTCCCTGTAGAAAATCAGGGGATGCTTTTGAGATGAGTAGGTTAAAATTTGATATACCAGGTTTCCGCAGGCTTGGTAGTTTTTTAATTCAGTGGAGCTAGGAGGAAGTGATTCCTTTTTCAATTTCAAAAAGCTTCCTGTAATGCAAATACTCAAAACTCCCTTTGTATTAACAAATACATACAAGTGCTATAGATAGATAGATAGATAGATAGATAGATTTTGTTGCTAAGAGTTGTTTGGAGGAAGGAGCAAGAACTGTTTGTTTTTTAAAAAACAAACCAAAAAAATCACTAATGTACTTGAAGATGTCTGACTAATATGAAAGTATTAGTGCAGCAGTGACTGGGTAACAAGTTGGAAGTTAGTTGCCACAGGAGGAATAAAGCAGTGTTACCATTTCTGAGCAATGGCCTCTGTCCATGAAGATCTATCCGTTCTCTGTGGGGTTTGCCTTTCCTATTCGAACCGTCCATTATGCCTAATACTAGGGTCTTGATTTTTCGTTTGTCGTTCATTCTGCAAATATGTCCAAATAGTTGTAGCTTCCATCTTATAACCTGCTGCAGCAGGTTCTCTTTTGGCTGTATCTTCCTATGTAATTCCTCATTCGTGATCTTTTGCATCCATCCTATTTTCAGAATCTTTCTATAACAACTCCATTCAAACGCCAATATTCTTTTAGAATCTTTTGTTACCACCCATGTCTCACATCCGTACAACATGCTGCTGAATACACAAGTTTTCAAGACGCTCACTTCGTTCTTAAGCTAATTGCTTTGCTTTTCCAGGTCTTATCCATTGCCTTCAAACTTACTTTTGCTTTCGCTATTCTAGTTGCTATTTCCTTCTTACACTCCAGATCATGTTATATTGCTCCCCAGATATGTGAATTTCTCTTTATTTTCTAGTTCAGTACCATCAACACTGATCTTCCTTCCTATTTCCTTATCTCCAAATACCATTGTTTTTGTTTTATCAATGTTCATAATCAGTCCGTACCGCTTCCCTTCTTCATTTAACACATGCACCGTTTTTGCTAGCTTCTTATCGTCCTCAATGATAACTATATCATCCGCGAACTTCAAGTTATTCTTTTCCCGTGCACGGATACCCCTTCTACCTCTTCCTTGATCTGGTCCATCACTCTCTGCAGATGTGTGATGAAGATACTTGGCGATATTGGATCTCCTTGTCTCTGCTTGTTTTAAACCAACTTCCCAACTCCCTGCATGTTCTCACCGCTGCCTCCACATTATCACTGATATCCTTCAACAACCGTATCAGTCTGCTATCCGCTCCGTATGACTCCAACACCACCCAAGTCACTTGCTGATCTATTCTGTCAAATGCCTTTTGAAAATCGACAAAGCAAGTGTATACATTTTTGTTCTTTCATCGAGCTTTCTCCCCTATGTCTTAGTGCCAATATCTGCTGTATGGTACTTCTGTCTTTTCTGAACCCTGCTTGCTCATCTGCTATACGTTGTTCTCTCTGCGATCTGAATCTCTGTCAGTATCATCATCATCAGCACCTTACCTAGATGACTCGTTAGGGCAATCGTTCTGTAGTTCTTGCACTCCAGTGTACTTCCTTTCTTGGGTTTTGTCACTAGCACAGATCTTGTCCATTCCTTAGTCATCTTTCCTTCTTTCCATGCTATATGACATGGTTGGTGTATTTCCTGAATCATGCTTTCTCCACCGTATTTGATCATCTCTCCTGTTATCTTATCATTTTCAGGGCTCTTGTTGTTCTTTAGTTGTTTCACTGCTTTTTCTACTTCTTCATTCGAAATATCAGTCTCACTCTTGATGCTCGGGGGGAGATATCTCTTTCAGTTCTTCAATCAATCTTTGAGACACTCGGGTCCAACTGTGCTTCATATAGATTGGTGCAATATCTCATCCATCACTGCACAATCTTCTCCCTGTTCATGAGCAGTTTTTCATTCTCATCTTTTATCGCCATCCGCTTTGGTTGCCATTTCTTGTTAATATTGCTGATTGTCTTATACACCTCCCTGGTCTTACATTTGCCATAATACCTCTCTATAGCTTCACATTGCTCCTCTAACCATTTCTCCTTATCCTTTCTGGCTGCTTTTCTTACCTCATTGCATTTCATCCTATATTACTGTTCTGCCATCTCAGAGACATCTCATCTGATCTTCAGCACTCTCTTCTCTTGAACCAACTTCATTGTCTCCTGGGTAATCCACTTCTTATTGATCTTCTCTTCTGGAACAGTCTACTCAATTGCCTCTTCTATAGCGATGGCTATCCCTGTGACTCTCTTATCGAGGTCTTTCTCTGTGGCAATAATCTTCTCTTCAAGTGCTGTTCTGTATGCATTCCCTGTTGCTTCCTCACATAGCCTTGCAATGTCTCTCTTTTTCTTAAACTGTGTCTTACACTTTCTTTTGAGTTTTATCTTGATGTTTGCAGTCACTAGACTGTGGTCTGAATCTTTATCTGCTCCTTGGAAAGGTTAGCATTGCTGTACTCTTGTTATCCATCTTCTTATCAAAATCATATCATGTTCTTGGACTTCCCCTCATTCGATCGCCATGTCCACTTCCTACAGTCCTTTTGTTGGAATCTCGTGTTGCAGATCACCATCTCATGCTCTGTAGCAAACTCTAGCAGTTTCTCGCCTTGTTCGTTTCTCTCTCCATATCCAAACCTTCCCATGACTCTCTCCCAACTTTTGTTATCTGTTCCAACCTTTGCATTCCAATATCATCCAATGATCAACACATCTTTCTTCAGTATCTCCTCCACCATCCTTGTCAACTCTTTATAGAATAGCTCAGTCTCTTCCTCAGTACTGTCCGACGTGGGTGCATACACCTGAATGACTGGGATGTTGAATGGTTTTGCTTCGAATCTCGCTTCTGTAGTTCTTGCGCTCACCAGTTTGCATCCTAGTAATGCTCTTCTAGCTGTTTTGCTAAGAAGGAATCCAACTCCTGCTTCATGCTTCGTTTCGTTTCCTGACCAAATGACTTTGCAACCGCATATCTCTCCTGATGCTGTCCAACACCTCTCTGCCAGTCCAAGTATATCACATCGGTATCTCTCCATCTCCATCCAGAGCAGCTCTAATTTTCCAGTTACCCACAGTGTTCAGATGTTCCAGGTTCCAATGGATAGCATATGTGTTAGCTGTAATTTTCTTTTGGTAGCCATTTTATCGACCCAACCCCAATTGCTCGATTGGTATCACGGACCTTGCTTATCTGGGCGACGTCTGAACCAGCATCTTCTATCGTTTAGTTGTACTGGCATCAGATTTCATTCGTATTGTTGTTTGACAGTCAGCGCATTGACACACATCTGACCAACCCTCTACCTTCGTCCAGGCTTGGGACTGGCATGGAGCTAGCAGTGGCTTCATGGCGGAGTTTTATGGAGAATGGCAGGTGGGAATTTCTTTTTTAGGGGCAGACTAAGAAAACATTGCAAATACTCTCTCAAAGCCGGTCAGTCAGTTTTGACTTAAACACCAGGGAGCTCTGAGGTTATGACAAGGTCAAGTGGCATTAGCTCTTCCACATCAGATTGAAAGCTTTGAAGAGCTTACTTTACATGCAAGTTGTAAAGCACACATTCATCTACAGTTGTCTTCATCAGTGGCACTTGCGTGGTGACAGAGAGATAGCCGTGTTAGTCTGCATTCTTGCAGTTGGGACTACAAACCTGACTTTGGTCTCATCTCCAGATCCACAGTAAGTGACTGACTAACTCATCTGTCAAACTCAGTGGAAGACACCATCATTATAGAGTTTGCCATGAGTTGAAATAATAAAAATCTTCACTTTTAAAGGAAAATAGACTATACACATCATATGTTTTTATATGTGGTTTGGCGTTTGTCCCCCAGTTAGTTCTTTTGTTCCAATACTGTTGCTGTCATGTGAATAGTCTGAGAGGTAGTCATGTGAGTCACAAAACAATAAAAAAAAAACAAAACAGTGCTGTAGCAACTCTCATATGAGGCAGACTAGCCCACTCGTCTCCTCCACAACTAGTTGTCTGGCTATCTCCATAACTATCCAAAGCCTGTACATATCAGTCGTTTTCATACTATATGGTGTTGGTGGGGTTCTGCTGTTCTACATGGTGGATAGAGAGATGGTTCAGCATTTATGCAGAGTCAGGGATGAGATTGCTAATAGTCGAGGAGAAGGATGTAAGTGTTGATTAGCACTGATCTCAGTAGTCATCAGTGGGCACTAATTTTTGCAAACACGTCTGTCTCATTCCCCTTTTTATCCCCTTCCCTCCGCATTTATTCATCAATTGTTCATTGTCTTAGGGTAAGTTTATATTAGGGAAATAAGTCAATTTCAGATACATAGTTCTAGCTACGGCATTTGCGTAGTTAAAATCAAAGTATCAGAAGCGACTTACTTCCCTAGTGAAGTCCAAGCCTCTGTAGCCTCGTGTGGGCGTCCCTTAGTCCATGCAATAGCTTGAAATACGGGGTCAACGGCTGAGCACAGAGAGGTCGATTGTGCTGCATTTTCACCAGATGTGCAAAATCAAACTCTGGAAGATCAATGGCCAGCGTGTCAATCTTCCATTAAGTATAGACAAACCCGTAAATTGTAGTCTGAGCTTTCTGAGGACAGAAACTGTGTTTGTGGTAGTTCATAGAGTGGGGGACCTTGATCCTTGATTAGGTTCCTTAGCTGCTACAACAGTCAAAAAAATCATATACTAGAAAGAGTTTTGTGTGTAGCATCAAGCATGAATGACAATATTTTGCACTTGCATAGCTCTTGACACCTAAGAGAATAAAAGAACTTACAAATGCACTCATGGTTTTGCTGACATTTAACCACTGTTTACTTGCATCTAAAACTAACTCATTAGTAGCTAATGGTAGCAGTGCAACTGCTTTTTCCCTGCTGTGACAATGAGTCATGCTGTCCTTGCAGAAGAAATGGAGCCAAAAGTTGGGGAGGGTGGGGGACACAACAAATATGCAGATATTAGAAAGCATTGTCATGTGTTTTGCATAATTCTTTTTAATACAAGAAGTTGTTTTTCATTTTATATGAATCCATTCTTACAAAAGCGATACATGGCAGTAATCACATGTGAGGCAAAAAGGATCAGCTTCATTATAGGAGTCCCAGTCTCTATCTGCCCTCAGAAAACATATCTTTAGTAAAGATAATAGACCTTCTGTTTGAGAAATTTATTTTTTCACGTGTCCATAATTGCTATTCACTTTACATTATGAAGACCCCTGTGGTATCTTCAAAGTTCATAAGATTATTTCTCTATCTCCATAATTACCCATAATAACCACTCTTTAAAACTTTCCATGGTTGTCATAAACATGTAATACTAATGTCAGCTAATTGTAGGTATGTTTTTACTGTAATTTAATACTTAATTTGTAGTGTGAAGGAAAGCTCCCTTTTGGCAACCACAGGTAAACAGTGCTCTTCTGGAACTTTGTCTGAACTTTGGGTTCATTTAAAGCCATTCTGAATATTACCAAAAATTATTCATCATGTAGCTGAATCATATATTCCTTGTCAACCTGGAATTTTTGTATTTGTGGATAAATAGTCTTCTCAACTTGGAATTTTGCCCAGCACTCCTCAGCATTCTTTTACAGCCGACTTTATTTTCAGTCTTCTCAGCCAGTTATCCATAGTGTAGTTAGTATAACTGCTCTTAATGCTTTGTACTTATAGATGCCTTCCCACCTGAGGACAAAAGTACTTTGCCTGTATTAAATAATTCATCTTCACACTACTGCTGGGATGGAGTATGAGGTACCTAAGGATTGCTTTATCAAGTCTAAATTCTTTGCTTTGGATAAAATTCATACATGTGCAGAGAGCCCATGCACCACATTCCAGCCTTTTAATTTATGTAAGCGTTTCCCTGGAATGTGCATCATGCTAGTTACCAATAGGTTGGTACAGACTAGTTGCAGACCGATTGGGAAAAGGTTCATTGGGTCAGGAAGTATGAATTACTTCCTTTGGTTTTCCTTACTGACTTCTGGGAGTTTCTGCATTACTGTGCATATACAGAATTCAGGGCCCTTGCAGTTTTCTTTGCTTCCCAACAGAAAAATTATTTGTGATGGGGATCCAAAGGGAAACATCAAGATTGGTTATGTGCTCTTGCAAGGCATCACAGGCAGGTCATTTTGGGTGCTTGGAACAGCTGGCTGAGAGGTAAATCGCCATGGGCTGTGATGAGCTGCTCATACCCGAACTGTTACTCTTAGAACCCTCAACCCCTCACCTGGATCCCACGCACACAGTTAACCCTTCCATATTTGGTTCCTGCCAGGTTGAACCTCCCTGCCCCATGCATGGATCAGGGGCCAGGGCTGGGAATGCATGCTAGACTGGTATCCCCCTTGCTTGCTATCTTGATGCTCCTGGTGTAGAGGAGCCAGGCCTTGGGGTATTTTGGGGACAGATCTGTCCCTTGTGCTGTGTCAGGGCACATGCAGCATCATCGCTGTGTCTGTCGTGTTGGGGGAAGGCTGCAGGAGGATTTCCGAACTCTATGCAGCCAGTTGACTGTGCTCCCCACTGCCATGATGGAGCTTCCACATTTATTTACTAACAAATTAAAAGCGCAAACACTTAAAATGTTCACAGAATTCCCTCAGGGGTACTTATTCTTTTTTTAATAGATAAACACTGTAATAACCCTTCCTGATCCTCTGGCATATCTCTCATCCTCTTAGAGGTCTCAAAGATAATCGGTGGCTCAGAGATCACTTCCGTCAGTTCCTTAAGGATTCTAGGCCCTGCTGACTAAAAGACATCAAAGTAATTCTTAACTTTTCTTTTTTCTGTTTTAGCCTCAGTTCCTCCCCCATTTACAATGATACTCGTGATGTTAGTTATCCTATTACAGACAACTTTTTGGACTAGGGCGAGGAGGGGGGAGAAATTGAAGAGAAAAGTCATCGAAGACTGGCCATCACTGCCTTTTCCCTTTGGCTTTCCTTCATTTAGTAATGGGCCTACCCTGTCCCTAGTCATTCTTTTGCTTCTCATGTATTTTAATATAGATTAAAACTCTCATTTTGTGCCTTGACCTTTCTAATTTGGTCTGTATGTGCTTATATATTTTTTTTTATATTCATCCTTTGTAAGTTGACTTGATGTCCACGTCTTGTAGTGCTTTATAATTTCTTGATTAAGTCCTGGTGGCCTCCTAGTTTAGTCCTTATTTTTCTACACATTGTTACAGTTTGCTGTTGTTGTGCCCTTAACAATGTCTTTTTCTCTTTTTTCTTAAACTGCTAACTCTCTTGAACTATTCTTTCCCTTAGACTCGCTTCCCATGGGATCTTATTAGGAAATTGTTTGCTTAAGTTCATTATCAGTATTCTGCTGTTTGAACTTCTACCATTCCTAAGATTCATGAATTCTGTCATTTTCTCCCAAACGGCTTTCCACATTCAGATTCTCCTTTAGTCCCTCCCTTTTTATCAGGATCTAATCCAGAATAGCGTCATCCCTGGTCACTTTTTGCACCTTCTGTAATAAAAAAAATAGCTCCAATGCATTCCAAAAAATTTTTGGATAAGTTCTGCTCTGTTGCATAATTTCCCAGGAGAGGTCTGGGTAGTTTTAAGTCCCCGTCTTCACCCAATCCTGTGTGTTTCAGATTATTTTGTTAGTAGTTCAAAAAATGTCTTCCACTTCTTCCTAGCGAAGTGGTCTATTTTATGGTAGACTGCTGCATGATACCACTCTTTGTTTTTTTAACTGTTTATCCTTACTTGGGTGTTTGAGTGCATTTTGTTACCCCCAATTTATCTAGGGGTGACTTGTCCTTATTCTTTTATAGGATTTCTTTAATTTGGAAAGTATAGACTGGTAAGACCTGAGTATATGTTAAATTTCATGTTCATTCCTATCTCTGAAGGAGTTGTATTAATTGTTCCTTAAAGTTCAGAAATAGTGAATACTTGTGCATGTAAGGGAGAAAGAAACAGAAGTAAAAATGTAAGTCTGGTATTTTGGGTTTTATGCAGAAATGATGAAAGGTATTTAGGTCTTAGATCTAAGATGAGCAATTTGAACTGAAAGAGAAATTGGTGTATACAAGTATTACTATAGAACTTCATTTGTGTTATTTTTCTTATATTAGCAGGATTTATTGCCCCCACCAGCCCTGGTTGAAGAAAGTGAAACTGTTCAAATTCAGGATGCAAACATGGAAGTTGAAACCAAAATCACAACAGTGGAGGGTGGTGAGGTGATGAAAGAAGACGGAGAGACAGTGAAAGAAGAGGGAGTGAAAGTGGCAGAAGAGGAAGAACCTCGGAAAATGCCAGAGCATCCAGGAAGAGATAGTGATAGTGAAGACAGTGAAGCTGAGACAGACTGAGCAGTGATCTTTACCCTCAGTATGTTTTGGGCACAGACTGGAGGCTGATAGATCTAAAAAATAACTTGGACTTGGTTAATAGTGGCTGTGCATTGTTACCTATTCTGCATATTTTTCACTGAATAGTTCAGTGGATGAACATCATGATTGGTATGTAATGTTAAACAATAATGAGAACTAAGTTCTTATCCGTTTCAGTACTTACACATGTTAAGAGGCAAGAGCTTTTCTTTCATAACTTGTTTAGTAAAAATGTTTTTAATACTTGTTTTCTACTGGTTCATGGACTCTGATCAAAGTGCTAGTGTAGGTGTGGTAAACCTTTTCCCTGCCACAGGCCACTGATCATCAGAAAAAAAAACTCTTGAGCCACACCCAGCTGGGCCAGGGGAGTCTGGATGTGGAAGAGGACAAAGGCTGAGGGAGTGGTTGAGGTGTGGGTTCTGGAAGGAAGCTAGTTGCAAGTAGGTACTTAAGGCTGGTACTTCTATTCTAGAGGGGTGCAGGAAGGGTGCAGAGATGTTTATCTCTGGCAGCTCCCAGATTTGGAAGCGGCTGGCATGTGTCCCTGCAGCCTCAGGGCCAGGCAGGTAGTCGGTTCTGCATGCTGCCCCCAGCTGCAGAGGCTGCACCCACAGCTCTCATTGCCTGTGTTTCTTGACAAGTCAGAGCTGTGAGGGTGACACCTGTGGGCTAGGGCTGTGCTTGGAGCTTCCTGAATCTCCATGAGTCAGAACTCACAGGCCAGATCTAACTAAGCAGGGAGTTGGAGCTGGCCTGCTGGCTGAAGGTTCCTCGACTCCTGTTGTAGTGATTAAGTAATCATCTTCCAGCCCACTTCATGTTACTTTTTCCCTAGGACTTTTATAAAGTATACAATGGAGAGATTTGGAACTAAACTGCACATGTGTCTATGTAGGCATGTTGGTATGGAACGTAATTCAGTAAGATTCTTAAGCATGCACCGGTAATGGCATATGAGCAGTCACAGTAACTTCAGTGGGAGTTAAATATGTATCTGAGTGCTTTGCTGAATTGTAGCCTTTGAGAGTAGTGTAAGACCATGTGCTAGTTGTACTCCTTTTCACTGCTGCCTTCTGCTGATGTTCTTAGTGTGTCAGCACAGGCAAAAACAAACCCTCTCCCTACCTTTCATAAAGACACTGAAATTTTGAAACTGATAATATTGTGCAATGAAAAAGTGTGTATTTTTGAGACAGTAATTACGTATGCAAAAGTAACATTAAAGGTAAAGGTTGTTCCCCCATGCATGGGAAATGGTCTTCAAAACAGTATCATGTGCATAGGGAGATAGTGCATGAGTGGATTTTCTGTTGTAGCTTCCAAATGCACATGCTTTGTAAGCAGTTCAGAAGTAAAAGATTTTGCACTGATTTATCAGCAGCATCTGCCAACTTGGCAATTGAGTCAATGAAACACACTCTTTTTCAGTAGACTTGCAAACAAAGCAGTAACCACAGGACCATGCTTCGTATTCTTTGCTGGCAAAGGAAAAATGTTCAGTTGTGAAAATGCCAGCAAGATTTCCTCACTAAATAGAGATAAAAGAATAATTTATATGAATGAAGTTTCAAATGGTCAAGTTTTGTAAATATGTTCATAATGAGAACCAAATTCAAAGAAAAAATTAAAAGCAAATCTTAAGCCCCTCATCTACGTCATCTTCACGAAAATCAATCTCAGTTTGTAAATGGCACGTCTCCAGTATTGTACCTCACAATCTCTAATTTTGGTACCCCAGGCTCTCTGTGAGCTGTTACCTTTGTTTTCTGAACTCTCACCCAAACCAGAAAATGAATCATATGAGAAGGGTGTCCCATCTGTCATTTATATCAACAAGAAAAAAAAAATGCAGTGGTGGATTAACATAAGGGCATTTGTCCCAGGGCCCGAAGGCTCCATAACTCCATTTTCCTTCAACAATTCACTCTAATTGCGACAAAAGAAATTTGTCACATCATTCTTATTTTAAAATTAGGCATAATTTTATTATGCATCCTGAGTAGTAATAAGCATGAATAGCTTTTCAAGCATAAATAATGACATTCTCATATTCTAAATGACACCAGCTAACTTTACAGCTTGTTGGTTCCAATTCCTTGAAATGGCTGAGTTGACAATAGACTGAGTTGTATTGTGTTTGTAGCTGCCACTTGGGGTTGGTCTCCCATTTATATATTATTTTCAAGAACATCTTGTACAGTACACCCTTCTCTGGTTATATTATCCCATTCCACATACATTGGTGATCTTTATGGTAACATAAGCTTTATAAGAAATGAATGCAGTAAGAAGTGTTGAGTGTAAAACTGGCTAGTTTCGTAGTGCTGACCAGGGAAGGGCGGCAAAGTGAAAATAATGACAAGGGAAGAAATCTCAAGTGTTGCTCAAAATCTTCTAAAATATTACTCTTCAGATATTGAAGAATGTGTCACTGCAGAACTGTATCAGTTTTCAGATCTTTTTCCACAGATTTTGCAAAAGATCAAGCAAGTGATAAGGGATTTGAAATGCAAATGTACAGCTTGCTTCATTCTTATGGTCTTAAAAATGCATTTCAAAATGTTGACAATTTTACATTTGTATCTTTGCCTCATGGCATCTAACTGTATTGGAGAACCGTTGTTTTTTCAAAGCTTGGGCTGATTAAGAACAAATTATGGTCAACCATGCATCAACATTGTTTGAATGCGCTAACTCTCTTGTCAATTGAGCATGAAATTCTATGCAGCATAGACTCAAATGCCATTATCCATGATTTTTGCTGAAATGAAAGTACAAAAGCCTACTCTAATTTTGGTTGTGTGAAATAGCTTTTGCAACTGAGACATTTCTTACATTTTTCAAATTTAGAGTTTAGTTTATACTGTATTCAGCATTTCCAATGTATTTTTGTGTTTAAATTGCATTAGATAAGCATATAGTGATAGACTTTCATTACATTATTGGATATGTTGATTTTTTTATATTTTTTGGTAACCTGAAATTGCATTTGTAAATAATATTTTATGTTGTGTGTTGAAACATACTTCTTACCATGATTAATTATTAAGAATAAAACTGTGATTTATATGTAGCAGTTTATTGTTTTGGTGTGTAACTATACATTAATATTTTAATATATTGGTGGGGGGACTTGTGACTGTGTTGTCCCAGGGCCCCACCTGTTCCTAATCGGCCAGTGAAAAAATGCACAGCTTATTTTCTGCTAGTGGAGAGATGAATGGTACAGAGTTAAATATGTGGATGATAGTTTCATAAACAGGCATATGTTTAATCAGGGATGAATAGTACTAGGCCTTCAGGCAACATGTGACCAGCTCAGCTGAGGGTCATCTTTCCTTTCCGACCTATATTCTATAAATATTTTAGTGTTTGTTGAGCTGTACTATATGTGAAGGGCCTTCTGCATCGTCTCCAGGAATCCTCATTCCCCAGTGCATTGTTAAGCAATTTGCACTTGTTCTGCAGTGTAGAGAGCCCTGATAGAACCTGAAAGTTCAAAAAGTGGATATAGTTATGTGGGGAACCATAGACCTTTTTCTCATACAAAAATCTCTCTCTCTCTCTCTCTGCCTTGGTTGCTTGTTTTTGAAAGACAGTATTTTCGTGAGATTTGATCTCATTGTAGTGTTTGCAGCTTTGTGCTAATGAATGATAGTGAAACCGAATAGCACTTTTTACTGAGGCTTATACATGTTGCCAGGCTCCCTGCCTGCCCCACCCCTGTATGCTACTCAGAAAAGCCTGCCATGGGGCTCTGTTTAAATAGCTGGGGAGGGAGCTTCCATTGACCAGTTTACATATGGCCAATTGGAGCTGCTTGTTTGAAGAACTGTCAGTGCTCAAAGTAGCACTCCCCATCCCCTGATGGCCTCACAGTGGCTGCTCTGAGTAGCCTGCCAAGGCATGGAGGGAACCTGCGGGCAGGTGCTGGCTGGAAGTTACCCAAGTAACCATCTGCTGGGCAGAACCTGCCTCTGGTATCCCAGCCCTTCTTCCCACCTCTGCTCCTGCATCTATATCCTGTTCCGGACTTTGCACCCCAACCTGCTCCAAGTCACAAACTTCTCCTACCCTAAGTCACAACCCAAATCCTTGTACCCTCTCTTGCACCCCAGTTCCCTACCCCAGGTCACAACCCCTTCCTTCCTCTAAACTCTCTCCCAAATCCCACACCTGCTCCTGTCCCCTACTCCTTTACTCCAAGTTCTGTTCTGCACCCCACCTCCATTAATAATATGGAAGTGTGGCCCTTGACCTCCTACCAAATTCCTGCAGTGGCTCTCACCAAAAATTACTGCCCTCCCCCAGCCTAATGGAAGCATTCCAACCAAAACATGGAGGATCTTGCAACGCTTTAGAAGCAGCCAGAAACTTGGCTTAAGCCCACAGTCTCTTTCATCATTGTTACAAGCCTGAGCCAAGAACTTTGCAATTATTGTGTGCATTTGAGTTCTTTAACCAATTTCAGCTCTCACCTTTCTTTTTATAAATAAACTTTTGTATTTTAAACACTAAATGATTGGCACCAGCATGATTATTGGGTGAGACCTGAGTGATATATTGACCTGGGTATGGGGCTGGTCCTTCAGGAACAGAAGAATCTTTGGTTTGATAGAGCTGATTTTTAAATAGCCATAATTAAGTTTAGTATCTGTGGTGGTGACACAAGGACTGGAATACCTTGGTAAAGGGCTCTTCTGACATCTTGTTAGCCAGAAATGTACTTTCTTTCCTAGCTCAGTGTAACTTACAGTGGAGTTTGGGTGCATATATGCTGTTTCTCAGCAGGGTGTTCTGAACTTGGTATTCTCAGTTGTGACCCACAGAGATGCGTTAAATAGGACTTTTTAAAAATACTCCACTGTAATGTATGTGGCCAAAACGTTACTATATAGCCCCATGCGGTAGAGAGCATGGGAGTCTACAAAGCAGAGATTATGCTTTGGATGCTGCAAATCACACTGATGCAAATTTACAGTGACAAATTTATAGATGTTGAAATACTGAAATTGGCAGGTGTAATCTAATGTACTGTTCATTTGTCTAATTACTGAAAGAACAAAGGCAAAGAACATGTTACCTTGAGTCAGTGACTCTGTTCTGTTTATTTTCCCTAGTCAGATGATGATATTTTAAAGAAACCCTGCCTTTGTCCACCTCTCTTTGGGAAATAATGGGAAAAACTGCAGTTTTCAGCTAGAAATTTTTCTGTATCATAGCATCCCCTTCAGTTTATGACTAATGGGCTACTCGTGGGCCTTGGAGGGAGTTCAATCAAGTTCTTAGAGAATAATTTATCTTAGTTTCCTATCTGAGAGCTGAGAGGCAAACTTTTTTGCCACTCTTGCTCACAGCTTTCTGATCTTTGCTACATGGCAGGGCTCCATCTCAAACCAGTGTGATGGGGCGAAGGAACAGGGTAGCAATTGGTGTTAACAAGCAGGCTGCGAGGGAAAGAAGAGTTCCCCAAGCTCCTAAGTATGTCTAGTAAATTTTCTTATCCCACCCCATGTACATTAGCAACTCAAGCTCAAACAAGTTTCACCATGGGCCCATAACATCCTTAGGGAAGGAAGTGGGTATCCTGACATCTGCCCTCTGGGTGAATCTGAAGTCTGGGGAAAAATCCAGCTTCTGACCCTCAGAGTTTGTGCCAGTAAAACACCTTTGCAATGTTTTGAGGATAGTAAGTAAGCTTAAAATATTCAGGTGGAAAAACGTAAGGTTCATCGGCACTCCCTGCAAGAGATAAAGGAAGGCCAAACCTATTGTGTTTATCAACTGTGAAGTCTGAAATTACCACAACCCCATATAAGTGAAGTCCTATGATACACTGAGAGATGCTTCAGCATCCTACTGTTCAAAGTTTGCACCTCTGTATAGGAAGAGCACTTATTTTCAGATGGAGGGTAATTAGGGGCGTAATGTGTTGTGTCTGTTGAAAAGAGAAAGGGGGTGGGGAGAAGAGACTTTATTATTTCTGACCTTTGCCTTGTCCTGGTTTTGGGAGTCATTTCAGCAGCAATTTTTATTTCTTCATTAAGTGATTGGTCCTAGATGTGGGTGCACATGTGCATCTGCACTGACGCTGAAACTTTTCAGTCGTGTCCATTGACCCACAAGTGCATCAACCACGTGCTGCATCTGAGGCTTTAAGTGATTGTCTGGGCTGACACTGCTCCGGTTCTCTCTCACACCACCTCACAGCCGGAATCAGAATCCACATTCTTTGGTGCTCTTTGCTTGCCAAGAGAACTCTGTCCATTCCTGGTTCCTGTATCTAGTTTTTGTTTTTTGTTTTCCTCTAGTCGTAAATAGCTACCCAGTTGTTAGCTAGGTGTCTGTTGGATTTCTTCCCTATTTGGGGTCTACTTCCTCCTCCTGCCCTTCCACAGACTGTGTCCTGGCAAAGAGTCTCCAAGAGCTGTGCTCTGTAGCCAAGCTACTCTGTGAACCTCAAGCCCCAACACTGCTTGTATTGCCTCAGCAAAGCCCACTTTGTCACCTGCTGCTCATTCCCTCCGTGCACTCGGGGAGCCAAGGAACTTCACCATGGCAATTGTCCAATGGAGGAGGGTATGCACCCATCTGTGCAATCAGACCTGGGACTGCCAGAGCAGCACCTACCACTGCTGGTGAACACCTCCTTGTCTCCCTCCTATGTGTTGGCACCCAGAGTACCACTGCAACCCAGCAGACCGGTGTGCATTAGAAGCACAGCTGTGGTCATTAGGATGTCCCTGATTGGGATTATACCAAATCGCAGCATTGCAGCCTTGACCACATCAGGTCAGGTGAGATGTCACATATTGACTCAGCCCCCCTATCTCTTAAGAGGCCTCACATAGCACATAAGGCAAGGCTCCTCTGCAAGATGCCAGTGCTGTCTCCAGCCATGTCCATCACCTTCACTGCTGGGCCCATTGATGGGTCTGGGACCCTCTGGAGTCTGCCACCCAATTCTGTGCATGCATGTTTCGAATACAAATGGAATGCAGTAAGCAACCACCTCATCCTATTGAACTATATGAGACCATGTTTTCCAAAATGAGACATACCATATGCATTTGGGATGTTGAGTTGTGTGTGGGGACAGGTCCTTAAAAAATCATCCCCTTTAGCTGAGGACACACAACAGAATACTGAAATGGGAGTATTGGGAGAATTGATTTTGTCAAGGCGTCTGCTCATCCCTATCCTCTGAGGATGAAGCAATGAGGCAGTAGCTCTGTGGTTGCATCACTCAGGTCATGCCCAGCAATCCAATCACCTGGCTTAGCAGCCAAACTCATAGTTAATACACCCCAGCTCCACATCACAGGGCAAAGGGGACCCACTGGCCAGAGTCCATAATATATATATATAAAATCAGTCACAGGGACAGTGTGGCTCAAGGGCCAAAGTCAGTATACATTAGACCCTAGTTTCAGGGCAGTGCTTCCCAATGGCTAGAGAATAGAGATCTGTTCCTAATCTTGAGTGTCTGGGGGAGTGGGTCAGAGTGCCTGTCCACACATCAGAGACTCCCAGGTTCCAGGCTGATCTGCAGCAGGGGCTGACACAACATGTCCTTCCTCTTCAACAGTCTGCCCAGTCTGAGCTGTGCTACTCTCTCTGATACTATGGTTGTTGGCACATGCCCAGCAGTGCTGGGTGGGTGGGACTTCTGCAGTTAAGTGCATTGGTTTAACCCCTTCTGCTCAAGTGCAGGGGTCTGTTCAACTGGCACAGATGAGCTGGAGTCTTCCTTTTGGACATGGGTTGGCCACTGTTTGGGAATATGAATGGGTGTTGTTTGATCAGTTACTGTATTTAAGGGGGAATCAGCTTGAACAGAACTTAGGTATCACCACACAAAAATAAAGTATCTGCACCCTTTCGTGATGAACAATCCCAGAGAAAGGAAGGACCTGAATGAGACCAAGACTCCAGTAAGTAGTATAATTTTGTATTCATTTTGTGTGTTGGAAACTTTTTAAAAAGGAGTCCTTTCAAGTGCCTTGTAGCTGGATTCACAGCTATATTCAGGTGCCTGATTCCCACTGAAATCCGTACAAGACAGGTGCCTAAATAGCTGTCTTTTGAGGATCTGGCTCCAGTCTCGCTTATAAATAATTTTTAAAATAAAATTTTGTAACAATTACATATTTAAAGAGGAATGGCACTGGTTAGCAAGGAAGTAAGTTGGAAATTATTACTCTCTTTCATGATTCTTCAGTTGTTTATAAATGAAGAGAATGTGCTTCTAGAGAAACTAGTTATTGCAAAAAAGATTAGCTTCCAGTTTTCTTAGTTCAGTTGTCTTGGTGTGTACCCTTAACTAGAACATTACACACATGCCTTGTAGGGACTGTTAAAGCATGAGAATCCTAGTGACAAGAGTGAGTGTGATGTGCATCTATCTAGATTTGCATATTGCTCTCAACACCATGGTGTTTGAGCGTGTAACAAGGAAAACTTAGGACAGGAGTGGGTGAGGCACATGGTGCTCTGCTTAATCTTTAGCCAAAACACAAATCTCTATGGGACTGCCCCAGCCACTGTAATTTGGTAGATCTGAGGTGATTATCTCCAGATCAGAGAAAAGACAAATGTCTTTTTCCAAGCTGCATTATGCGTGACCCTGGCTCAGCCAAGGATCGAGCCCCTGCTATCTACCATGCTGCTTCAGTTCACGTTTTGAAAACTGCCACGTCTTGTCACAGAGATCAATGAGCCAGTGTAACCTGAAAGAAGTACAAGGCTAAGATTAAAATAGCCTGTGCCAGGCCTTTTCCCTTCCTGTTCAAAAGTAAAACCGTGAACTGGCACGGAGCCCCTAGCCTGACTACTCCACTCCTGAGCTCCTTAGACTCACCGGTACCACAGGGTCCAAATATAATTGAATCTATTTGTGTATGTTCCCATTTGCGAGCTGGTTTAATCTCCACTGAGCACGGAGGCTTGTAATGCACTAGGTTTTAATCTCTCACATGCACACGATGCACAGCTCAGACTTCAGTGGTGGGTGGGCCAACTGTCCTAATGTGCTCCCTTACTTCCCCGGTGTTCACCCACTGGCATTCTGTCAGCCTGAACTATGTGATGAGAGGCAGCACCGAGGACAGCTGCTGCTGCTGACTGAGCTCTCAGTCCTGTACCCCGTGCCCGACGATTGAATTCTGAGCTGAGTCAAGTAAAATGTACTGGTGCAAAATTAGGATGAGGCCTCTAGGAAATGGGCGTCTTTTTATAGTATGAAATTAATGATATATGTTGTGTGTTTGTGTATTCACATTATTTAGGGGGAGAGAGGTTGTAATGCCAGAATCAAACTTTGACGTAAGCTTCCTATATAAACCAGAGTGGATACACCCATCCAAGTTTGTTAATATGAAATCAGTTCATCTGGCATTTTACATTACACGCCTCACCTAAACTCTATCCTTATTTTGGAAAGTTTGGTTCTAGCAGAGCATAAGCTGTTCCAGAGGCTCAGTTTTATAAAGGGCCCTTCAGTGATGATAGTAATTTTCAAATGCTGCTTTTTAACCTCCATCTCCAAAAGAGGCTTGCCCTGCAAATTACAAATTTTGTTTGTTTTGGTGGGCTGGCTCCAAACTGGCATAACATTTTAGGAAAGACAAGTAAGTTCCCTCTCATGAATCAGCTGTTTATATCTTTGTTGACAGAGTCCCTTGAATGTCCAAACCGGCTTTCTGTCGACGGAGGCATTCTACCTCATGGGGAAGCAGCAGAACATTGTTGGCAGAAGTGCCACATTTTGTCAATTTACTGTCAACAGAAAGCCTTGGAAATGTGGATGCTCCATGTTTTTTGTCAACAAAATGCCATTTGTCGACAAAACTCTCTAGTGTAGACATAGCCTTTGTAACTACTGGGCTGGTGCAATTTTACCTGTTAATACCTTTTTCCTCCAGACATATATTCCTTAGAAATACACATGCTATACATCACCCGGCTGACAAGAGCAGTGGCTGAAGGAGAAAGCGTGACTTGAGGGATTCCATTGGAGAAGAAAAGAATATGAAAGGAGGGAGCTTCTCTGACTGGAATTCCCATGCACCACAGTGAGAGAGGAGATGGTTCTAAACCTGGGTGCCTCAAGTGCCCTCATTAGTGTGAAATTCACTGATATACCAATTTAAGTGTTTTAACGCAGATCTGCCAAGCAGTACCACCTGAGCTGCTGTTGTATATGTGAGACTATGCTCTTGTGGGCAACTGGAATTAGAAAGCAGAGAGCAGTGGGGGAAGGCATTAAACCAGACAGAAGGAGGAGTCACCTATTCAGTGTGTGTGAGACAAGATTTCAGTATAGTGGTTGGGTGTTAGTCACAGTCAGGATACCAGCCTTTTACAACCATTTCACCTTAATAAACTTTAACAAGGTTTTTTTTGAGAGAGAATGTCCATGCAACCAGAGGAAACAAAATTGGGAGCAAGACCCACTTGTCATTTTTTTTTCCACCCCAAAGTGGGGTGAAGCAAGGATCTGACTCCACAGTTAGCCTCAACTCCCACCTTCCCAAAAGTTCCCCAGCAGCACCATGTCCAGCTTTATGTGTAACAAAATGTGCTATTTTGTGTATGGCTGGGTCTGTCATATGTAAAGTATGTCTCCTCAGAGTCTTCCCTCCAAAGCTGTCCTGTGGTGTCATGTCACTCCCAGCACTGTGTAATCCCTTTTCTCTCTGTTCAGTCTCCATCTTAAGTTCCCTACAGATTTTTTTCCCTCTTCACATCTCCCTGAAGTGGAAATGAGAGTATGTTTATTGAACTGAAATGCTGCTGCCAGAATCATTACTGAAAACCGTAGGCCAGATCCGTTATGAGCGATCCTCCTTATGCTGCTCTGTGGCATGAGAGATGTAACACTGCCATAAAAAGGCAGCTGGAATTTGCCCTTTTCTAGAGGATCTCTGGCTACAATAGCAGATTTTAGACAACTCTGACATCAGCCTTTAAGCACAGGGCAATTCTAGCTGCATGATGGCATTGCTAGCCAGACAGCATAGAGTTATAAGCCATGTCTATACTTACCAGCTGATGGATGCGCTGCTGGTCGATCTTCTGGGGTTCGGTTTAGTGCGCCTAGTGGGGCTGTGTTAAATCGAACTGTCAGGGTGCCACCATCAACTCCAGTACTTCTCATAGTCATGAGGAACAAGGGAGGTAGACAGGAAAGATTCTCCCATTGACTTTCCATGGTGGAGCTGGTGGCAAAAATCTATTTCAGATATGTCATTTCCAGGGATATTCTTGTAGCTGGATTTGAGTATCTTAAATTGATTTTTTCCCCTAGTGTAGATCTGGCCGTAGATTCCAAGACTGGTAAGGGATCATTTGATCATCTAGTCTGACCTCCTGTATTACGTAGGCCAGAGAACTCCCCCTAAATGATTCCCTTCATAGCATAACGTAGAACACTCTTGATTTTAAAAATTGCAACTGTTGGTAAATTGCTCTTAGTTAAATACCCTCCCTTGTTTAAAATGACTTATTTCCAGTCTAAATTTGTCTTGCTTCATAACTATTGGGAACATATTAAACCTTCCTCTGCTAGACTGAAGAGCCCTTTATAGGTATTTTAGAGTGATCAAATCACCCTCTAACTTTGTTTGTTATGCTAAATCAATTGAGATCCTTGAGTTTATTGCTAGAAGTCATGTTTTCTAATCCTTTGTTAATTCTTGTAGCTCCTGTCTCACTCCTCTTCAATTTAACAACATCCTTTGTGAACTGGACACAGCAGTGGTCATATTAGCATCAAACCCAGAGCTCGAATAACCTCTCTAACTCCTATTAGCCCTCACAGTCAGCCAATTAGCCATCATGATCCCTAAATCTTGTTCAGGGTCATTGATTCCTAGGCTAGAGTCCTCCATCTTGTAAGCAAGGCCTGCATTCCTCCTTCTTAGATGTATGCATTTTCCAGGGCCATAATGAGGGTAAGGTGACTGAGGCACTTGCCTCAGATGCCACAGCTGAGAAGGGCGCAGTTCCGAAGCCAGCAGCGCCATTTTTAAAAGCCAGCTGGGCAGCTCTGTGTGCATTCGTCAAGAGCCATTTGAAGCTTGTTATGCTGTTGCCTCTGTCTGATTCGTCCTCCACTCCCCCCCCTCCTAATTAAAGTTGCTGCTGAAAGGGCACCGCCTTCAGAGCTAGGTGCCCAGCTAACAGCCACCATTCTCTGGAAGCCCAGCTCTACAGCCAGGGCAGAGGTAAAGGTGACAATAATGTGACACGCACACCCTGCAACAGGAGGGAGCACAGTTGTATATTCTTGCCTCAGGCACAAAATTAGCTAGTTATGGCACTGACAGTTTCATTTAACTGTTTCAAAATGCATGCTATTAGATTGTGCCTCACTTACCAAGAGCTGTAGCTCGGTCTGTACCAGTGAGCTGTCCTTTTCATTACTCACCTCTCTCTGCAATGTTTGTTTCATGTGTAAACTCTAAGTTATTAGTTAGGGCTGCCAGGTTGAACAGGCTTTTATCTACCTTTAGACTTGGGTGTGCAAAAATGGTTTTCAGCCACGTTTTTCTCTCATATTTTCTAGTTCCATGCGAAGTGGGACATAGGGACTATGAGTAAGAATACACATGTTGTTTGCAGGTTTGGGCCCTTAAACGTGTGTCATTTGTTTATTGGTTTTCTTTTTCCTGCTCTGTTTCTTTCTAATCTTTCTCAGAATGTGTAGTTCTATATTTACGATCTTCCATTACCAGCTTTTCTTGGGGATCTGTTATTTAATCTGTGACTTACTTTTATTTTTCACTTCCCCTTCAGGGCTTTGCATTTATTTCATTTCAGTTTATTTCCCTCTTTCTGCCTCTTACCCTCCACGTTCCCTCCTCCTCGCTCTGCCATTATGACAATGTATTAAGAATAGTATATTTTAATTGTTCTCTTATTACTGTTGGTCTCCCTTTGTTACGGTGCGTTTGTTTATAGAATTTTTTTGTGGATTTCTTTGCCCCTTATAAACGTATCCTAGAAAGCTGAGCACATTTGAAGAACAACTGACTCTGAGGTAGTTGGAAGGGTCTGAGCAAGTTGCAGGCTAAAACGAGCCCTACCAGGCCGGGTGTGGAAGAAGGCAGGAAAGATTAAGAGAGAGGGATGTTTCTATTTTTCTCCCAGCTGACTCTGAACTAGCCCCAATGAATTCTGAGGTGTCCATGGCTGGTGTGAGGCAAGCCTGCCTATCTTGCCTGTCCCCCAAGGCCAGCAGGGAGTCTGCCTCCTCTCTCTGTGGGGTAAGGTAGTTTCTGGGACTCCTGCTAAGGTAGGTCCCATATCAACACAGAGCTAGAGACCTCCGCCACTGTGCTGAGTATGTGAATCTGACTCAATCCCCTGCTGCTGTACCCTGCAGCTGCTATTTCCAATCCCCACCTGAGAGTTGCTAGGCCAGAGGTCGCTTTGCTTTGTACTTGTGCAGGTCTGGGTATGGGGCAGTTCCACACACACGGACACACTATGTGACAGGAACTCAAAGTGAGGGGCAAGAGCAGGAGAAGTAGGGCAACAAATCACATGGGATGTGTGAGCTGTTCTTAGATGACCAGTGGCAAACTTTTCCCCTCAGGTTAATGCTATTGGAGATATTCGTATAACAGGAAGCCATGTGTTTCAGCTTATCTGCACCCTGTTGCCCCCATGAAACAGTGGCCTGTTTGTGATGTCACATTGGTTACTGTGGGTATGTTAATGTTTTGATACACTTCTGTTAGATGATGTCAGTGAGTTGCATAAGGGGGGGACAAAGGCTTTTTGTTAAGATCCTGGTGTTATTCAACTAGCTTGTTTTCTTGTGCTTCAGTGAATGCCTAGAGGAATACGTATGCTCATTCAAAAGGCTGCAGAAATACATATATTTTAAAGGTAAGTCTTTCTACTGCTGTATTTCTCATAGTCAAACAAAATGCATACCTTTCTGTGTCCAAGGGCAGTTTAAATTAAGTAAGACCTACTATGCACCCCAGTGACTTGATACTAATACACTGATGTATTCATCTCTTACTAAATTGATCACAGAATCCTAGAATCAGTAATGTAAAGGGCCTATATGGACTCTTGTCCACTAGAAACTACCAGGGTAGGATTATACCCTGTGGTGCACAACATTTTGTAGCTGTGCTTTAAAATGACTCAAGGAAGAGAAAGTCTCTTGGGACAATGTTGCTCACCCTGACTAATTTCACTGTCCAAAAAAATTTTTTTTCCTGGTAGCTAGCCTAAATTTTCTTTATTTCACTCCATCATTTATTTATCTGAAGTAGAACATCAGAGCTATGAACATCTGGGCAGTGGAAGATGTTTGTGACTCTGCATTGTCTGTAATTCTAACAAAACATTATGGTTGTTCTTTTAAAAAGCTAACAACTGAACATTGACTTAATAAAGCTTTGAAATTTTAATACGCAGAAGAAGAATGCAGCTTTCCCCCTTTTTAGTAGTTTACATTTAATGTAGTAGTGTACTGTATTTGCTACTGCTTTTCTTTCGTTCTTTGCTGCTTCTTGTGTTTCCAGTTCCAAATTGGATGTGAGAGTTGATTGGTCAGTTTATAGCTCTGTATTTCTTAGGTTGTATTGCTTTTTTTGCATAGTGCCTATTGTCATGGCATCCTTTGCATCTTAACAGCATCTCTGTTAGAAACAACCAGTTCAAAAGAGCAATACTATAGTATCTACAATATTGCTTCATTAAAGGTCAGTGTCAATTCATGATGGCTAATTATACTACCATTATGCCATTCTAAATCATTTCGCTCTATCCTCGATGTTTAACTACTTCATATACTTACGGATGAGTATCACCATTTCTTTAATCTTCAGCTAATCAAGCAGTTATTTTAACTTTTCCTCATTAAGACAATAACATCAGTACCATAGCCATTTTTGTTAGTATTAATTGAACTGCTTCCAAAACAACTTACATTTTTTTTTGTGCAGAGGTGCCCAAGGCAGAATGCAGTGCAGAGCAGAATGCAGTAATCCAGACATAGTTTATTTTGTTCACTAACGCTTTTGACACAGTTGTGATTCTGTTTTTATTTTATTTTAGATTCCTTAGGTGGAGTTTTGTCCAATCTTCAATTTTTTTTTAAAGCAAGGTGACAATTGGGAATTCTGGTTAAAGGTACCTATTATAAAAATATATTTTACGTTATAATTCATATATAACAGGTGATCTTACTTACTGATGCATGAATCTCACATTTTAAAATGTGCAATTACTCTTTAGAAATAATTACAAAAAATAGTATATGTTTGACTCAAGGAACCTACTTACTGTCTGAAGGCCCAAATCTTCATGTGTGTAGTCCCAGCCCAATGGGACTGCATACATGAACAAGGATTATTCATGAAATTGGGACTACTTGTGTAATTAAGCATAGGAAGGTCAGTCTTTTGGCTAGTCCGCTGGACTGGGAAACAAGAAATGTGGGTTGATCTTTTGGCTCCACCCTTATTGATATGAGTTTGGTCAAGACATTTAGCTGATTTATGCTTGTTTCTCCATCTGTCAAAATCAGATTTGCCCTTTCTGTCACCTTTTATCTGTCCCCAGGACATAGACACTCTCTTACTCAGGGTTTTTGCAGTCCTGCACAGTGTGACTGTCATCTCATGGTAACCCTATATTTACTGTATATTCCAGATAAAAGATCTAGCTAAATGGAAAACCACATTTCCATTACACAAAAACTACTTGCTTTTTTACCTCTGTTTTTGTTCTGAAACAGTAAAATGTTGAAACTTCAAAATTTCTCTCAGGAAAATTACAAAAAAGTAATTTTGAAACATTTCATTTATATGCAGTTGAAACATAAAATATTTAAACACTAAATATAATATACAAAGTGTTATAAACATCAAAATTAAATGACACTTTAAACATCCAAACACTTCTGTGCTATCAAAATAAAATATTTCTACCATACTGAAATGAAACACGAAAGTCATCATAATTCATTATGACATCATTCTGTTAAAAATTGTCTAAATTGACGCATTCCAGTGAAACATTTTGATTTTGACAAAACTCCATTTTCTGATGCAAAAGTATTCTGTTAAAATTCCTTGACCAGCTTTAATGAATAACAATGTTAAATTCCCAAAAAGGACTACATGATTATGGAATCGATACTGAAAATGCTCCAGTAGTTTAGAGTAAACTAAATTACATTTTAATAGTCCCCGAAACTGGCATTTATACTTAGAAAATTAATATTAATTTCTAAAATTTAATCCAAACACATGAAGGAATAAACATGAACAGTTAGGGCACATCAAAAATCCTCAACGCTATCTTGTAGTGACACCATTCAAATAGCATATGATTATGATTAAAGCATTTTAGTGTTTGTGATCTTCAGTTAACTTTTGGGGGGAGAAAAAATTCTCTTTATCCTACAGGAACATAGAAGTGATAATCACCACCAAACAGCAACAGCAGTCCTCACTAATGTAGCAGGATGCATCAAGATGTATTTGGGATTATGTACTATTTTGGGATGTGTAGTATTCCCAGGCTTCTGGAAGAAAGAAAAAGACAAAAATAAAGGGCCCTGACAGCTCACAATAGATCTGAGGTCTCATGCGGAAGGGAAACAGCTATGGTTGTCCTCGCCACAACTCTGTTGAGTTGTCAGAGAAATTACAAGCTCCCTGTGTTGAGCTCCAAAAAGAAGTGGCTGTAAACAGAATTGGTTCTAGCTGTGAACATACTGTATCTCCCAAGCCAGTCAGTAAGCAGCAGGAACTCACCTCATTCAGCATTGCCTGTTGGTGTCTTGAGAGCTTATTGTGCACCCTCAAAGGGCCTGCGAGTAAGACCTGAATAACATTATACTTCACTAAAGGTCTCAGAGTATGCAAACCCAGAGTACGTGATCCTGCTTTTACGCGGCTGACCCTGGTTCGTACGGTAAACCCTGGAAATGTGCAATTTCCAGTTGCACTTAACTCGCGGCCCTGGCTCAACCCTCCCCTGCCCCCACCAGCTCTGCATGGCTCTGGCTCAGCCCCCACCCCTCAGCTCTGCTCACCACCCACACATACCTCTTACTCACCCCTGCCTCTGGCTCTAGCTCACCACCCCTCAGGTGCAACCTCCCCAGCCCCAGTTCAACCCCCTTGCCGCCTCACCACCCGTGTGTTGCTCTGGCTCCCACACCCAGCTCTGGCTCCGGCTCACCATCCCTCACACACGGCTCCAGCTCAAGACCCCTCCTGCCTTGATTCAAACCCCTCATGAGCAGCCATGGTTCCATCCTCCTGCCCCGGTTTAATTCCCCTCCCCCTGCCCGTGGCTCTGGTTCAACACCCCCAACCTGGTTCTCCGCCCACAGCTCCAGTCCCATCCCAGTTCAAACTCCCCGCATGTCGCTCCAGTTCAACCCCCACCCCCTGCCCTCTTCACACCTCCCATGTGTGGGCCCAGTTCAAACACCCCGCGGCTCAGCTCCCCACCCCCACGCACAGCTCCGGCTCAACTCCACTCCTCACCCCCTGCAGCCCTAACCCACCCCCCTCCTGCCTCCCACAGCCCTCAACCCACCACCAGGATTAACCCTCCCCAACTGCCCCCCACCCCACTGTAAGACTTACCTTTCTGCTGCTTCTCCAGCTGTAGAACGTGTGTTTGGCCAGGGAAAAAGCCAGACCCCCCACTCATGAAAAATTCAGGTCACATGAGAGTGCGTGGAACGGAACCCTTGTGTAACTCGAGGGGCTACTATATTAACAGCCCAAGGACTTGAGAACTGTATTGGATTAAAGTGCTTTGTAAAAATATAAGAGTTAAATTTGCTTTTCAGAGCACAGTAAACTCTATCGTCCGGAATTCTCAAATAACCAGCATTTTAACCATAAGTAAATTTTAGTTATGTTTTCTGTGCCAGTACAGTATAGTGAAAGTAAACACAAATAAATGCAGCAAACACAGCATAAGTTTTTAATGTACAAAACTACTGTTGGTAAATAAAGTACTCTGCAGACATTTTTGTTTGTTTCCTAATATCTAATCTTGTTTTTCTTTAGCATCATTCATTGCTAGGTATACATCTTTATTATCTAGAATATTTGAATACCCGGCAACCTCCCAGTCCCAGGGCTGGTGGATATGAAAGAGTTTACTGTAGCTTGTTTGTCTGAATAGGAATTTTTCTTGGGAAATAAATATGTTTAAACTATCTTTTAACAGAACCTGTCCAAATTAATCTCTATTTTCTGTCTCACTAGGTTCAAGATGGCAGATTGCAACTGCGTAATGTGGGGAATATTTTGGCTCATTGTGCTGCTGTTTTTTGGTTGGCCCTTAAGCATAGCCTTGGGTGGTCTCTATGGGTTCCTGTCCCCTCTCACTACCTTAATAGGACTGGATGACTTCAGTGAAGCACTGCTGAGGGGAGTAAATCTGGGGAGGCAGTGTGCTAAGAATGTACAAAACGGAAAGCCCCTCTGCTGAGCAATGAAGACAGAACTGCACCTGACATTTTTCCTGTTTACGGCTCTGGATTTTACAGAGTTACTCTGTTGACCTTAAAATGTTTGCATGTCTGTACAAAAGTAGTTTGGTTCTTGGATAATATATAAATGGCACTTGATAAGCTCTGAAAGAAACTATAAAAAAGCTGCTGCTTGTCTTTTAAAACCATTCTTCCTGTTTCCACAAAGAGTAATGATGATGTCTTTATTATTTTGTGCCTGGTTTGATACTAGAGAGAAACCAGAACTGACAGTCCAGACTTGTACCTCAAATCCTTGTCTGGGTTAATAAGTACAGTTCTCAACACTTGAGTCCAAACTGTGGGTGCCTAAATTTGAAAACATTGTCACGGAGCTCAAATCAGTCTAATGGTGGTCATCAAAGGATGCTCAGGTTTGGTAAGATGGAAATCTGCATTTGGGGAAGGTTGATTCCTGAATTATACTTTGCTTTATTATAAAATATGTGAAAGTTAGATTCTGGTCAGATCACTATTTCATTTTACTATTTATTCATCCATATATATTTAAATGGAAACATAGTTTAAGCGCTTAAAGTAGCTATTAGTTTTCTTTCTACTTTAACACTTTATTTAATTTACTAGGAGTATTCATGATGGCAGCTTTCTTTCAGATTTCCTTACACTGAAATATTAATAAATCAGTTATCATAGACACAGCCATTAAAGTTTCTTTTGCTATGCTATTTTATTTTTTATGATACCTTAAGCCATAAGATTGAAATATTATCTAACCAGTTAGGAATCTTTAAGAACATGATAAAAAATTATGGGAACCGAATGATCTGTAAGTTTTCATTCTGTTTTTATATAGCCTATCTTTGCTGAATCTCTCTTCTCACTTTTTTGTTACAGTAAACATTTGTATTCCTGTGCAGCAGACATTAGTTGTGTGATACCAAATGGGTATTCATTACAGGGCAGAGTGAAATTGGCTATGTGCTTACTTGTGTGTTTCCAGTAATTGCTTAGAAAACAAACGTTTTACTGGAAAGGAGTTGAAAGGGACTTAACTGATCCTGAGGCAGGGTCCAGGACTAAGCTGGCTAATGTTTTGATGCAATACGGCAAATGGACTTGTCCCCTCAAAACAGTACAAGTCCTACTAATCTGTGTGTAGTGGCAGTTCTGTAGGCTCAGAGATGCAAGGCTAAAGTGGGTAGAGGAGAGGGGAGAGTCTTGAAAGAAAGAGTTGTGAATCTGTTAATGGAATAGCTCATGTCGACCGGCAAGCATTTTAATGTTTACTGCACTGGATTTCACAGGTATTCTGTTTGTCTTAAAATATTTTGTGGATGTGGATGTGATATACCTTGACTTCATCAAGGCTTTTGATACGGTCTCCCATGACATTCTTGTCCATAAGTTAAGGAAATATGGATTGGATCATTGGACTATAAGATGGATAGAAAGCTGGCTTGATGGTTGGGCCCAACGGATAGTGGTCAATGGCTCAATATCTGGATGGCGGTCTGTTTCAAGCAGAGTGCCTCAAGGCTCGGTTCTGGGGCCGGCGTTATTCAACATCTTTATTAATGACCTGGATGAGGCACTGGATTGCACTCTCAGCAAGTCTGCAAATGACACAAAACTAGGGGGAGAGGTAGTTACATTGGAGGGTAGAGAGAGAATCCAGAGGGACCTGGATAAATTGGAGGACTGGGCCAAAAGAAATCTGATGCGGTTCAATGAGGAGAAGTGTAGAGTCCTGCACCTGGAGTGGAAGAATCCCAAACATTGTTACAGGCTGGGGACTGACTGGCTCAGCAACCGTACGATGGAAACGGACCTAGGGGTTATGTGTATGAAAGGCTGGATATGAGTAAACAGTGTGCCCTTGTAGCCAAGAAAGCTAACGACATACTGGGGTGCATTAGGAGGAGCATTTTGAGCAGATCTAGAGAAGTAGTTATTCCTCTTTATTCGGCACTGGTGAGGCCACATCTGGAATATTGTGTCCAGTTTTGGGTCCCCCAGTATACAAAGGATGTGGATTTGCAGGGGCAGGTTCAGCGAAGGGCAACAAAAATGATTAAAGGTCTGGAGCACAAGACCTATGAGGATAGGCTGAGGGATTTGGGCTTGTTTAGTTTACAGAAGAGAAAACTTAGAGGTGATTTAATAGCAGCCTTCAGCTTCCTGAAGGGGAGCTCTAAAAAGGAGGGTGAGAAACTGTTCTCAGTGGTGTCAGATGGCAGAACAAGGAGTAATGGTCAGAAGTTGAAGAGGGAAAGGTGTAGGTTAGATATTAGGAAAAACTACTTTGCCAGGTGGGTGGTGAAGCATTGGAATGTGTTGCTTAGAGAGGTGGTGGATTCTCCATCCTTTGAGGTTTTTAAGTCCCAGCTGAACAAGGTCCTGGCTGGGATGACTTAGTTGATCCTGCTCGAAGCAGGGGGCTGGACTAGATGACCTCCTGAGGTCCCTTCCAGCCCTATGATTCTGTGATTCTGTGTGATTCTGTGATTTGCATTTCTATACAAAAATTGTTTTTTGAGGTTGTCCTCAATGCCTTTTGCAGTTTAATTCCTGATTGTGGATTGGTTCGTGTTTTTTAGCAACCGTAAAACCCGTACACCTATTTTTCAGAAAATAGTAGGTAACGTGGTCCAGTTATTGTTAGGATGGGAGTCATGAGCTTGAATTGACTGAGTTCAGGACATCTGCAGGTTTAGCTGTGAAGTTTCATTTACTTCCACTGTCCTTTAGTGAAAACAACGAAACTGTGATTTATTCCAATTCATGAAAGTGGAGCTTGCAGTGCTGCCTATATTTTCGGTTGTCCTCCAACCCTTCCTCTTACGGGATCTCATTTTCAATTGCTTATAACTTTGTGAAACTATAACTCTTTATGCTAAGAATGTCCATGGTGTCCCCTTCAGGCTGAATATTTTTAGGAAATTTTCAATCCAAATAAGCTGTCATTTTTAAGAATGAGACTAGGAAAAATTCACTGTTTAGTCAGATAAAAAAAAAAAAACCACAAACCCATCCACAGAGGCTCTACTGATCCCATGGTTTGGAAAAGAGACTTTAATTTGGCATAGGTGGTGATCTTTGCATCATCATCAAGTCCCATGAAAATATGCTAAAATTTGGCCAAAGTACAAGTTTTTGATAAATTTCACTTTGCTCTTGCACAGAAGATTTCACAGATAAAATCTCCAAAGATTATGACCGCAGTGAGCATCCTACAGCCCCTCACTGCTTGACATGTGAACAGACAGGGCATATACCATTTCCAACGAGTTACTGAAGGCTACCGAGGCTCAGCCTGACTTTCCTTCAGTTTCTGCTGTAGATTAGAAAGGGCCAAAGGCAATTAAGCTGAGCACAGAGAAACTTCCTCTTTTGCTTTCGCAGTGACAATACTCATGTCATGGAAATGTGGAGAATGAAGATGCCTGACATGAATTTAGAAGAGACAAGAAATGGGGAGAGGAGACTATATTAGGGTGCATGTATTTGATTCAGGAGGTCCCTGTCAAAGTCTTTGTTCTGGTGCTGTCTGCCAGTTGGCACAAAGACGATCTGGAGTCAGTGGTGAGACAGGCTGTTGCCTGTAGGAGCTCTGCCTCATTTGATGCAGAAATTGAAGGGCATGTAGTAAGTGACAAGTCTGCTGGAAGGAAGAGGGTGGTATCACAATTAAATCAGCTGAACACATCCTTGGAAAATTTAATTCTATCCTGCCTCTACCACAGAGTTCCTATGTGAAGCTAGAGAAATCACTGAAACCTAACTCGTCAGAGTGGTCACTACCTGTGTATGTGCCTTATGTTTTGGGGCCCAACATAATCCTAATGCACATATACAAGGAAGGTGGGGGACAAGTAAGATTACAAGTAAGAACTGGTTGGGAAGGTTTTTTGTCCAAATGACTTTTCTACCCAAGCCTCAGTTCCTTTTCAGCAAACTAAACTTTCTGTGGGAAACTTGAAATGACGGCTTCTTGGCTGTGTACCCCCTGGAAGGCTCCTGTCTGCTGCTCTTTCTGCTTACAGGCAGAAAGTGCAATGGACAAGTTCCTTCCAGGAACTGGAGGCTGAGCACCACTAACTACATTTTGAAATATCAGTTCCAGGATCACCTATTCTGGGGGGTGGGGGAAGCAACCTAAAAGAAGAGTGTAATGAAATTTACTTTCCAGTCATAACTTATAGAAACTCTGTCATGTCTATTTCTGATCTAGAAACACCAATACAAAGCTATTAGAGATATTTGTACAATGCAAGTGAATACATGATCGGTACAATCAAAGCTGTTCTCTTCTGAGGATTCTGAAGCACTGTTTACTGCCCTATTCATTTCTACTTCCATTACATGCCATCTCTTAAGTATATTATCTACCATTGGGCACTACTAATTTCAAGGCTATGTCAGTGACATTGCTTCAAAACCTTCCCAGGACTCAGCCTGGCAGACAGTTAGTGTGCTGAAGGATCTTTGCAAAAGGTCGACCATTGTTCCCTATGGTTCTTTTCCTCGCTATCAGCCTTAGGTAGAAATGAAAGGATATTTACTACTCTAAACCGAAATGAAGCTGCCAAAATCATCATAGAGCTCATCCGGACTACTCCTGTGCATAAAAATACATAATGTATGTTTGCCAGGTTGACTTTATTATTCTTCCCCTTCTTTTTCTTCACTTTATTCTTTCCTGTTCTAGTTTTTCCTTTCTCAATTCATTTTCCTGGACTTTTTTCTTTATGTTTCTTGTTTTTTTTTGTTATTTTAAGCTCACCTTTCCTCATTATTGTTTATATTCTCCTATTAATCTCTCCTGTAAGATTTCGTGGTCCTTTGGCTGGTTTCTTTCCTTTAGAACTTCACTTACTTGATATTTTCCCCTGTTCTTTTCCATTATCTCCCCCTCCCCCATTATTGTCACTGCCTTTATTATACTGTATTTCCCTTTGTAGTTATGACACTGCCTATATGGTTCATACAAGCATAAGCGACAGAATGGAAGCTGCTTCTGCCTCCCTTATTCAGGTCTGTGGAAGTCAGTGCAACCTCTCAGTGGTTTATATATGTATATAAAAAAACCCAGTAACCTTATAGAGATCTTTATTAAACATTCTAGTCAAAGACATGTCTACATACACAGCATTTCGCTTTTCTTCTCTTCTGCTTTAAAGCTAGGGATACTGTCATGCAAACAAAATCATTTTTTTCTTTAGAGTTAATCTGCTCCTGCTGCCTAATCCCTTCATTAAGTCATGGGCCTATTTGTGACATCACATTAGTCGCTTTGGAAATAATGATCGCCTTTGTAGGCTCATGCTCAGACAAGCTGCATACGGGGGAAACGAGGGCTTTTTGCAAGATCCTCAGCGATATTTGACTGCCTTGTATGTTTATGATTCAGTGAATTGCAGGATCAGAACGTCTTTTCATTAAAAGGCAGCAGACATCTCTCTGTCTTAAGGTAAGCCTTCTACTGAATTATCTGCTGTTTTATAGTCATACAAAGCCAATCCCTGTGGGTAAACACACCTGTGCATAGCCCCCACCTCCAACCAGGAAGACTGTGCAGATGTCAAAGCCCATTCACACAGGTCATTTAGGAAAATATGGCCTGTCCTTCCTCTCTAGAGTTACCCCATTCTCATTCTCCTTGGGAGGACAGATGATCCAGTGCAGCAGTTCTCAAACTGCAGGTTGGGACCCCCTAAGTGGGTCCCAACTCTGTTTTAATGGGGTGACCAGGTCTGGTTTAGATTTGCTGGGGCCAAAACCCAAGAGTTTCAGCCCTGGGCAGAGGGACTCAGATTTCATGTCCCCTGGGCTGGAGCCCTTGGTTTTTGGCCCCCATTTCCCAGAGTGGGGGGACTTGGGTGGGGTCAAGCTTCAATTCCCCCCTCCTGGGTTGGCATAATATTTTTTGTTGTCAGAATGGGGTCATGGTACAGTGAAACTTGAGACCCCCTGATCTAGTGGGAAGGGTACTAGACTTGGTCTCAGACTTAGGAGATTTGATTTCTAGTCCCAACTTGAACAACAGTTTCCCGTGTGACCTCACAGAACTCAACTTAATCAATCCTGTTCTTCAGTGCCTCATCTGTAAAATGGGACTAGAACTTCCCTAGCTCACAGGGGCTTGGTAACAGACAGTAAGCCATGCTAGTCTATACACTATCAAAACAAAAAGCAGTCAAATAGCACTTTAAAGACTAGCAAAATAGTTTATTAGGTGGGCTTTCGTAGGACAGACCCACTTCTTCAGACCAGAACAGACTCAATATTTAAGACACAGAGTACCAAAAACAGTAAGCAAGGAGGACAAATCAGAAAAAGATAATCAAGGTGAGCAAATCAGAGAGTGGAAGGGTGGGGGGAAGATCAAGAATTAGATTGAGTTAAGTATGCAGACGAGCCCCTATAGTGACTCAGAAAGTTCACATCACGATTTAAACCATGTGTTAATGTTCCGAATTTGAATATTAATATCAGTTCGTCCGCTTCCCTTTCTACAAAGGAGCGATAATTTCTTTTCAGTAACACACATACCTTGAGGTCATTGACAGAATGGCCCATTCCATTAAAATGTTGACTAACTGGTTTGTGGATCTGGAGTGTTTTGATGTCTGTTTTGTGCCTGTTGACCCTTTGTCTAAGGGACTTAGAAGTCTGTCCAATATACAAAGCATCTGGGCATTGTTGTCACATGATGGCATATATGATGTTAGTAGAGGAGCATGAGAAAGTGCTCATGATTCTGTGAGTAACCTGGTTAGGTCCAGTGATGGTATTCCCAGAGAAGATATGTGGACAAAGCTGGCAGCGGGCTTTGTTGCAGGGAAAGGTTCCAGGACTGGTGTTCCTGGGGTAAAGACTGTGGGTGTTAGCAAGGATCCTCATGAGGTTGGGAGGTTGTCTGTAGGAGAGAACAGGCATGTCACCCAGGGCCTTCTGGAGTGTAGCATCCTGATTAAGAATAGGTTGTAGGTCTTTAATAATTCGTTGCAGTGGTCTGAGTTGGGGGCTGTAAGTGATGACCAGTGGTGTTCTGTTATTGGCTTTTTTGGGCCGATCTTGGAGTAGCTGGTCTCTGGGTATGTGTCTGGCGCCCTGTCAATTTGTTTTTTTACTTCTCTTGGTGGGTAATTCAGGTTTATGAATATTTGGTAAAGTTCTTGTAGTTTTTGGTCTCTGTCAGTTGGATCAGAGCAAATGCAATTGTACCTAAGAGCTTGACTGTAAACAATGGATCTAGTCACGTGTGCAGGATGGAAACTAGAAGGGTGTAGATAAGTATAGCGATCAGTAGGTTTTCGGTACAGTGTGGTACTGATCAGGCCATCCTTGATTAGTACTGTCGTGTCCAGGAAATGTATCTCTTGCATGTTGTAATCGAGGCATAAGTTGATGGTGGGGTATAGATTGTTAAAGCCTCTGTGGAATTCTTCTAGAACCTCTGTACCATGGGTCCAAATCATAAAGATGTCATCAATGTATCTTAAGTAGAGGAGTGGTAATAGGGGACGAGAGCTGAGGAATCATTGTTCCAGGTCAGCCATAAATATATTAGCATATTGTGGGGCCATGCGGGTGCCCATAGCAGTTCCACTAATCTGGAGGTATAAATCGTCCCCAAAACGGAAATGATTGTGTGTGAGAACAAAGTAACAGAGGTCACACACCAGATTGGCTGTGGTGTCATCAGGGATGGTGTTCCTGATTGCTTGTAATCCGTCTTTATGTGGAATATTAGTGTACAGAGCCTCTGCATCCATTGTGGCAAGGATGGCGTTATCAGGAACTTTTCCGATGTTCTGTAATTTCCTCAGGAAGTCGGTGGTATCTCGGATATAGCTGGGAGCGTTGGTGGCATAGGGTTTGAGGAGGGAGTCCACGTAACTGGATAGTCCGATGGTAAGGGTGCCAATACCTGAAATGATAGGTCGTCCAGGGTTTCCAGGTTTGTGGATTTTGGGAAGTAAATAGAATAATCCAGGCTGCGGCTCAGATGGTGTGTCTGAGTTAATGAGGTCCTGAGTAGCAGCAGGGAGTTCCTTCAGTAGTTGTTGTAATTTCCTTTGGAATTCCAAAGTGGGATCAGTGGAGAGAGGTCTGTAAAATGTGGTGTTGGAGAGTTGTCTGGCTGCCTCCTGTTCATAGTCTGACTTATTCAGGATGACAACAGCACCCCCTTTGTCAGCTGGTTTGATTATGATGTCTTGGTTATTTTTGAGACTCTGGACAGCATAGCATTCAGCATAGTTGAGATTGTGTCTCATTTGGCATTGTTTGTGTATAATGTCAGACTGAGCACGGTTGCGGAAGCACTGCATGTAGAAGTCCAGACTTTCACTACAACCCTCAGGGGGAGTCCACGTAGAGTTCTTCTTCTTTTGTGTTGGTTGGGGAGGATAAACCTGATTGAATAATTAGGAGATGCATGCATGTTACAGTGGTAAAAACTATATTAATATGTTAGGAGATAGCTACTAATTTTAGGCATAGAATTAGGCCATTAGCCACTGTAGAACTACTGAAAGTACAATCTGTTCTAGCCTTGCTTTAAGGAGCTCAACTGGTAGAGACTTCCATAAGTTTCCTTGGGAGGCAGTTTGCCAATATGATTGATTTGTGTGGACCTTTATAAACTTCATCCTATTGTTTATATGATCTATTTATTGAATTTCACCCAGTGCTTGTTGTTATGGCATTTTTGCTACTGATAGGCAAAACAGTATCTCAGTCAGAGACAACCAAGTAGCCCAGAGGAGTTAGGTACCTGATACCTATTTAATTTCAGTAGATTTAGATGGTAAATCCCTAAGCAGCCTTTGAAATGCCAACATAGATACACTTACAAGATCTACAGTGATGCATAATTGAAGGCCAGAGTAAATTAATTCATTAATTACAATTATACTGCATTTAGTTATGTCACCAACTAAATGTCTTTTCGTAGTTAGTGTTTTAATTGCTTATCTTTCCTCTTCCCCATTAATCTTCTGATGATAAACTGCTTTTAGGGCTTGATCCAAATCTCAAGGAACTGAATGGGAGTCTGTCTGCTGAATTCAGTGAGCTTTGGATCAACTCTTTAATGGTTTCTCACAAACACAATAATTTCTTGTTGGTGTTATTTGAATTCCCTCACATTAATCTACATCTTTATGATATTTGGGTGCCCAGAACGGAATGCAATATTCCAGTATAGTCAGTTCACTCTTGATGAGACACTTCCATTATTTTGACTCTCCTGTCATAATGTCTTTAGGTGGTGCTTGTCTGATCACCAATGACTGAAAAGTGTGAGAAGTCCCACAAGGCTGATGGAAGGTAAGGACTTCTTGTTTTGTTTCTAGGGTCCAGATCCACAAAGGTACCTAAGCTTTGCGATCTGGAGTACCACAAACCCTAACTTTTCAGTGTCTGACAATTCACTGGTGTAATAATGGGATATATTAGGCTTGTAGGTTCCCTGAGCAATGCCTGTAGTCAAACAGATGCCTTAGAATATAAGCCACAAAACCCAGCACTCGAGGTCAGTTTCTCCTATAGTAGCCCATGGGAACTGCCAATGAGAGGGACATACTCTAAGCCTTGCTCCTCATGGAGGTGAGATGCACCTCGGTCCAGGGGACAATGAGGTATCTATCTCTGCTTGCGCTCTACAAAACAGGGAAAATAGGTATTTGGCTACCTTGTCTTGTCTCTAGAACCTGCATGTGCAGATGCTAACTCCACACAAAATGGCTGGAGAAGGGATAGGGGAGAAAGAGGAGGAATTAAGGTTGCACAGGCATCGTTATAGATGGCATTTCCTACTTCTGAGTTCTCAGCTTGGCACTTTTAGGCTGGGTCTACACATGCCCCCAACTTCAAAGGGGGCATGTTAATCAGGGTGTTGGGAGATTACTAATGAAGTGCTGCAGTGAAGTGTCAAACTTTGATGTGTTGGCATGTGTGTAGCTGTGGGCACTTTGCAGTGCCTGTGCTACTTCGCAGTGCCTTTAGTCACCAAACTTTTGAGGAGTAAAGGCACTTCAAAGTAGCGTGGGCACTGTGAAGGCTACACACATGCCAGCATTTTGAATTTTGATGCTTTGAAGTTGCTGTGGGGGGAGAACTGGCCTAATGAAGTGCTGCATATTCACTGCAGCACTTTATTAGTAATCTCCCATTGCCCTGATTAGCATGCCCCCTTCGAAGTTCGGGGCAAGCGTAGGCCCAGCCTTAATGCATATTGTAGTAATATCTTATGCATGTCACAATGCCATTGTGCTAGGTATTGTTCAGACACCTATAAAATGAATCTCTAATCCAATCCATTTTTCTATCTACAATAAGAAACCCAACATGTGGGTGAGGCATGCAGGTAGGCAGGCAGGTTATAATGAAAATGCAAACAGGATGCTTCAGGATAGACTAGCTGTATGTCTAATCTTGTAGCTGTGCAAGCCAGTCTATGGTAGTGTAAACTCTGTCAGGTGGAGTCAAATCTGGGACCAGTATAGCTTAGTGCTTGAGCCTCTACAGTTTGAACTAAAAGCCAGATGCTTCTTGGCTATGACTGTAGAGGAGACTCATTCTTTCTCTGTGTTTAGGTGCCACTACATAGGACAGTGAACTCAGTAGGTATGTGGGTTACAATAGCATAGCACTATTTTTGACTGTGTTCATACAAGGTAGCCAGAATGGAATAATACGTTTTATATGTTTGTAAACATGAAATGTTTGGAAGGTATCATCAATAATGGTAAAATTTTTAAAAATCCACTTCTTGGCCAAATGTATCTGTCCTGCTTGAAGCTAATCCCAATCCACTGCATATAAATGAAAAGTTAAATAATGAAATAGCATCCTGAACTTGGGTTTCCTAGCCCTGTTTGTCCCCTGTCCTCCAAAAATGGCTCATTGTGAGACCAGGGAGCTAAGCCTTTTTGGAAGAGAATCAAAGACAAGTACTAGTGAAAAGATAGTAAGAGAGAAGAGCCCCCATTCCTGCATAATAATAATTGTATTTCTGGAAACTCAATAATAGCTGTATCTGATATGTAAGCCAGGATTTTCAAAACTGAGTCCTGAGTCAAAAGTGGGCTCTGAATCACATGTGTAAATATGGACTTATGAGCATAGTTTTGAAATTTTGGCTTTAGCATTTACATAAGCTCCTCTTCATCCAATATGGTGTTAACTACTTATGCTAGACATAAGCACCTCTCCATCCAAGGACGGTATGTGAAAGAATACTTTTCAGAACCGAGGCTCTAAATGACACTAACAGAAATATGCACACAAATAACTGCTTGGTAAATCAAGTCTCTGTACTTGCAAAGAGAGGCGTTGTCCATTAATTTGTATAATTTAGATACCAAGTGAAGTTTGCAATATTGTGTTTGAATCACCTTTCCTGAGCCAATGTTATAATTTTGGTATATATGATTAGCACAGAATAAATATACAGTAGAAATAAAATTATTAAAATATTTGCCACTAATCTAGATTATTTTATAATGTTTCAGTGAGCGCTTTAAGACAGGATGCTTCTATCTGATATGGAGTTTGCTCTGGCTGTTCATACTGGTCCTTTTTGCCTGGCCTTTAAGTATGGCCTTGGCAGGCCTTTATGGATTTGTCTCCCCTTTCATTACATTGGTGGGACTTGATGACGTTAGTGATGCCCTGCTGCAAGGCGTAAACGTGGGGAGAGAATGTGCTCAGAACGTCAGAAACGGCAAGCCCATGTGTTGAAGCTGGCTCTGCGTCTGTCAAGGATTCTGCTACTGTATATGTCTTCCCATCATCTTCACTTGTGAGCTCTCATTTTTACACTGTGAATTAAAGAGCTTTTATTTCAATGTAAAAGGCATTTGGCAATTTTTCTCCCACACTTAATAATCTATGAAGGACGCTGATTTAATATGACAATTTCATAAGCTTACAGAGGCGGTTGTGATCTTTTGTATCTATACAAAGAGTTATGCTGGCAGCTTTGTTTCTGGAAATACCACATTGTGAACAATGGACTGGGAGAGAGGACTGGGCCAGGACACTGTGGCCAATCTGTGCTATCCGACTGTGTTCCTGTGTGTGGAATGAGGAATGGATCAGTCTCACTGGAAACTAAACAGCCTCCATCCAACTGCCACTCTTTGTGCTCATTAGTTGGTAAAAAGATCTGGTCTGATATTTCTCCCTGGGTAACTTGTTAGAATCCCCACTGGCAGCCAGGAGGAGAGGGCTGGCTGCTTAGGCAAGCAGACAGTGAACACAAGTTCAGGCAGCCATCTCTGCAGCGCAGACAGGGTTCAAGTTTTTCAAGTTCACTCTTACCAGCTTTGAGAGACATCAGTGTAGGTTTCTCCAGGCAGAACATTATGTTCCTCTGCCAGTTGGATCTCGCTGTACTTCATGTGCATGCCTCCTTTCAAAAGACCACAGCCTTCTTTGGGTCAACACAAGACCCCCCCAGAAAAACAAGAACATATCTAGATTTGCTCCTCGACATCACAATATCAAGAACTTCCCTATTCTTTTTTCCTCCCTGTGAATAATTGACTTTGATAGAGAGATGGTTTTAGCTAGATCAAAATTCTTTGTCCCCACTACATACAATTTATATCACCATTGCTATTTGTTAAGACAATTTGTTGCTCATAGGAATATAGAATTATGAAGACCAGATGTGCACTGTAGCTTCTGATGCACAGCCTGACTCTGAAAGAGCAGAGACGGGCCAACCATGCTGCAGCCAAAGATCCCTGAGGAATTCCTACTGATTCACCCAGAATTCCTCCTGAGGTTTCAAGGGACTACAGAAGCACTGTCACCATTTGAAAGTATCTGGTACTAGTTGGACCTCCATGGGCTGGCACACTTGGAATCTGACAGGTCCCAAACAAGGAAGTTGAAAGATCAGTTCTGGCCCCTCTGCTGACAGACTCCTGACTTTCCTGGGCTCCATCAGCAAACTAGACTGGGAGACTGGTCTAGCTCTCTTCTTGGCCACTGGCTAGGCTCTGCTGCCAGCCTCAGCCCATCAGCCCCAACCATTGGGCTCCTTCCCCCTGGGCCACTGGCCTCAGACAAGATCTGCTGCCAGTCTGTTTCCAGCCACCTCTGGCCATGCTGTGATGCTGACCCCTATCATCAAGCTCTACTGCTGGTCTGGACCCAGTCGCTGGACTTTCTGCCTCCAGGCTTGCTCCACTGCCAACCCCAGCTTCTCCTGGACATTGGTACTCTGGTCCCACTCATAGCTGCTGCCCTCTGTCTGATGGGCTCCCAGCCACTGGGACTCTCTGATTCAGGGACTCTCTAGTCTAGCAATATCTGTGGTCCTACATCTGTGGATCAGAGAGCCCCAGTGGCTGGGAGTCTGGCATCCAGGGGGCAGACCACAGATGTTGCTGGACCAGAGAGTCCTGGACCAGAGACGTTCAACCTGTTTATGTAATCTCATTGGCCAGCAGAGGAGGACAGGCACAGTCATATAGTGTGTAGCCTAAGAACAACCCTCCGCACTTACTGCCCCCAATGGAGAGAACAGCATGATGGGCACCCAGTTCAGCGCCTGCACTCTGTTACCATATTGAGATTGACCCAAGATTTTGATTATGCTGCCAACATAATTTGGCATCTTGATTTACTAAGTTTTCTTGTGCTCCTATGACTTTAAGCCCTAACATTTTAAAGGGCAGTATGTTACATTTACATGGTATGTAGGTCTGTGCTAAGTATCTGAAACCAGGGCATTCTGCACTGGGGGATAACTGGCTATAATGGGGTTCTGATGACAATAATCATGACTGGGTGGCTTTATTATCCAGTGCTGTTTTGTAAAATACAGGAGTTGGATTTGCTTTGTTGAAACAACATTTTCATTTTTTCTCAGAAATGTTGTTAAAGGCTCCCATAATTAACACATTTTTTCTGATTGCAACTGATGGCAGAGAACAACTGTTTTACTAATGATAATATCCCAGTACCCTACTTCAAAGTTTTTCATTAACATAACCTTGTAATCACTGTGATCTGACATCTTTGTCATTTTAGATAGGCAGGTCTGACCTTTGAATAGATACATAACTCTTTTTTTTTCCTTCAGAAGTCTCCTGGGTTTTTCATATCTTGAATCCTTGCCTAATCTTGTGTTGCCAAGTTTGGGATAGCTTCTGCCTGGGCAGTCCACAAAAAGCATTATAATGCATACAAAAAATCCTAACTATGTGTAAAGGTTGTTCTGAATGGAAAAGCATCTTGCCAGCATCCACCACTCTTGCTTTATCCTCGAGTCTGTCTCACCAGTCTTAGTCCAACCACTAAAATTGGACCCTGGCAAATTAAGAAGAACTTAACTGTCCTTAAGATTTATTTTTAGATGTCACTGACTCTTAACACCTAGCTAGCCCAGTTATAGTACAACAACAGCTCACTGACTGAAGGTATGAGAAGTGTGTTTCTTGGAAGACAAAACCTGCTTTATTTGCACAGGCATAAATCTGGAATAATTTCATTGTCTTCAGTGGAGTTACACCAATGTAAACAGATTCAGTACTGTGGTTAATAAATGTTAGTAAAAATATACTAAAACATCAGAGTATTTTCACATAGTGACATACATGGAACTCTACTGACAGCCGCCGTGGGCCCTGGTACAAGGTAGGAGGGTCCCGGCTGTATTCCCCCAGAAGGGGCAGAGCCAAAAATGGGTGGGGTGGGACCAAGAGCAGTCCGATCCAGGCACTGCTTGGGCTGTGGCACTGCCCCATGCCCCCATTACAGCCGTGTGCAACCAGAGCAGTGGTGCAGAGGCACTTCTAAGTTTCCTCGAGCTCCAGCCACCACCTCTGCCAAAATAGCAGCATCAGCAGCTAGCGCTTGGGGCCTCTTTGAAATGACAGGCTGGGGGCAACTGCCCCTTTGTCTCCTGCTGTTAGCAGGCCTGCTCTTATTGAATAAGAGGGACAAGAGTATGTGACTACTCTCTTTGCACCTAGGGCTGAGCCAACCCCATACTGGAATTGCTGTACTGCTTGTGTAACTGAGACTGTAGTTAATGTGGTACAGAATGGAGACAAACGAAGTTGATCCATATGCTTGTCTCGAATAAGAAATAACATTTCTACAGTTTGTGGTGGATGAGAACACTTAACAATAAGCAGCAATTTCCACAAATCCACTGGTCAGGTCCTGGCAATCAGTCACATAAGACAAAGTGTAACCAGCTGTGTGATCCATGTTAGGATATATCTGAGCGATCACTAGCCCTTCACTGTTGGAGGATCCATGCCCTTCTAATGTCAGACTGCTGCATCAGATTGTGACTGGAGCACGGAGTGCTACCAAATATGTCCAAGTAGCCTGTGTATACTATATAGTATATACAGGTCAATAGCTTGTTTTGTTCTGGCAAGAAAACCTCTTCAGTCAAATATTCATTTGCATCCATGAGACACTGATGAAAGCCGCTTTTCATTGATGTTTAGAATTCAGTATATTTTGCACAGACTGATTGAAAAACTGAATGATTCCCTGAGATACAGTTCACTAAGAAGATTTTAGCAATGCAGGGAGGAACTGTATTCATCAGACCTGATTAAAGCAGGGCTTTTTGCAACCTCTTTAAACCATCGTTGCCTCAAGGGCAGTATGTGGAAAGTATCTCCACACTTACAGAAACAGTACTCTGCCGATAGCTAATCCCAAATCTGCCCCAACTGTGTGGTCTTCTATAGGAAATAGGTTTTCATGTAATATCTTTACTGAAGTATCTAAGGGAAGGCTGAAGTGTTCCAAATATCCACAGACCAGGTACAGCAGGAGCAGTACAGGCTTCTTCATAGTGCCTGATAACATGTCTGGATGGCACCCTTTTTGTGGAAAAGAGATTTCAATATCTTATCATCAGTACCAATGAGGTAAAACACCAGATAAATAAGTGATAAAATAAGTATTGATGGAACACATTCCCTTTCCATTCAAAAACATTACTTAGAGAAAGAAAGGAATTAATTACTTACTTCTCACCAGCTAGTCACTTGGTGGTGGACTCATGTGGCTGGACCAATGTGTGCCATTTCACTAAGGTGTATTGCCCTTTGTTACGCTGCACCTATACACTTTGTTTAATCAATGCTTTCGGAGGTCTTGTGACAGAGCTGGGCAACAGCAGCTGAGTCAGCACTCTGGTCACTGCAACTGATTGATTACTCTTGAGTAATGTCATTAAGCAGAGCTGTGCCTAACTGTTGGGCTGAGGAGCACTAAGAGGCTAATCAGGACATTAGGCTGGTGATGCAAAAGGCATATCAAGGAAGTAGCAAAGGACGAAGCAGAAAGAGAGACTGCTAATCCTTGCTTGTCTCAGGAGCTGAGGGGGAGAGGCTATATATAATGTAGAGGGCTGTGTCTACAGCACATCATTTATAGCTGTTGTGCTTCTGGTGAAGACACTTTAAACTGATGGGAGAGAGTTATCCCATTGGCTTAATAATTCCTGCTGACAGAACACGGTCTACACTAAGACTTAGGTCCTTATAAATTAGGTCCCTCAGGGGTGTGGAGTGTATTATTCACATCCTGGAGTGATGCAAGTTATACCAAAGTAATTTGTGTTATGGACCTAATCCAAGGGTGGTGGAAACTGATATTATAAATAAAGTGCATTGGGTGTTTTACCAATAAAAAAGTCTTTGAGCTGTTTGTGGACTTAAGCAGAGGCAGGAGCAAGTTGGCCGTGCCACAGATCTCCATTCATTTATGTATATTTCACACTATACATGTTACAGATGATAAAAATGTCCCTTCTGTATCCTGCAGAACATTTTATGGGGAAAATATGCTTGAAATGAAGACTAATACAAGACCTTCAGGTCAACTTGGGGAGGAGGTTTTGGAAATTTCTGGATGGCTATCATAAAAACAAGAATGTTTTTAGTGTTGTTGTAGTTCTGTTGATCCCAAGGTATTAAAGAATCAACGTAGATGAGGAAATGTCTTTTACTGGAGCAACTTCTATTGTTGAAAGAGACCAGCCTTTCAGCTTACCCAGAGCTTTGTTCAGACCTGGGAAAGGTACTCGGAATGAGACAGATAAATACACGGTGGGTCAGATAGTTTAGAGGATGTAATTAACACACTTTGTAAGAGACCCTTCAAAGTGAAGTGGGGAATTAACATATGCAATTATAAGACAAAGAAGTTAATGGGTTGCAGATTGTTATAATAAGCTGCAAATCCAGTGTTCCTATTTGGTCCATAATTTTTGCATCTCTCTTGTCTTTTGAAGATTTTATGAAGATTTCTTTTGAGGATGAGGATTGAGAAGTCATACACTGAGTAATCATTTTGTGATGTGTTCACCTACAGGTGACATGGTGTTGTACCACATGCTGTTATAAGGATGTAGAACCTAGAGATACCGAAAGGTGTATTGTGGAGGGGTATTGATCATCACAGCAGGTTTTGCAACTGTTGTTCTTGCAGAATCTGCTGACACTTTGAGCTGTGTTCTGTGCTATGGGGAGCTTGCTTCTGATGATCAAATTAGTGAGCTCTGGGGGTTGCTTTCAGGCCAGAAATGGAGATTTGGAGTACTTCTTTCAGGATGTTGTTCCCATTGAGTATTTGGATAGCTGGTTCCATGATGTAGTCTATTTCTTTGGAGGAGTGTCCTTCTCCGAGGAAGGTGGTTTTAAGTGTGTTAAGATGTGTTAAGACCTTTTTCCATGCGGTATATTCTGTGATCTCTGAGGCTATGTCTAGATTGAAGAGATCTGTTGGCAAATGATATGGCTATTGTGCAACACATTTGCATTATCTTTTGCAGACAGTTCTGTCTGGGGCCAAATGTTGGTGAAAAAAAAGCCCTCTGTCAAGACATCCCTTCTTCCCTGTGGAACAAGGTGTACAGGGATGCCTACAGAGCACTCTCAACTGGCAGATTTCTGCCAATAGATCTGCAGATCTGTCGATAAAACTTCTGTGTGGACATAGCCTGAGTGTCTGTCTGTAGACAACAGATTTCTTGGTGTGTTTGAGGTGGTTACAGGCTCTGTGAAGGCAGGTGCATTTCTTGTATATAGTTGTTTGTAGGGTACCGTTTCTAGAACTAATCGGAATGTATAGGGTAATCACATTGGTGTGGGAGTGTTTTTAGAGAGAATTTGATGGATGGATGGTGGTTGAAGTTGTGGTGGAAATCTTTGGGAGAGTTTAGTGTTGGATTGAGACTCGCTTACTCAGCAGATGTGATCTAACTGCTCTTCATAAAGGCAAGACGCTCAGCAAGTAGACACCAATTACTCTAATTACTGGGAAGCTCATTGGGATGATCTCATCACAGTTGCCTCCTGACAATACAGCTTCAACTTCCCTTTGTTACACTTATAAACATGATTACTCTTAAAATCCTTAGCAGTATGTAGTTTTACTTATGCTTTTGCTGTAACACGTTAACACAACAAATCCTTAAAATTACCAGTCTTCTACCTCAGTTAAATGTGCCTTTGCTCCAAACATTCAGTTTGTCCAGAGAATGATAATACTATCAAGATATCTCAGGTGTATCTTGGCTTTGTGGTGCATTTGTCCAGAGATTCTTCCTCCAGGTGACTCATGAAGAGGTTGGCATATTGGGGAACCATAATGCCCATGGCTGTTCTTATGGTTTGGACAAACTGTTGTTGAGTGTCAAATTGTTATGGGGGATAATGAAATGGGTAAGGTTGGCAACATGTTTGGGGTGGATATCTAAGTGTTATCTATTGTCTTGTTGATACTGAGGAAGCCAGTCATGTCGTCATTGTGAGGGACAGTATTGTAGAGGAAGGTGACCTCCAGGGTCACAGGGATGCTGTTCTAAATGAAGGGGTTAATGCTGCAGAACTTCTGAAGAAAGTCAGTTGTGTCTTAGAAGAAATGGCCCCTTTTTTGCGGTGAGTGGTTTAAGAATGGCTTAAGTGATGATATTCTTTCAGAAAGAGTGGTAGATGTCGTTCTGCTGGCAAAAAAAAACCACCCTTTGTTGGCAGCCCCTTATCCCATTTTTTTTCGAGGCATAAGGGGCTGCCGACAAAGGGGGGGTTTGCTGGCAGAACCACATCTACACTACTTGTTTTTTGCCAGCAGCAGCCTGTGCCAGCAGGGCAATCTTATGTGAAGATGCAAATTAGCCATGGGAATATGCAAATAAGCATTTATTTGCATTTTTGAGACCCCCCTCCTTTGCGTCAAGCTGCCGGCACTATGGCGCAATGTAGATGCAGCCTCTGAGTATCTTGGGAAGCATTTAGAAGGTCCCTGATGTGGCTATATGGGGAATGAATTTGTAGAGTTTCTCTTGGAGCGGTGTTGGAAAGGGTTTGATGAATTACATAGATTCTTGTAAACTGTGGTGTGAGAGGGACTTTTTTAAGTTCTCTATTGTAAGTGGTGTCTGAGTTCTGGCCTGGCCATACACCAAGAACCCTCCCTTGTCCTATGACTGCAGAGGAGTTAACTGCCCACTTCACTTTAAATGGTGTCTTGCAAGATGTGTTAACTCCTTATGCTAAACAAGCTGTTCTACTTTATATTTAGTAGTAGCATTCTGAATACATTTTCCAGACCTGAAGAAGAGAAGCTGGTCCAATAAAGATATGACATCATCTACCTTGTCTCTCTTATCTTTATTAGTTGTTCATGGTTTTACATAAATCCCTATGGGTAAATTATTTTATGTGCATCATCATCTGCACAGAAAATGCAGAAATGTAATGAAAAAGCTTGTTTATTCTGATTACTTCCTCAGAGTAAAATTGGTGGACTATATGGTTTATAAAAAGTACAAAACTGTGTTCATGATTTTCATGAGCCAATTGTGTTTTCTGGAAAGTGAAGATTTTTTCATAAACCAGACACAAAGAGTGAGGAAATGCAAAATAAGGATAGAAGCTTAAGAAACTGCATCTATAGCAATTTGTATTATGGTCTCCATACATTCCACTCTTTTCCAAATCTGCTTGTGCCAGGGATTAGTCCTTTGGCTAATTAGCTATTTTTCAAATAATTCATTGCTAGCAAAATTCTAGAGAGCCTTTATTGGAATGGTGCATTATCCCAAGCTTTAGATTTGATTAATGAACAGCTTTGCTGCTGTTACTTCACTTCAGTGTTACTGCATTCCTTTGGGACAACATTTCAAGCAACAGGAGGTTAGAATTCAGGGCATACCTGAGGTGTTCAGCAGCAAGCAGTAGTTTTAAGGCACAAAACTTAGACCAGATGCCTGTAAGCCAGGGAAAGTTAGAAAACAGTTGGAGCTGCAGTGAAGCGTCATCCTAGAATATACAAAATGTGCCTCATATGGCACATGACCAGGATTCGTCACCAAATTTGGTGGTCACCAATCCTGCTGGTTGGATAATTAACTTCCTTAGCTTAGGCAGGGTGCTGACTGGTAGTGTGATGTGAACACTGATCCATTCCCTCTTTGGGCGCAGGTGATGGACAACCTTTCACCTGCTGAAGCTTCTACTAGGATGCTGCTGGACTCCATATCTGCTAAACCAGTATCATTCATTCCACCCTCCTTTGCCTAGTGGAAGAAAGAAGTTTCATGATCTCTTTCTCTTCTACCTTCCTCCCCAAAAACATTTCTGCAACAGTGATTGCTCTTTGCTTCCCTACCACTTCCTTAGCTCACTGGCTATCTCTTCCCTCCTTTTCCACTTTTACAATTTCCTTTGTGAGTAGCTCTATTCCCTGCCAATGATGCTCTTCATAACTTTCCTAAGATGCCGCACATTGGAACTGGTATTTTGTCAGAGTTGCCACTGGCCCAGGAGTCCTGATTAGCATGAGTAAAGCCAGCTAAAGCCATTTTTCAGGATGGATGTGGGCAGCCATAGAGGCAGTGGAAGCTGTATGCATTCCACAAACGCAGAAAGACCTGGATGAATTCCTACTTCAGAGCATGAATGCTTTTCTGATTACAGCAAAGGATAGGAATGCCTAACTGCTACAGACTTCCTTTGTGACGTTGGGCTAATCACATGGGCTGTTTCTACACTGGCCACTTCCTTCAGAAGTGGCATGCTAATACACGGAGTGAAAGATGTTAATGAGGTGTGGATGCAAATTCCCTGCACCTCATTAGCATAATGTCACCTGATTTGGAGTCCGGAAGACCATTCTTCTGGACTCCAAAATGCCGTGTAGAACATGGCCCTGGTGGGGGGGGCTTCTGGTAGTTTGGTTGCACAAGTCCTGGCAGGGAGCAGGGAGGTGTGAGAAGGGGCATCAGGGCTCAGACTCTGACAGTGCCCATCTTAAGTCAGTGGAAGGACACTTGGTAAGGACATGCACCACAGCCAGAAGGGGGCAATGTGGACATGAACCACCACAGTAATTACAGTGGAAGTCAGCCTAACACTTGTTTTCTTTTCTTTTCTTTTTCTTTTTTCATTTCTGGGACTTTCCCACCTAACTCAGTGAAGTGATACGTAGCTGAGAAAGACTACACTGTAGAAAAGCACAGTGGAGGGATTTGCACCCAGATTCTATTCTACTCAAATTCTTTAACCATTCCCTTCACCATGGCAGCTGAGTGCCTAATCATTTGGATTAGTGAGACAAAGGGAATAGTTGGGCTGTAAATAAAAAATGAGACCATAGGGGATTTGCCAGCAAAGAGAAACTGTTTATAGAGGATGTCTGGTAGAGTATCTGACTGGCGGAACTGTACAGCAAGGTTTCTCTTTTATTCAGGAAAAGTTCTCTTTGATAACTTTATTTGAGTCTGTTCTTTTTGTGATGGATAATGTGTGTCATGTTCATTTTGTTGTGAGGCAGTCTATATGACAATGTAGGTTAAAGCAGGGGGCTCAACAGGAATACAGAAGGGAAGAGAAGTTGATGAGACTATGAGAAGAAGATGGATAAATTAACAGAAGGCCGAGAGGTGGGAAAAAACATAAAAGAAAAGCAGGGGTTTGTATGAGGAGAAATGGAAGAGAGGTGACAAAGAAGAAAGGCAATTTACATTATGAAGTATTTTGATAGGCTCCTAGACCAGGAACTTGCAAGAAATTACAGTGAGTGGCCATAACTCAGATACTTTGCCAGTAGAGTATCGGAGGGGTAGCCGTGTTAGTCTGGATCTGTAACGGCAACGAAGGGTCCTGTGGCACCTTATAGACTAACAGAAAAGTTTTGAGCATGAGCTTTCGTGAGCACAGACTCACTTCCAGCATCTGAAGAAGTGAGTCTGTGCTCACGAACGCTCATGCTCAAAACTTTTCTGTTAGTCTATAAGGTGCCACAGGACCCTTCGTTGCCTTTGCCAGTAGAGTTACTATATAAGATTATGTCAAATTTAATAGCGATGCAGCAGGGTGTGAGACCCACCACAGATCACATCTTGGCTGGCACCAGACGTGAACCTGAGTTTGAGCCATTTGTGAATAGCCTGTGATGTCCTGATCATTCTGAACAGAATACAGCTGGCCCTGAATTTATGGCAAATATGCCTATCCTTGAACAGCTAAACCATCAGAGCTGTAGTGCTGTAGATATGACACTGTAGTGCTTCAGTGGAAACACTTACTATAACAATGGCAGGTGTTCTTCCATTGGTATAGGTAATCAACCATCATGAGAAGTTGTAGCTAGGCTGATGGAAGAATTCTGCAGTTGACCTAATGCAGTCTACAATGGGGTTTAGGTGATCATTGCTACATCTCTCGGGAGAGTGAATGTTTCATGTGTGATGTAGCTATGCCAATGTAAGTTCCCACTATAGAGCAGAGGGTACTCAAAGAGGAATATGAAAAGCAAAGTGGATAAAAACTTGGAAGAGAAAACCTATTTGGATCTCTCAGACGCTAATTGTTATTTATAAATCTATAGAACCAATGTTCTGACAAGAAACCCATTTCCGTGATGTCAGTTAATTGGTTATGTTGGGTGATCGTTCTGCAACATGCATCTTTCTGTGGTAATTTACACCAAGGAAGTATTGCCTGGGTGTATTTGAAAATAACATAATCACTAAATTGAATTGTCCAGCTGGAATTTAACATTATGCACTGGTGATCTGCAGAAATATTCCTAGTATTAATGACCTCCCTTTTCACATGATTTCAGAAGTGGTTAGTTTTAAATCAGTTTGCTTTCTGTTGCCTTCTCAGTTGGTATTTACTTGCATTATAATAGTGCATGGATGCTACCATTAAATCAGAGTTGCACCATGTTCCTGCCCCACAATGCCTACAATCTAAATATAAGATTAACAACTAGATGCCACAAACAGGTGAGAGGAGCAGAAGGTAAAAATGGAAGTGTTGTGCTTAAGGAAATAAGCAGCTGTCTTTTGTTTGCCTAATCATCGTATCAGAGGTTTCCAAGACACTGTGTTCTGCTTTTTTTGGGTCAGGCTGTTTTAGACCAGTAGTTCTCAAACTTTTTGGCCCACGGCCCACCCTATTCAACAGAAATCTTTCTGTGAGCTACCAGTCAACCTCCCATGATGACAAAATACATTTGCATATCTTTAAATACTAATTTATTCATTTTAGTCCATTGGAGCACAAAATCATAAATATGCAGTTGTAATATAGTGGGGTGTATATTTAGACTTTACTGAATACATCATGTGAGTTTACCAAATTTCATTTTAAATAAAGTAAAATATTAATTTATGCTCAAAACAAAAGGTCCCAACATCGTCTTTATTTATGGTGGGGGTGGGAAATTTTTTGGGTCAGGGGTCACTGACCCACAGACAGATCAGACTGGGACCACGCAAAGGTCAGAAGCCAAAGAATAAACAACACCCCCCACCAATCCTTACTGATGTGACCCCTAACTGGGACACTTCACTTTCCTTTCCTTGGGGGGCAGACAGGCAGGGAGGACCTAGGGTCAAAACTTCCCACAGGCCAGATTAACTTTTCTGGGATCTGTAGGCTAGTAGATTTTTGGCCCCCCCACCAGGCTTTGAGGTAGGGCCAGAAATGAGGAGTTAATTGTGTGGGAGGAGGCTGCTGAGGAGCAGGATAGGGATGGGGGTGCAGTGTCTGTCCAGGAGGTGGTGTGTAGTATGTGGTGATGCTGTGAGGTCTGGGTGGGAGGTAGGGTGTAGGAGCGGGGAGGGGCCTGATTTGTGACCAAGTCATTGGAAGAAAACCTTACAACACTCTCTTGCATTTTGGGAATGGGTGAGAACCTCCCATGTTTGGATCCTGTGCTTTTAGAGCCTCTTTATGCCTTTCTGGCCATTTCATCCAATATAAAACAGTATAGCCGAAATGAGGCTTTCACTCTTTATTTGTAAATAACATGTCGCTAATAGTTCTTTAGGGCCAGAGATTCAATACTTCCTTACACTATTGCTCACATCCATCAGCTTCATAATAAATGTGTTTTGGATACACCTCTAACCTCTTATTGATCTCCCCACTCTTCCCTCATTTCAGTGCACTCTAAAGGGTAATTATAGACACACAGCACTAACTGAATAGTAAGAGAGAGGAAGCCACTATCAAACAAACACTATCAAACAAACACTATCAAAACAAAAAGCAGTCAAGTAGCACTTTAAAGACTAGCAAAATAGTTTATTAGGTGAGCTTTCGTGGGACAGACCATAGCCAGACCAGAACAGACTCAATATTTAAGACACAGAGTACCAAAAACAGTAAGCAAGGAGTCAGACTATGAACAGGAGGCAGCCAGACAACTCTCCAACACCACATTTTACAGACCTCTCTCTGCTGATCCCACTTTGGAATTCCAAAGGAAATTACAACAACTACTGAAGGAACTCCCTGCTGCTACTCGGGACCTCATTAACTCAGACACACCATCTGAGCCACAGCCTGGATTATTCTATTCACTTCCCAAAATCCACAAACCTGGAAACCCTGGACGCCCTATCATTTCAGGTATTGGCACCCTTACCACCGGACTATCCAGTTACATGGACTCCCTCCTCAAACCCTATGCCACCAACGCTCTCAGCTATATCCGAGATACCATTGACTTCCTGAGGAAATTACAAAACATCGGAAAAGTTCCTGATAACGCCATCCTTGCCACAATGGATGTAGAGGCTCTGTACACTAATATTCCACATAAAGACGGATTACAAGCAATCAGGAATACCATCGCTGATGCCACCACAGCCAATCTGGTGTGTGACCTCTGTTACTTTGTTCTCACACACCATCATTTCCGTTTTGGGGACAATTTATACCTCCAGATTAGTGGAACTGCTATGGGCACCCACATGGCCCCACAATATGCTAATATATTTATGGCTGACCTGGAACAACGATTTCTCAGCTCTCGTCCCCTATTACCACTCCTCTACTTAAGATACATTGATGACATCTTTATGATTTGGACCCATGGTACAGAGGTTCTAGAAGAATTCCACAGAGGCTTTAACAACCTACACCCCACCATCAACTCATGCCTCGATTACAACATGCAAGAGATACATTTCCTGGACACGACAGTACTAATCAAGGATGGCCTGATCAGTACCACACTGTACCGAAAACCTACTGATAGCTATACTTATCTACACCCTTCTAGTTTCCATCCTGCACACGTGACTAGATCCATTGTTTACAGTCAAGCTCTTAGGTACAATCGCATTTGCTCTGATCCAACTGACAGAGACCAAAAACTACAAGAACTTTACCAAATATTCATAAACCTGAATTACCCACCAGGAGAACTAAAAAAACAAATCGACAGGGCCAGATGAATACCCAGAGACCGGCTACTCCAAGATCGGTCCAAAAAAGCCAATAACAGAACACCACTGGTCATCACTTACAGCCCCCAACTCAGACCACTGCAACGAATTATTAAAGACCTACAACCTATCCTTAATCAGGATGTTACACTCCAGAAGGCCCTGGGTGACATGCCTGTTCTCTCCTACAGACAACCTCCCAACCTCATGAGGATCCTGACTAACAGCCACAGTCTATACCCCAGGAACACCAGTCCTGGAATCTTTCCCTGCAACAAATCCCGCTGCCAGCTTTGTCCACATATCTTCTCTGGAAATACCATCACTGGACCTAACCAGGTTACTCACAGAATCATGGGCACTTTCTCATGCTCCTCTGCTAACATCATATATGCCATCATGTGACAACAATGCCCAGATGCTTTGTATATTGGACAGACTTCCAACTCCCTTAGACAAAGGGTCAACGGGCACAAAACAGACATCAAAACACTTCAGATCCACAAACCAGTTAGTCAACATTTTAATGGAATGGGCCATTCTGTCAATGACCTAAAGGTATGTGTGTTACTGAAGAAGAATTATCTCACCGTTCGCAGCCGAGCTGGCTTTTATATTCAAATTCGGCACATTAACCCATGGTTTAAATCGTGATGGGAACTTTCTGAGTCACTATAGGGGCTCGTCTGCATACTTGGCTCAATCTAATTCTTGACCTTCCCCCCCACCCCTCCACTCTCTGATTTGCTCACCTTGCTTATCTTTTTCTGATTTGTCCTCCTTGCTTACTGTTTTTGGTTCTCTGTGTCTTATATATTGAGCCTGTTCTGGTCTGGCTATGGTCTGAAGAAGTGGGTCTGTCCCACAAAAGCTCACCTAATAAACTATTTTGCTAGTCTTTAAAGTGCTACTTGACTGCCTTTTGTTTTGATAGCACTAACTGAGTGTAAGAGAGGGTATGACTACACTCCAGCCTTATTCATACACCTTGAAATACATCATCTATACACAGAGAGCCTATTTTGAAATAGAGCCAATGGGTGCATTATGGCTTATTTTGAAACAGGCTTTATTCCCTGCCTTAACAGCACCTACATCGAGAGAGTTATTTTGAAATAGGCACCATTCCTTCTGAAAATGAGGTTTACCCATTTCGAAATACGACGGCTGCTATTTCAAATTTATTTCAAAATAGTGGTTGCATTGTGTAGAGAATAGCTTAGTTATTTAAAAATAACAGCTGTTATTTTGCAATAACTTTGCTGTGCAGAACTACTCAGAGACATAACAGCCTGCAACAATGTGAAGGTTTAAATGTGAAGGAGACAGAATTTATTTAATTTGATACATGGGGCTATAACAAGGACAAATAGAATGAAACTAAGAAAATGGAAAGTTAGGGTGACTAACAGATGAAAAAGCGTGCCAGGGTAGATATTAAACTATTGGATAATGTTCCATGGCAAATGGAGGAACTTGGTCACTTGATTCTTTGAAAACATTAGATTAGAAAATGTGTTATAGGGAATAATTCTGCAGGCATAATCTAATTCTCTTTTTCTCCTCTAGCTTCTATGACTAGACTAGACATGTAAACATATGGTCTACCTATGTGGTGATACTAGTCATAAGGTAAATTTGTCATGTACCTATGGTATTCTTGCCTGACCTCTGCCTACATTCAAACTCTGCTGTGATAACTTCTTCCAAAATCATACAGAGCTTCAAATAGCTGCTATGGAACAAAATCAAAGCTATCCAAAATTCTTCCTTGCAAATGTAAATGTAAAATTTCTCATAAAAATTATACAGGTCTAAGCCTCCAGAAATGTAATATTCACCTTTTATCCAGTGATATCTTTGATGTTCCATGATTCCTTTGTAGCACTGGAGTGGCATTCCAACTCTGGTAAATTGAGATATTGGACATTAAAAATCACAGCACTGTTATGTATGTAACAGATATTAAATATATTTTAAAGTTTCTAAAATATATTAGGTAGAATTTTTCTTGCCCACAGAGGTCTACACAGTAGATTTCAATGTTTCTAATATAACTGATTTGACAGGGGGAAGGATGCAACAGTTCTACCAGTAATATGGTTAAAACTTCCAAAAAACAATCCTATAATAGACCTTCTGTGAAATTTTGTGTCACATCTATAAATATATAGAAAAATATAAAAACAAATGACAGTTTAGTGTGATGGGAGGGATTCATTGGTACTTAAGTAGCTATATTTATACTATTGGTATATGATCTTAAAGAAGATACTCTCTAAAATATACACAGAAAGGGAGGAATATGTCAGCAATCTCTTTTATTGGATGCAGTGTTTATTACTGTAAATAATCTCATTGAAATCTTTAGGGCAGGGGTCAGCAACCCCCAGCACTCATACCAAGAGTTGCAGGTGAACCAATATTCATCAGCACGCAAGACAGGAGGTCAGTCCCGCCCCTCCTCCTCTTTGCAGCTGGGAGATTGCTCAAAACCTGTGGATTAACAAAGACCAGCTAATGCTGCCAACCACCACCTAAACGGTAAAGCTCTGCATCTTTATTTATTTATTAATGAAGCTGTTTTAAGTAGGACTATTAGTGACTTTAAAAAGTATCACTCGTACCATACATAGAGGTCAAAAGACCAAATTTCAGCACTCCGCCTCCAAAAAGGTTGCTGACCACTATTTTAGGGCCATAACTATACTTAATAGAAAATATTTCCAGAATCAGGGCCATATTTTTCCTACTGATCTCCTTCCTTCACCTGAAATACTAAAGTGGATAGGAGATGTTAGGCATCTGTGCTCTCACATCACCATAATATTGTTTTTTAGCATGCAAAAGCTGATAATCCACTGTTTGTATTCTAATTGTTGCCTTTGGTTTTGAATGTTACATGGGAAAGCAGACTTGCTCCAGGTAGTCCCTGAGGTCCTGTGATTCTAGACATGTAGTGGTTGCCTTTGTGAATATATGTCACAGCTAATGAAAGGATGTGTGCTTCTCTCTTAACATTTGTTAAATGCTTCAGTCTTAATATTCCTGAAGGACAGACTCTTTTTTTCGATATGTAAAGATCATCATTATTTCAGCTTCTTCTACTATGTAATAATCCCTTCTGCATGCTTTCCCTTTGCTCCTATATACTGCTTGGGCTATGGCTGATTCATAAGAAATGCATCCCGCAGGTAAAGAAACTCTAATTGTTTCAATATCTGGATTTTTTCCCCAGGATGATTATGAGATTTTGCTGCGGTTTGTTGATTTATTTATTTGATGCTTTTTGGCAGACAGAAGGATGATTCTGTTCAAAGAAATGAAGTTTATCTGGGTGCTTTTGAAAGCACTATGAGGTTTCATTTTGGATTTAGTACACTGTGCATTGCCCTGCTCTTTTGACCTTGCCACATACAGGAAGGAGACAGAATTTTTTTTGTCTTACCAGATCATCAGTGTTCTAGTTTGAAACTCTATTGTTTTGTTTTAATTAGAAAATTATACCCTGATCAAGTTATAAGATTATAAAGGAAAGACAAAGGAAAGGTCCAGTATAGAACTAACTGTCCCTGGTAAGTTTTGCGCACAAGTGCTGGCTTTATTTGGCTCATTTTTCAGACACACACTTTCTTCACCCAGCCAAAGGGAACATGGGATGTGACAACAAGGGTCTGAGACTGGAGGAATTCAAAGTGGCTATCAGTAACTGGCTTCTATGTAAATACTATAACACCTCTGAATGGAGGGACAGCTGAGATAACACTGCAAGCTAATCTCTACTGCTGTTGAAAAAAGGCCAGTCTCCCACATCATTCAGTTTCTACAAAAAAGATGAACTTTAGGAATAAGAAAAAAGAGGGCAAGAGCAACTGGACAATATATGTGGGAACCTGTTACTGAATCAGAAATGTAATAAAAAAGGAAAATGAGATTATTAAATGCTTTATTAATTTGAAACCAAGCCACATGTAAACCACATTTATTTTCAAGTAAAATATTTGTCTAAATTTATATCTGCTCCATCTAATGTTTGTCTATATTTATTTTTGTGCGTCTTACCATACCAACATTTGATTTGATTTGATACCAATTTCAAACAAAATTGAGTATGAAGCTTGTCTGTCTGTTTCTGATTCCAAGGCAAAACTGTGTGAAGCACAGCCCCCCTGCAATGACCTCTGTTATTGTAATGTACAGCCTTGAACCTTCCTTTCACATACATCTGAGATAGTTGTAATTGTGTCTCACTTGAAGCAGCATGGATCTTTTCAGGGGATTTTATGTAAATCTGCAGTCAACTGTAGCTAAGATGCTTGTTGCAATATCTTGTAATTGTGTCTCACTTGAAGCAGCATGGATCTTTTCAGGGGATTTTATGTAAATCTGCAGTCAACTGTAGCTAAGATGCTTGTTGCAATATCTATAAAATTGTGTTCATATATGGGCACACCTCCAAGATGAAGTGGGGAGGGGAGCTGGGACAAGTAGGTTGCGCCGAGCTAAACCTCTGATAAACTATTTATGCTATGGCCAATACTCTGTGGAAGAAATTTAAGGTGCGAAAATCTCCTTGAAATGCAATATGGAAATGAATGGTATGTAATTTGCACTCCTGATGCTCTTTGTTGAGGCCATTTCTCAGTGCAAAGACAGAACAGAAAAGCTGCAGCAGATTACAAATTACACTCAAAGACTCTTTCCTCTCACATCTTTTAAGATGCATATGGATGTTTGACAGAAGTGACCCTTTTGCAGCCTCTAATATGTTTCATGAACAAGATTTATAGTTGAGTGACTGATTTGGATAACTGAGCTACTGCTTCTTCTCTCTTCCCCACTCCCTGCCCCCCATCCTTCAATTCCCTTGGGCTCAGTTTTTCCTTCCCCAGAGTATATAGCATAGCCAGACATTAACATGTCTGCGTAATTTACAAGCTGAGCTCCCAAAGGACACTGCTTTGCAGTATAATAAAGTTCCTTTAGGAAACACGTTGACAATCTGTGCCTTTGCATACCAGGCCAAACCCACTCAAGGGATGCCTCTCCAGTCTTTCTATTTTTATCTGAAAAAAAAATCCTTTCTGATACATGGGTCTTCTAGGTTCTGCTGCTGGAACAAATTATCAATGTGGATGTTTCAACAACAGAGAAGGAAAACAACTGCCACATTACATTAATACCACAGCTGTTTTTGCTCAAGCTGTTCCCTTCTCTCCCTCTCTCCCTTACATATCACTATGCATTGGTGATTAAGTGTGCACTAAAAGTACAAAAATGGGGAGTTTATATATATGATATTGTAAGCCAACAGATCCTGCTTTGCAGGACCTGTTATCTGACAAAAGCAAAGGAGGGACCTTTTTTTTTCTGTGTTTATTAACCAAACTTTAGAGAGAATTCAATAGAGGAAGCATAATATGCCTTCTGTCTTTCAGGAGCAAAACCTGTGATTGTGGCTGCCAATGACAGCCTCACTCATCAGCCTGCTCACCTGCTGTCTTTAAATATGGAATAGTAACAAAGATAGCCGTGATAATCTGTATACTATAAAAACAAAAAAGCTGTCCCATGAAAACTCATCACCTAACTAATTATTTTGTTAGTCTTTAAAGTGCTACTGGACTGTTTTTTTGTGTTTTCTTTAAATATGGGCTTGATTATCCTTCCCAATCATTTAAAATAAAAAAAGATACCACCACCAAATGTATTTTCAGATTAATGATCCAACTATTATTATCTTCTTGAAATCTCATCAATAATTTATCCCAGTTGCTTATTTTCTACTGCAGTGACACATGCCAGACACTATGGCAACTAGAGCTTAATTCATTGATCTTTTTACAGCTTTCAGATTATTTAAAACAGCAAGACAGGAATCCTCCTTTTGTTCATCTTTTTTAAAAGTATTGGCCTCCAGAATAAGTATGTGTAATTTTTTTCACATGGGTTCCCTATTTGGCCATTCCATTTGCTGTTCGAATGCTACTCCCTTGCTTTCCTTACATGGCCTGTGGGGCCCTGACTGCTGTAGCCTGCTTTGACTTTTGCTTTCCCTTACTCCATTAATGGTTTCACTGCTTCTCAATGGTGTGAAGCCTACCAAATAAGGAGAAGGTGGCTGGCTTGTCCCTTAGGAGCCTTTGACTGCCCCTGCTGCTCAGGAAGTATAAATTGGTGTATCTTCCTCTGAATCAGTACCCAGCTTTTTCCCAGGAGCCCCAGGCAGTAGGTGCTGATCTGGTGAGTAGTACAGTTGACTGGCCCTCAGTTAAGCTCCCAGCATAGCAGCTGCGCTGCTGAAGGCATCTTTGGGGAAATTAGAAGATCTGGCTGACAAGTGGAAGACAACTTCTGGATTTCTAGATACAATTGTTGAGCAGCTGCACTGCACCTTTAACACAAGGGCTACTTTTGTTTAGGGCTTTGGGTGAAGGTTGGGAGGAGGGATTGAAGCCTATAAACTTTGATTTCATTGGTGCATTTCATTCAATGCTTGGAAAAGAATATGGGTTGCCAAACCTTGGCTGCCTGGGGGATTACAGCCAACACAACCCTGTTGTGTCTGACACCCCTGCTTTCCCCCTCCCTTGGGAGGCAGCTCTCAGAAGTTTGCAACAAACAAACAACGCGGGGGGGACGGGCTTTCCCGTAGGCTACTTCTGAGGAGGCGCTAACAGTTAAATTGCATTAATTCTGAACTGATTAGCGGCTCCACCAAGGCGCGGGTAAGTGTTGGCCTGGGTGGCAGCTTCCCCGGCCACATCTAGTGGGACTGCGGCCGGTGGTCGAGAGGCACCAGGAGCAATAAGGGACAACGGGCGGCGAGGCTCTGCCAGGAAGGGTCCCGGGGGTGTCTAATCTCTCTCCCTGCGCGCGACTAAGGCAGGGATCGGGGCCCTCGCCGGGCAGAGACAGCTACCCCGAGCGAGCGCGCCTGGGGGGCGGCGCGGGCGCGGCCGCCTCGCCCCGCGGCCGGCCGGGCTCTGGACGCGCGGCTGGGCTGTCTTGCAGATAGATCCCCGCCTCCCGCCCGCCATGTGTGACGACGAGGAGACCACCGCGCTGGTCTGCGACAACGGCTCCGGGCTGGTCAAGGCGGGCTTCGCCGGAGACGATGCGCCCCGCGCCGTCTTCCCGTCCATCGTCGGTCGCCCCCGGCACCAGGTAACTGCCCCGCCCGCTCGGGGCTGCGCTGCTCTCTGGTGCTCCCGCCCTCCGCTCAGCCGCTGTCCCGCGTGCTCTCCGCCGCGGCGGGTTTCCCTCCCGCCCGCCTGGACCTCCCCGCCTGTCTCCCTCCAGCTCCCCTGCTTTCCCCTCCTGCCCATGTGCTGCGCGCCCCAGCCCCTCCTCTCCCCTGTGCGCCTTTCCTTCACCCCTCGCCCCGCTGCCCACCTTCGCTCCAGCTCCTCACACGGCACACACCCTCAGCGGCGGGAAGCCCGTCTAGCTGTACAGCTCATTGAACTTATGCCACGTGAGCCAGGATCTCCTCTTAGACCTTTGCCTCCTCACCTAGCTCACCGCTGCCCTTCCCGTTGAATTCTTCACTTGTCTTTGACCCGTTTCTTCTGGGACTCCAGGTGGCTTTACTCCTTTTCTGTTTGCCCCAGATCCTTTCCCCTTCCTCTCCTCGCTTCCGCATGCTTCCTTTCTTTCTCCCAGTCCGCTTACCTCTGCGCATTGTGAGCATTAAACCATTACACAGAAAACTTTTTGAAAACTGTTATCCCCCAGGGGTTTCAAATTCCCTGCCAAAAATATGGTAAAGCTCAACAGTGCTGAAAAGACTAATACATTTTATATGGAGATATAACCATCTCATAGAGCTGGTTGGGACCTTCAGAGGTCATGAAATCCAGTCTTCTGCACTCACAGCAGGACCTATCACCATCCCTGACAGATTTTTTTTTAAAATCTCTTTCTCCTAGATTCATAAATGGCTCCCTTAAGGAAGGAGTTTACAACCCTGGGTTTAGCAGCCCAATGCTCACACCACTGAACTATCCCTCCCTTCAATAGTTCATCTTTTTTGTTTACTGCATAAGATGATGCTATTTGGCATGGTGTCCAGAATGTAACAGTTGTAACTGCTTGCTAGTTATCAAATGATGATGGCTACTATAGTGGATGCATTTCACTGTCAGGGAGATAGGAGAAAGTTTTTATAGCTATCTAGCTATTCATATCTTCATGTTTATCATATTGTATGGTTTGCATTCCAACGTAGCCTTACTTTTATGGGAATGAGCTAGTTGAGTTTTTCAATTTTGTGTTTGTCACTTCAATTGACTAAATAAAGTAGGATTTTTAAAGGATTCAGCCATGTGTTCTCTTAATATTCAAAGTAGTTAATGATGCTTCTCGTATTTAAATTCATTCTGGCAAAGTTCTTCATTTCTCCCTGCTTTAGGATTATAACATCTGTGCTTAATAATGGTGTTTCCCTCTAGACAAATTTTCTTTATGCTTTCCTCCATTAGGGTGTTATGGTTGGCATGGGCCAGAAGGACTCCTATGTAGGTGATGAGGCTCAGAGCAAGAGAGGTATCCTGACACTGAAATATCCTATTGAACATGGCATCATCACCAACTGGGATGATATGGAAAAGATCTGGCACCATACTTTCTACAATGAACTGCGTGTGGCCCCTGAGGAACACCCTACCCTGCTCACGGAGGCCCCCTTGAATCCTAAAGCCAACCGTGAAAAGATGACTCAGATAATGTTTGAGACCTTCAATGTGCCAGCCATGTATGTGGCAATCCAGGCTGTCTTGTCCCTGTATGCCTCTGGTCGTACCACAGGTAAAATGACAAGTGATTGATACAGACATTTTTCCTTTCAATCGTTCAATTCCAAAAGACAATGGAAACTTGTGAGCAGCCTGTAGCACATTCATATTCACAGAAAAATAGATCTGTTTCAAATATGGCACTGGTAAAAAATCAGAACAGGCTACTGAATGTATAGAAAGATTTTTCCAGTAGTTAGGGTACTAGCTGAGGATGTGGTAATGTTGGTTCAGTTCCTTGTTCTGCCACAGACTTCTTTTCTGACCTGGGGCAAGTCACTTAGCCTCTCTGTGCCTTATTTGTAAAATAGGGCTAAAACTTCTTTAACTCACAAGGCAGTTCTGATGCTAAATGTGTTAAAGACTGTGAAGTGATTTGAGTTCTGCTAATGAAAAGTGCCATAACAAATTGGTAATATTTGTTTATCCATATTACTTTAAAAATCAGCCTTAGTTGCACAATGTCTATGTCCGCACTAGAGATCTTAAAGCGGAACAGCTGCACTGATGTTAGTATGCTGCTATAAAATCTCTCATGTAGATATTTTATACTGATGGGAAAGAGCTCTCCTGTTGACATAAGTAAACTGCCTCTGTGACAGGCTGTAGCTCTCCCATTGACATTCTACCACTCATGCGAGCGAAACTTGTTTTTTGGAGTGTGTTTTTTCACATCCCTGAGTTACATATGAGTTACATACTACATAAATGGTAGTGTATACATGTACTAATTCTTCTCTCAGTTACAGTGATATAAAACAGAAGAGACTAGTCACTGTAATTATGTTGGCAAAACTGATTTGTGAGCAGGCCGATGCCATGGGCTTCAGTTTAAGACAATGATCACTGAGATAATACTAGTAGAAGTACTGAAAGGATCTTAGCTGGAGCAAATGGAGAGCAACTCTTTCAAGTGAACAATCACTTGAAATCTTTAGTAACAGCCATGCCAGCACGAGCAGATCCATTGTGATTGTTGATTACAATACAGATATGCTGATTTACATCACATTACAGATATACAATTCAGTAAGAAAGAAGGTATTGAAAGATCAAGTAATCTCTGAAAAGTTTGGTGCTTCCAAGTATGTTTGATATGTGTCATTTCTCTCTCTCAGGCATTGTTCTTGACTCTGGTGATGGTGTCACCCACAATGTGCCTATCTATGAAGGTTATGCTCTGCCTCATGCCATCATGCGGCTGGATCTGGCAGGCAGGGATCTGACTGACTACCTCATGAAGATCCTCACTGAGCGTGGCTACTCCTTTGTGACAACAGGCAAGTACATCTCTTCCTTATCTCCTCACCTCTCTCTCAAACCACCATCTTCTGCCTCTGGTAATCCCTCTCTTCAGACCTTGACTTGCTTTCTGGGTTTCTGCAGCTGAACGTGAGATTGTCCGTGACATTAAGGAGAAGTTGTGCTATGTTGCTCTGGACTTTGAGAATGAAATGGCCACTGCTGCCTCTTCTTCCTCTCTGGAAAAGAGCTATGAACTGCCTGATGGCCAAGTGATCACAATTGGTAATGAACGTTTCCGCTGCCCAGAGACTCTCTTCCAGCCATCCTTCATTGGTAAGTGCCCTCAAGGGCTCCTCCGTTGGCTGTAAAGTCTAAGTGAACTGTGAGGCTTGGAGAGCCCCCATTCCTAACCTACCAACTTGGCTAAATTTAGCATAAAAGCTGGTTAGAAGAAGATTAGTGAGAAAGTGGCTGCTGGATGGGTGCTTGGTTAGTTTCTTGCTGTAGATCAGACCAGCCTTCAGATTGCAACTGCAGTAGCTGCTGTTGTCTCCTGGTGGCCATTCCAGCATCTGTGACAACAAAGGACACGGGGACATGCCCCCACTTTCCTGACTGCACTGGGATGTGTGAAGGGGTGGTATAGAAGCCTCTGTTGTAGCTTTGTGCTACCAGATGATCCTATTAGAAAGGGGGAGACCTCCATTTGGCTCTGTCTGTCTGGTTGAGGGTGCTTTTATGTTGGAAGAGTGGCACACAAGATTTTCCTCTTCAGCTATGTCAAACTCATCTTTACCACTATTTCCCACCCCTACCCTGCCCCCGCCCCCCCCCCCCCCGAAAAAAAAACACCACCTGCCTTCTACGGTTATTATATCAGGGATGATTCTCAACTTGAGTAAATCACAATAGCTCAAAAGAAGTCAATGGAGTTATTTTGATTTCTACTAGCTGAAGATCTGGCCCACAAGTGAATTATTCCTATTGTGCTGTTGTAGCATAATTATTGCACTCTGTCCTTGCAGAATTGTTATTGCTCAGAGACAAATGTCTTTTGTGTTAGTAGAATGTCACTGTGTCATTGGAGATTTTCCATCAAGATGAATTTTTCGGAGACAGTATTTGAAAGGTCTATGTGTTCTATTTACTCAAAGACAACAGCTGCTTCCACTGAGAAGTGAAATTTCAAAAAGGGAGGTTTGCATCTATGTATGTGGACTATAATTAAACACTGTCATGGCTAAGACTGTAAATTTTGCTATAGAGCCAAACAAATCTGATGGCTACAAGTGTTTATAGTGTAAACCCTCTGTGTTAAGTGCAGTTGTTCATCAGCTGGCGTCTTGTTGCAGATCTAGTTTCATTGCTTTCAGGAAGCATCTGTTAAATTAATACAATGGAATGTAACCTATGAACATTTGCTTCTGATGTCTTTCCTCTCTACACCCATTGCTAAACCTCTTGTCCATGCCTGGGTCATTTCTTTTCTTGGTAACTGAACCATTCTGGCCTGGCATCTCTATTTTCTCCCTTCTCCAGTGTATCCAAAATACTACTGCTAATCTCTTTGTCTTGGGGTCTGCCCTTGAAAGTCTTCACTGTCTTTTATTAGATCAAATTAAAATTATTTCGCTCACTTTCAAGGGCCTACTTAATCTCACACTCATTTTATATATCTTCCATCATTTCCTTCTGTCCCTATCCAACATACATTTCTATTGATCCTCTCTTACTGTGCTTTCCTATGTACTTTTATTCTGACCCACACACACTGAAAAGGCTTACCCCATTGTCTCCAGCAAGTGGCCTCTTCTTTTCAAAACATATTTGTTTTAGGACTCTGCTTATGTTAGTCATTACTATTAACCAGTATTTTTATAATAAATAATTTCTTCATGCCCTCACTTTACCTTAATCATTGCCACATTCTTGTTTTGTCTTTAGTATACTGTCAACCTTTCAGCACAGGGATGCAAACTTTAGCTTTGCTTTTTGATATGTACTTCTATGGCACTATAATAATGCTTGTTACTCATAGCTGTAAATGCTTACAGATCTTTTACACCAAAACTGTTCCTCCTGTATGATTTGCTGATCTATCATCTTTTCTTTCAAGGTATGGAATCTGCTGGTATTCATGAAACTACCTACAATAGCATCATGAAGTGTGATATTGACATCCGTAAGGATCTGTATGCCAACAATGTCCTTTCAGGTGGTACAACCATGTACCCTGGTATTGCTGACCGTATGCAGAAAGAAATCACTGCATTAGCTCCTAGCACAATGAAGATCAAGGTGAGGGTGTTGGCGTCATACAAAATGGAAACAATTGTCAAAACTTAGTGAATTTGGCTAAATAATTAGTTTGAGTGGTGGGAACAATTCAATCATGAGACCAAGAGCTGCAGAGTTAACTGGGAATAACTTGATTCAAGTCAATGGAATTATACTGATAAGAAACATGTTTGGAGAGGAGAATCGGGCTGTAAATTGCTGTTGAGAATCTTGCCTACATTGTAGACTGGCTGCTAGAGATGTTACTGGTGATAAGATAGGAAAGTTCTTTTATAATTTTATGTCAGCACATGAAACCCATGTAAATTAGCTGTTGGAACCTCAAACTGTTAAATTGATGAGGATTTTGTTTGCCCTTCCATAGATCATTGCCCCACCTGAGCGCAAGTACTCTGTCTGGATTGGTGGATCCATTCTGGCATCTCTGTCCACCTTCCAACAGATGTGGATCAGCAAACAGGAGTACGATGAGGCTGGTCCCTCCATTGTCCACCGCAAGTGCTTCTAAATGCCTTTTCCTCAATTTACCTCCCACTCAGGATGATGACATTATGCTTCTTGGAGTCTTCCAGTAATCCTTTCTGAACTCTCTTCAGTCATTGTACAGTTTGTTTACACACCCGTGCAATTTATTTGTGCTTCTAATATTTATTGCTTTATAAATAAACAAGATCTGGGACTTGCAACCTACAAATGATTTTGTCTATTTTTTTTCCTTTCTGTTCTAAAATTTAATCTGTCTTTGAAAACTGGAGTATGGAAACTTACACGACACATCCCTGTCCTTTTTTGGATGGGTGTCCTCTTTAAATGATGTGATTGTGGACACCCTATGACCCATAATATATTAGTTATTCAGACATTTTTCTTTTTGAATGTAAAACAAAAGGAGTGTCATATAATGAAGTGTATAAGGAAGTAGCTTGCAGGTAAAACCATGAAGTGGCACTCATGGAAGCAAACCAAGTTCTTTGGGTTTAAAAATGATTTTTCAGTTCCCAATTGGATTAGTTATATTCTAAGGCTTTTAATACCAAAAGCCTATATATCAAACATGATTGGAAAGTGAACTGACAGCTTGAGCCCTTCTCCCACCTCTTCAAAGACATCAAAAATTCTGAAACAAAAACATGAAACATGAAGTCTTTATTGTGCTATTGTACAAGCACCAAACAAATCATTGAAGTCAAAAGTGGTAAAATATACAGTTCTTTACAGTGTTTAATTTGTAATGAAAGTGGTACTGGGGTGCAAGCAGCTAGTACCAGGACCCAAGCAAACTTCTTACTTTTCTACCTAATGTGGCAAATGAAGCTGTGTGAGGCTATGAACTGTCAAGCATTGAGGTGGCAGGGCTCAACCATGACAAGCCCTGGCACAAATGAAGCATGGCTTTTACATTAATAATTATCGGTTACAGGGCCCAGACTGCCTGAGATGCTTTCAGTTTTTATTTTCCGTCTGACCCAGATACTGAGAAACTCCTGCCTTTTGTAGGCGTTTTTTCTGTTCCTCTCTTTCTTTTCTTTTTAATTAACATAGCTGAAATTGTGTACCTCAATTTCACTTTTCCTGTAGTGTACACTTGCCCTCAGATTTAGTATGTCCTTTTACAAAAAGCTGAGTCTGCGTTATTGGAGATCTCATTTCTGTTACTTGATCTTGTCCAGCCTGTTAACCCCTAGTAGCTGTAGCACAGTGGTTCCCAGCATGATGTCCACGGGGAAAAAAAAAGATGAAAAATGATTGTGAAAAATAAGTTTTAAATAAATTGCAAAGTTACAATCTATTATTAGTAGGCAGTCCGTCATGTCCGACGATGATGTCTTGAGCTTGCACAGGCTCATCGGCTGTGGACTTGCATGTGGCAGATGAGTCCAAGCTTTGAACGGCGTGGGCGTTCACAGTGGGGGCAAGGGAAATGTCCTGGCTCTGTTGGTGCGGCTGCTGCTGTGGCTTTCTTCTGATGAGCATCAATGAGAGCATGCCAGCCTGTTTGGTCCTTTGCATGCTGCTCTAGCTGACCTGGTTTTAAACCAGCATGAGCAATGTTGGCCTTCACGCCGTCTTTATATCTCTTGCGAGGCCCACCTTGATTCCTTTTGCCCTGGGAGAGTTCACTGTAGAGGAGTTGCTTAGGGATTCTCAACTCCTCCATTCGTATGACGTGCCCTGCCCAGCGAATCTGGGCTTTCAGAATCAGGGTTTGATGCTCGTGGTTCCTGCTCTGTCCAGGATTTCCAGGTTCGTAACTCTGTCCTGCCATCAAATGTGCACTATTGACCTCAGACTGCGTGTGTGGACATGCTCCAGCAGTTTTATATGTTTTCTGTACAAGGTCCAGGTTTCACAGTCATACAGGAGACTGGTCAGGACTACAGCCTTGTACACTTTCAGTTTAGTGGATTGTTGGATATAAAACAATCTATTATTATTTTTAAATTAAATACCTTCTAATAATGTTATTAATTGCAGTCTGAAAATCGATGTTGTGTTTTCCCCTTTCATTTAATGGAGTGTACATAGCAGCTTGAATTGGCTTTGATAAGGCTCCATCAACAGTTTTGGGGGGAGGATTGAGGGTCCATGAATCGTTTGGGGGGTGGGTAATTGAGGTTCCTCACTAGCAAAAAGGTTGGGACCCTCTGCTCTAGCATATAAGGGACTTTGTTAACCCTGAGAGCATCCTCAATGCAGTTGGCACTCATGAGCTCACATACTCACATGGAATAGTCAGAGATTTTTCACAGCTAGCCTGTAACAAGATCTACTGAGCTTGTACAAATGGCGATTTTTCAAAAGTTTACAATTCTGTTTAAAAATGTGAAATTTCACAGTGATTACAAAAAAGGCATCCCTCTGGCAGAGTTTTGCTCCAAAACCTGGAGGTTTTACATTTCTGCTTCAAAATATGGAGGTGCCAGAGCTTTTCAAAGAAATGATGGGACAAGTTTTTAAACACACCCTATTCTTGAAAATGGCAGAACTGGTTTTGCTGAAAATTAAAACAAAACAAACCAACACCCCTGGCACTAGCAACCAAATTCAACCTGAGCAGATGTAAAGTGTAGAAAACATAAGCTTGAGTTGCTAAAATTCAGCAAAACGATATGCAACTGAAAATAGGGGCTTATAATGGGTATTTGTAGGGACCTATACATGAGTCACAGTCAGCTTTTTCAATATTAATAAACCAATCTATAAAATAGGGACTAGGACACTGACAGACCTGGTGCCAGCTCATGTCAAGGCCTCAGTGAACACTGAAAAATGCATAACTGGAAATCAGTCTGGTCTCACTTATGCGTTAGCATTGTTAAAAATGATGTTAAGTATATAAAAGTGTATTTAGATTTGCTCAAATGTTTGTAGGTAGCTCTTAATCTTACTTATATCATGCAGTAGCCTATTGTATAAAGGTATCTTGAATATTTGCATTTATGAGATCCATCGATCAATGGCTCAGTCCAAGACAAGACATTTGCATTGTAAGTCTCTGTGTAAATCACCAAAGAGGAAGGAGGGGGAGAAAGTAATGCCCTGATCCTGCCAAGTGAAACCAAATGAACCATTGTGAAACTTCAAAGGTTGATGTCTTTGTTAATTGCCTTTTCCCTCCCCTGGCCCCATGTGTGAATTCATCCCATCAGCTTAAACTCTAGGGAGAGGTAATAAAAGTCCCTAAATAAAGAAGGGAATGGTGTCTCACTATACTGAATTCAGAGGGGATAGTATTTCTAAGCAGAGCCGTTCCTAGACATATGCATAGCACGCAGATATGTAGGGTGTCACTAAATTTGGGGAACCACTGTGTCCCCCAGTGCTGCACCCGTGTATGCCTAGCACAGCCAGAAAACAATGCTGCCTCAAGCTGCCCCAATCTCTGGCCTCCACTCTGCCCTACCTGTGGCTGAATCCCCCAACCCCTCCACACCTACTCTGCCTCCTGGATCCACAGCCCAATCCCTGAGCCCCCTCCATCCTCCTGCTCCACCACCTGTCCCCAGCAGCCAAATTCCCCAGTCCCTCACCTCTTGCCTCCAGCCACAGGTCTGGTGGTCCCAATGTCCTGCCATGATGCTCCACCTCCCAGCCCACAGCTCTGATTGGAGGCACGGCTCCCCGACCAACCTCCTTGCCCTGCTTTTGGTTCCAAACCTGTGGGTTCCCCCACCCACTTCAGAGTTGCTGCTCTGCTCTCCAGTAGCGGTGGTGTGGTGCAAGTGCTTGGGCTGTATAGGGCAATGGAAGACATAAGGACTGTCCTGTTTCTAATCATAAGCAAAGGATTCCCAAGCTGTTCAGTCTGGGTTAGCCCTAATGGCCATATAGAACTTGCATATAGAGCAGCTGCCTTTTGCAACCTGAGGGCTTGTCTATACTTACCAGATGATTGATATTCTGGCAGTCGATCATCCAGAGTTTGATTTTTGCATGTCTGGTGACGAAGCAGCAAAATCGACCTCTTTGGGCGTGGCTGCTGACCCCTGTTGAGTAAGAGAGGTCGATATGAGAGTGTAGAGGCTTGGACTTCACTAGGGAAGTGTTTATTCTGCTACATTGATTCTAACTATGCAAATGCTGTAGCTAGAATTGCATATCTGAAATCAATTTATGTCCCGGATATAAACATACCCTAAGACTGTAAATCATTTGTGTGCAGGCTTTCCTTGCTTAACTTTGTGAGTAACTTACTGTTTTTCCTAGATAATAAGCCTTTAGCTACTTTAGTATAGTACTGGTACAAGTGTTGTATTAGCTATCAGGTGAAATTGATCTGGGTAAGTGACTGGACATTAAGGACTGGGAGTGACCTGAATATTGTGTTTTTTGGTGCAAGAGACCATCCATCACAAAAAGGCAAGCTTGTCTAGGTGGCAAGATAGACTGGCATATCCAAGGGCCCTGTCTGTGATGACATACTAAGGTAAGAACATGCAACCTGTTTGAGGTTTCATCCACACTTCTTCACAGTTTAGCCTGAGGTTGGTACTTACAATGCTGAGCCACTCTAGTCAGCCTGATTTGGATCAAATCTTGTGATGGGATGGACAAACTGGACCAGGGCTAGAAGGTGTTAAGAGTGACAGGGTGGAGCTGGCCCTGTGTTGCAACACCTGCCAACAATATAAAGCTTGAGGTGAAGAGAAAAACAAAGGGAAGGATGCATGGTTTAAAATGGTCAGCACAGGAGCACCTGTTAATTGCAACAGGCATTTTGCTTTTGGAAGACCAATGGTTTTGGGCATTTTGTGCATCCCCAATTTTTAGTGCTATCCAATAAAGGGAAGTGTGAACAATAAACATTATTCTCAGCAATAAAGAAGAATTATGATTGGACATATCTGCACAAAGAGATTATGTTAACAGATAGTTAATGAACGGCTTAATTGTGTGATCAACCTATATATGGCGTACTGTTATAAAAGCATTGCATGACATGTATTTAGCAGCCATCACGGCAAATTTGATGTAACTATTTGTAATCTTATTCTTCTTCATAAAGAAACCATTGGAAAAACCAGTTACTGGGGTGAAAGGCACCAGGTATCATGTGAGTAATGGCTCAAGGGAGGGCAATTATACTTTAAACACATTTTTCTTTGATTATTTTCTGACACGTAATGTTAACATAAAGGCAAAATGGAGAAACAAAGGATATGCAAAGACATAAAGGTTTCATTCACAGGATGATGGGAGGAATGCATGTGAGATGTAAATAATATATCAGTGTGCACAGTAATATAGCTGAAGATTCAATCAGTACTGTATGGGATTAGATTCTTGCTTTGCATTGGGGAATGATTTCTGTCGGTATGCCTCTTTATCTGTTTCAAGAAGTTAAATAGGGTCCCCCCACTCCGCCCCCGGGATTGTATGCTACCATATAAAAGGCCAGAGATGTCACAAACACTATGGGTAAGATTTGCTTAAATTCCTTAGGAGTCTGCTGTTGGTGGGTTACTCAGCTGAAAACTGAGATTTAAGAGTTAACTTTGCTTTCTTTGAGATCAGGAGGAAGTTACATGCCAGAATTTTAGATATACAGTACCTGCAAAAAGGACATGTATGCACATTTCTTCTCCATAAACTGTATTTGCAAATGCAAAATGACAAATTGTGCAGACCACTGGTATCTATGTAGTTGCTTTTTCTGTGTGTTTGCATACACATTTATATGAACAAATGAGATTTCAGGGGCTAGGGATTGTAAAAGCAGTTTTTAAGAGTGAGAGGTTATGTCTATTCTACAAAAAAAGATTTGTGGCGGGGTCAACTTGGAATTTCAGAGTTCATACTAGGAGCTAAAAATAGCAGTGTAGACATTTGACCTTGGCTTCTGAAACCTAGCAAGGGGCTGCACCTCAGAGATCAAACCTCTACTTCTATGTTTAGCCTCACAGTGTGAGCCCTGTGAGCACAAGTCGATCCAGGTTTTGAAATTCACTGATGGGGCTTTTTTTTCGCAGGGCAATCAAATCTCAAGTTTTGAAAACTCAACCTGAGGTAAAAATTTCACAAATTCCTCAATTCCCATTTGCAAAAACAACTTATAATAGACCACCATCCCATGACGTATGCTGAGGTTGCATTCTTGTGCAACCACACGCAAGTCAAATTTTGTATAAGCTGGGGTAGCCAGTCAGTTTCCTTTCTCCTGTGAGTGGTGGGCTGCTGAGGGCCTGTCTGGGCTGCCCACTGCTCATGGGAGAGGGGAAACTGACCAGTGCCACTGCACCGGTCAGTTTCCTGGCGCCCCTGAGTGGCCGGCAGCCTGGAGTCAGGTGCCAGCTCCCAGCCACTCAGAGTCGAGATAACCTGAGATTTCTGCAACTCGAGTGCACGTATCTTGAAGTTCTACTATATTGTTATATGGGAATGTCCAACTATGTCTGTATAGTTTCATATTCAAGGATCACCTGACATCACTGTCCATTTTAAAGGTTGTGATTAAAATGCCTTGGCTTTACTTTTGAGTTCCAATGACCTGGATAGTTGAAAAATACGGATGTCTTATATAGTGAATGAGTACATAACAAAGTGGTCGAGGGAATGCTTCAAAATCCTGTTTAGCAGGCTCTTTCTCCATTGGGTCAGTGGAGAAGGACAAGAATCTGACACAAATGACAGTTCAATACAGAATGGCTATGGCTACACTGGAACTGTCTGTTGACAGATGTTTCTGTCGGAAGATATCTTCTGACAAAACATCTGTTGACAGAGTGCAGCCATACACTAAAGCAGATCGACAGAGTGATCCGCTCTGTCAACATAGCGGTCGGACTGCTTGGCCTCTCTCTCAAGAAAACAGCCAACCAGAAGGACAGCAGAGAGGGCTACCCATTGTCCTGGAAGCCCTGTCTGTTGATGGAAGACCCCTGCTCCCCAGAGCATCCACACAGCTTTTTTCTAAACAGAATCTGTTGACAAAGGCACTCTTCCTCATCTGGGGGAGGCAGAATGTTGTCGATGGAAGTGCTGAGTTTTTTTCAAAAGACTGTCGACAAAACACATTTTGTGTGCGGAGGTTTTGTCAAAAAACTTCACTAGTGTAGCCATAGCCAATATGTTTACACCAGTACTTGGTGACTGACATAGGAGGGCTTCCAACCAGAGACATGAAGAAAGCAAAGGGCCAGATTCCTGCAAGCTGTATTCCAAGCCTAATTTGATGTAGATAGTGAGCTGCAGTAGAAACCTGGGTTTTCTTCGCAGCTGTGCTGTTATATCTCTGCATGATCTTGAGTAAGTTTCTCTGGACAAAATGTTTCACCATATCCTCTAATGTTGGGTGTCTCTTGTGTTGTATGATTAACACCAGAGACTCTTGAAATAGGGCTTTTATGCAACTTAGCCAGAAAAAGTCACTTACACAATTTATCTGCACATGGGAGAATTTCTCCTTCCATTAGGTAGAGGCCTGCATGAGTGGTTGTGTACAGTAATATAGATGAAGATTCTATCCCTGCTGTATGGGGTTAGATTCTTAGATTAGATTCTTGCTTTTCAATGGAGAATGATTTCTCTCTGTATGTCTCTTGTCTGTTTCAGGATGTTAAGTATGTTCTGCCCCTCACCTCCATGGATTGTATGCTGCTGTATAAAAGGCTAGACCTGGCACAAACACTATGGGTAAAACTTGCTTAAGTTCCTTAAGAACCTCTGAGCGAAGTCAGAGCCCTATTGAAATTAAGAGCAGTGTTCCCACTGACTTCAAGGGGGCTGTGATCTCATCCAAAATTCCATTTTTTACAATAGCTTAGGCACTTAGAGCATAAGTGATCCATTGACTTTGAATAAACTTAGATATCTAAGTCCCTCTGGGTGCTCGTCAAAATTTAACCCTATGTGGTTAAGAGGAATGCATGGTAGCTTTTGGATTCTCTGGTAAAATGGTAGGTCAAGACAGTGTTTCTCTTTACGGTATCACAGGGACAGAGTTAAGGCATTTGGGTGGATTAACTGTGCATAAGCATAGTGTCATGTGTTAGATTTCTTTAAGTTTAACTTTTGACTTTGATTTTCCTGGATTTATAATGCTTGGTCATGTTTACTTTTTATTTATTCTTAGATTATTGATATGTAAACTTAGCTCCATCTTGACAGAAATATTTGGGAATATATTTTACAAGTATTCTAGGTATCTATGGAAAATAGCAGTAATGTTTTAAAAAAAGTAAATTTGGAAACAGATATTTAGATTGTGGGATATATTCTGATTCCTTTGACACTCAGTTAGTTACTTTTAAACTGTATTAATTTCTTCAAAAACTAACTAACAAGAAAAGTAATGTCATGAGTTGCATTATCTAGTATGCCCTACCTTTGCTATATCAGACACTCCTTATACATGTTCTTCCTGATGTGCTTTCTTGTAGCAGACCTGATATGCTCCTGGGTTACCAGAAATTTATACTTGCTTAACCTCGAGGATTTCAGTGAAGTTAAAATGCAATATAGCAGAGGTAGTTCAGATCTTGCATGTTTCGTCATAAACAATGTGTGCAAGATGAAAAAGCTGAGAGAATCTGCTGTTATTTCACTAGCCCAGAGGCTCCTAACAGTAAAGTATGTCTTCCCTAGAGCATTACCAAGGCTACTGCTAGCTCATGTGTTGCCTTTCAACTGCCTCTCTCCACACAGATAAACCTCTAACCCAGGCAGGAGGATGCATTAAGCCTGAGCTCTCAGGCATGGCTGTAGGCACAGGCTTGATTTTGGCTTGCACTTCAGGCTGGACTGGCATCCTGCCTACTTTGCAGTGAGAACACAGGCTAAGCAAGCCTGTTTGTGCTCTGTACTATCCCCAGATGTACTTTCTTTCCCACAGCATTTTAACCCTGGGATTGCATGATCCATTTCTGCTGCACTTCCACTGCATTTGAGCAGAGGTTCTATGCAAGAAATCCTCTTCCAGATCTCCCATTTGGCTAGAAACTGACATTACCCTCTCAGTAAACTTGTAGGGTTATGTCAGAAAGATCCATAATTTGGGGAAATATACCCAGAATAAAATTGGTATGGATAGTGGACAGGTAACAAACAGAATGTGGAGCAATCAGACTGATCTGCTTCAAATCACACTCTGGTTTGCAAACTGAATTCCTGAAACACATTCTTAAAAGTTCTAGTTGCCACTTGCTGTTTCCTTTTGCCTTCAGAGCTATCTGCATTAACCATGAGTAATTGCCCTTGGAAGCTATTTACATAAATTATTTTTCTAATGTCCTTGCCACAGACAGCAGTTAAATGCTAAGTAAAAGAGTAATAAAGCACACCTCGCAAATGAATTCACAAGGACATCCAGTTTAATGCACCACTAAGAACTATGGGATAGTCAGCTATAAGTCCATCCAGCACAGGGCCTTGTACAACACCAGTATGAGTGCCATTACAGAGATCTGGCCTGGGTAGCACTTTGTGGGGAGGGTCCCCTTCTCTACTAATCAAACAATGGGGAACTCTGCGCTGAAGACAGAGGTATGCAACACTCCTTAGGGGTGTGCAGAGAAGTGGCTGGTCATATGATGTTGGTTCTCTTCCATGTTTCCAGGTACTAAACTGTGACAAAACAGCTAAAAATGTAAGTATTTTCCTACTATTACTTTGTCATACACATGATTTCTGTTTTCACATGGAGGTATTTTGATTGCAAATGGGTGTTTTACAAGACAATGTTTCTATTCATATGTTGTTCATGCTATGAAGAAGTTTGAGTCCCTGCACTTGGATACTTGCAAACTCCATTACTTTTCATGCATTGTCTACAAGATATATGACTGACATCTGCTTTAATTAATACTTTTTGAAAAAGATTTGAGTATACTGCAGTTAATGTTTAGGATGTAGCTTCTCGATTACCATCTTATCGCAGGTATTCAAGTGTCCTTCTATAAAAGCTACATTTTACAACATTTTTTTCCTAAATAGCATAATATTGTAACAAAAGGGTTTTTTCCTACTTGGGTGTTAATAAGGTTAATTTAAGTCTTTGTGGATTGCTTGACTGAATGGAAATTTCTCTCAGAGAACCAAGGATTTTATTAGCCATTAGCATACAGATGATTCAGAATCAATTCAGGTTGGTGTCCAACATTTTGCAGCCCTGTCTGAATATCATATATGGATAATTATTTCAGTTTGAATTGCAGAGTGACATGTGCTCTTGAAAATGTTCCCCTTTGATTCTGTAGGGCAGCAAGACCTAGAGTTTTAAAGTACTTTAAGCATGACCTACACCAGGAGTTTAGGTGAAACTTAGCTGCATTAGGTTGATTTTCTTAACATTGAGTCTACACCATCAAGCCCTTTCCACTGAGTTTAAGGACTATTAAGGCTGATTGGAGGACTCCTGCTTTTCATGGGGAGTAACACTAAATTCAAGATTTCATGATCAAAATTTAGGGTAGTGCAGATCCAGTGCTGTGAAAGTTGACATTCTTGGCTTCCCAGAGGTGTCCCAGATTGCCCCACTGTGACTGCTCTGGCCAGTATTTCAGCTCTGCTGCTCTCCAGGTGCACAGGAAAAGGCCCTGCAGAAGTCTGAATTTCGTTTCCTGTATGGCCAGCATGCTGAGTGGAGCAGGCTGCACACTTCAGCAGCACAACTGGCCATGAACACCTAGGGTCACAGACGAGCTCCAGCATGGAGCATGACAGAGATCCTACACCTGATTGCTGGGGAAGGTGGTGGTGGTGATGATGGTGGGGGAGAATGGACCTGTGCTGTCAGAACTATGAAGTAGTAAAAATCTATGCCAAGATCCCATAGGCCATGATGGAGAAAGGATAAAGTTGGGAAGCTTGGATGCATCCTGCAAAAAAATAAAGCTGCTCAGGCAAATGTACCAGAAGACAAAGTAGGCAAATGGACAGTCAGTGTCATCTATGAATAGCTGCGCAGGATTCTAGAAGGGGCAGGGAGGATCCAACCACTGTCCCAAAGCTGTCTGTGGATACCTCCCAGAGGATTCTTCAGCCAGCATCAGGCAGCAGCAGAGAGGACATGGCTGATGAAGAGGAGGAGAATGGTTAGCAGTTAAACAGAGCAGCCAATCTCAGTGTTTTTTTTTTTTCAATCTGAGGAACTAATCCCCTCCTCCCAGGATGTATTGCTGCTGGACCCTGATGGTGAGGAGGGCACTTCTGGTGAGTTCTCACTTTTAATCATGCTACAAATGGGTTAAGGCAATTGGGTGTGATTTGTGGTGGCTCTCTACCCTACACAGCAGGGGATCCCTAGAACAATTTCTTAGTGGGTCAGGAAATGAAGTGGGAATCCTTCCTGCACATCTCCATAAAGCTCTCATAGAGGTACTCTTTCATTCTTCTGCAAGGTTTCTGGGGAGGCCTCCCTTATTTTGTCCTCCATCGTAGGACACTTCCCATGCCAAGTCATCAGTAAGTGAACTGGCAGCATTGCAGCACAAAATGTTGCAACATAAGGTCCAAGTTTCTGGCCACATTCAATCAGCATCCACTCCTCATCATTTTGTGTGTTTTGGAGAATACTGATACCGTACGTCAACCTGGATGAAGCATGGGAAGCTATGTAATTGATACCACTGAGGCAATCCACCTCTGTTTGCTCAACCCCAATGAGACATGGTGTGAGACCCTTCCCTGCCGCCACACCTGGCACCCCCTTCTCACCTCCCCAGGCTCCTGTGGGAAGGGAAAGTTGCACTTGACCAGCAACTGGGGGTGCCAAACACAGTGACCATAAGAGCCCTGACCTGGCCTGCTGCCACACCACCATGGTCTCCATTTGCAAGTGGACAAGCTCGCACACCTACAGGAGCTGCTATTTGCAGCTACAGTCTTGTGCATGGTGTCAAAGTAGAAGCAAAAGAGTGAGCCCCAATCTGTCCCTTACCATATCTGTCAGTAAACCAAGTCAAGCTGCTTCCTTAAGATCTCTGCGCTGTAACTGCTGCACAGTGGCTTCTTAAAAGCATAACTTTGGCCTTGCACATAACAGATCCCTATTGTATGCAACAGATGTTCTTACAGGAGCTTATCTTTACCATGTATCTCCTCTAAAGTCTGCCCTTCACTTTTTTGTTTCAGAAGGTACAATGGCGAGCTCTTTGTTCACTCCCCCAGCTCCTGCAGCTGTTCAGCTAGCACAGTACAAAGTTGAAAACAGGCTCAAGATGACAGGTTCCTTGACCAAATGCAATTCACCTGCATGGACAGGGTGCAATTAAATGCACGGAGGAGAACAATGCTGCAGGAGAGGAGGATGGAGCATGAGGACAGGTGAAAGATATAAAGGAGTACAGGGTAGGAGCTTCAGGCAGTGGCTGTTGAGCAAGGCTAAGCAGCATTTTGCAGTTCCCCTGTTCAACAATCACCAGCAAGTGAATGTCAACCTTCTTTTCTGGGAGACATCCCTGGGTGTTGAGTGATGATTCTTTGATGTTCTAAAGAATTTTAGAGGCCAGGGTTATATAGATGTGATTTGCTGTAAATAATAAATCTGGAGAGAGCTGGTAGCTGAAATGAGAATAACAACTATTCCAAGCCAGATACATCACAGAGATGTCCAATGATTTTCAAAATCTATCAGGAATCACTAGCCTACTTAAGAGGCCAGCACATATCTAATTTTATATTTTACATAAGAGTTTGAATTCTGCTCTGTGTTTTGGGATTGTGAGGAAAAAAAAGAAGAAATTAAATATTGTAGGTGACAATGTGAAATACAATTATTTTATTGTAATCCATTGTCTAACTGCCACAGAATCATGCTCACACAAGACAATCTGATTTAATAACAACAAGAAGTCTTGTGGCACCTTATAGACTAACAGATAATTTTGGAGCATAAGCTTTCGTGGGCAAAGACCTGCTTGAGAGGACCCCACTCTTTAAATACCCCTCTGAAACTACACAGCACTCGTGCATCTGATGAAGCGGGTCTTTGCCCATGAAAGCTTATCTGTTAGTCTATAAGGTGCCACAAGACTTCTTGTTGTTCTTGAAGCTACAGACTAACACGGCTACCTCTCTGATACTTGTCTGATTTAAAAATTTATTTGTATCTATGTAAAAAGTGCCCAAAGCAATGTACAAAGCAAGTTCTTAATATGTTGTGTCACACTCATAATTTTAAAAGAATGCAGAGTTAGGTTTACTTTCTTTTCTCTTCTGATATAACATAGCCGCATCCGTTGACAATAATTGTGTGGACAAATTTGTCCCTTTGTATTCCAGGCAACTGATTCCATACATTCTGCTCATTGTACCAATACCTTAGAGAAACTGGGAGTTACTTTCAAAGCTTATTTCTACATAGAGACAAGATGTGAAATGATCAGGAAAAATACCCTGGAGGTTCTTCACTTTGTCAAAAGGTATACCATAAGGGCTTCTCCACAAGACCTGTCCACCTGTACTAATGGAAAACAATGAAACCAAAATAATTTAACTTTGAGTGCCAAATAAGACTATTTCTTGCAAGTTTCTATACAAATAGCTGTACAGAGAAGGTTAGCATACAAACTCCAAATAGGGCTGTGTGGCTAGAGAGAGATGGAGGGTGCTATTAAAAGCTTGACATGTATCTCTCACAGTAGTTAATTTTACCATGGTATTTGTGGCATTCCCCAACCTAAGTATAGGGAATGCCACAAATTCCATGGAATAGATAATTACTGCAGTGCAAAAAAATGTTTCCGTGCTATTGGTGCTTATTGCACCTATGGCTGTGCTGGGTTTTAGATTGTGTGTGTTAATAAACTTGCAGTAATAAAGTATCTTTTATCTAAATAGATCAGAGAGAGAATTACAAAGTTTACTGGCAACTTGTATAAACTACCTCCATAGGAATTAGTTGGGCCTTTACTGAGGTTCACTTGTGTTAGGGTCAAATCCTGCAGGCATTTGTTAGTGCAGTGGAAGGCTACACAGAAACATAGAACAACACTGTGGAATACCATGTGCAATAAGAATAAAAAAGGAAGATGGTTTTTGTGGTTAAGTCCCGCCTGAATGGGAATTAGGAGGTGGGGATTCGCTCCCAGCTTGACCATAGACTGTCAGATCTGATGTCTCAGTTTGCCATTTGTAAAATAGGGCACTAATACATCCTTTTGCCTGCACTTTGTCCTCTGCATCTAGAATAACAACTCTTCTGTGCTGTAGCAGTCTTTCTACTTATCGCTACAGCACCTAGCACAACAGAGGCCACGACTGAGATTGGGATCTCACAAGTGGCAGAGATAACATGGAATTCAGTTAGATAAAATGGAATTTGGCCAGGAAACCAGGGTTAGCAACCCTGCTGTTGCACAATAGGCCATATGATTTGCCAAGACCCCAGAGAGTTGGAAACTGGCTGTTATTTCTTAGCAGAAAGATGGTACCACCAGCACTATTTTACACTCTTGTTCAGTACTGACTCAGTGCATATAATGCCACTTTCTGAATTAAACCATCTTTTCCTGCAGAACCTGAGATTTCCATAAATGCCTCTCATTCCAGTAAAATGTCTGCGAATTTATGAGAATAAAGCTTGATGTGGGGTAATGGCAGAAGATATTTTATTTGGGTTTGTAGTCATATCTTTGTTCTACATCTTTATTAATAATGGGATGGATTGTACTCTCACAAAGTTCATGGATGTTACTGAGATGCAGGGAGAGGAACATACGCTACAACATAGAGATAGGATCCAGAGTGACCTAAACAAATTGAAAGCTTGGGCCAAAAGGAATCTAATGAGTTTCAACAAGGACAAGTGCAAAGTCCTGCACTTAGGATGGAAGAATCCCATGCACTGTTACAGTCTGGTGAATGACTAAGCACCAGTTCTTCTGAAAAGGACCTGAGGATTACAGTCAGCAAGAAGCTGGATATGAGTCAGTAGTGTGCCCTTGTCAAGAAGGCTAATGGCATATTGGGTTGCATTAGTAGGAGCATTGCCAGCTGATCAAGGGAATTCATTATTCCTTTCTATTCTGCACTGGTGAGGCCAGGCCACATCTGGAGTACTGTGTCTAGTTTTGGGTCCCCCACTACAGAAAAGATGTAGGCAAACTGGAGATTGTCCATCAGAGGACAATGAAAATTATTAGGGTACATTCCTTCTGAGGAGAGGCTGAGAGAAATGGGCTTACTTCGTCTTAGGAAGAGAAGAGTAAGGAGGGATTGGATAGCATCTTTCAACTATCTGAAGGAGTTTTCCAAAGAGGATGGAACTAGGATGTTCTCAATGTTGGCAGATGACAGAACATGAACAATAGTCTCAAGTTGCAGTGGAAGAGATCTACATTGGATATTAGCAAAATCTGTTTCAGGAGGAGGGTTGTGAAGCACTGGAATGGGTTACCTAGAGAGGTGGTGGAATTGCCATCCCTAGAGGTTTTAAAGGCCGAGCTGACAAAGCCCTGGCTGGATGATTTAGTTTGGGTTGGTCATGCATTGAGCAGTGGGGTTGGACTACATGACCTCCTGAGCTCTCTTCCAACTCTAATCTTCTAGGATTCTATGTTTCAGTGATATCAAACCATTACAAACATTCACATCTGGGCTAGCCAAATCCTGTCCCCTATTAAAAGGGTAATGGACACAAGTAATTTCATTTCAGACTCGCTAACCCTTGTTTATAATTACGGCTTTTAGAACATATGAATCCTTGAATGCTCAGGCTTTTCTTATCTTTCCTGTTTTTGTCTGAATTTGCTTGTGTGTGAAGAGTAAGGCATTTATTTAAAAGCTGTAAAGGTAAACATATTGCAGGACAGATCTGGCATAATCAATCACATTGTCATTTCTAAGTCTTCTTGTCCCTGAAATGAATGGTATGAGTTACATTCACAGAAGAGAACATTAATACAAAGTATATATTACAGATTATTTTTCTTATTCTGAAAGTGTCAGAAAAAAGTGATTAGTTACCATTTTCACATGATGGAGCTGGGTACCAAATTTTCACTGTAGCTTTTAAAATAGTCCTTTGACACTCATATGCCTCATTTTCCTCATCTATAAAAGGGGGCTCATATTACTTACCTATCAACCTCAAAGAGAGTTTCTTATCATGAACTAATAAAAAAGCACTGCCTTTGTGCTCAGAATTATTGTATGGCTGATGTTCTTAGGGGTCAATTCTGCCTTCCCCTGAGTAGAGCCCTGCGTGGATAGATACAAAATGTGTATCTGCATCAAATCCTCAATCAGTGGAAAAGACCCCCAGAGATCTGCAGATTTGCAGGGCTCTACTCGTGAAACTGAAAGGCACAGTGACAGAGGAAGAGGTGTGCTGCTGCAGTTCCAGTGCCGGGAGGCAGAAAGAGCATATGGAGTGGATTTTGCTACATCTTTAAACAGTTGAAACAAAAGCTTGTCTCAGTGCAGATCGACAGAGCACAGAAAACACCCCACCTGGGCTGCTCAGTGATGCCTTTTCCCAGAAGAGCTGGGAGATGCATTATACCTGTCCTCTGCATATATGTGCTAGAGTAACATCCCACCTTCAAAGCCCTTTTGCCCTCTTGCACAGCCATGCAGGGGCAGATCTAATTTAGCCTTTAATTTCCAGACCACTCATCTGCAAGAGGCCTTTGATTTAAAACTTCATTTGGGGCATAGCAGACAAATCTCCATCTTTTATGTCTTCCAGATGGCAAAGGGGCAATAAAGATGGGGTAAAAATATCTAGCTGCAAACATGTTCCTGAAAGCTTCTAATTGTCAGGTTTTCCCAAAACATAGTGTTATTTAAAACATGATTTGCCTTACATTCTTTTGAACAGTGTTTCCATATGTGTGGTTTATGGCCCAGTACTGGTCCTTGGAAAAAATACTGGTCCCTAGAAAATATACAAATTATCGCAATGTACTATTATTATTGTGATTAAAAAGTAAACAGTGAATATTTACTAATTTTCATTCATTTTTTTAAAATATGCATTTATAATTTTTCTGCAGCAAAAAAGGGTACGGAAAAAAATGGGTCCCAACTACATAAAGTTTGGGAAACCCTGCGTTTGAAGAAAGACTATTACTCAATGCAACTTACTTTGCTTCAGTAAATATTTTATTTGGAAGGCTTCAGTTCATGTACAACAGCTGGGTCTTAAATGCAAATCAAACATGTTATTTTTTACCATTAATACTGCTTTTTCAGACATTCTAGGGAGGAGATCCTCAGCTGGTGTAAATCTGCACCATGCTTTTGATTTGGAGTCGATGGAATTGTGGCAGTTTAACCCTTTACACATTAGACTGCAGGCTTCTGTCTACAGAAGTTTTATCGACAGAACTTGCATTTCCAGACTGCAGATCTCTTGGAAGAGATCTGTTGGTCAGGATCATTCTGTCGACGTCTGTGTACACCTTGTTCCACGAGGAAGAAAGGATGTCTCAACAGAGGAGTTTTTTCTAACATTTGGCCCAACGTGGATGGGCCAAATGTTGGGAAAGCCTCTCCTGACAGAACTGTTGGCAGGGGATATGCAAAGGTGTTTTGCTGACAACTCTTAGCAATCTAGACATAGCCTTATATAGGGTGTCCTCACCACCACCAAGCATGTTGTAACTCCTCCTTGATTGTTTTGGAGTACAACTCTTCCTTCTTATATATTTGTACAATGTTTTCTTGTTACCCTTTATGTCTCTAACCAGTTGGAGCTTGTTTTGTGCCTTCCCCTTTCTAATCTTGCCCCTACATACTTGTGTTGTTAGTTTTTATTCCTCCTTTGTAATGTGACCAAATTTTCACTTTTTTAGGACTCATGATTTTTAGATCATTCAGATATCCTGGTTAAGCCACAGTGACCTCTTCTCACACTTTCTGCCTTTTCTACACAGTGGAATAGTCTGGTTTGCACCCTTAATAATGTTTCTTTGAGGAAATACCAGCTGTCTTCAATGGTTTTTCTTCTTCTACTTGCTTCCTGTGGGACCTCACCTACCAACTCCCTGAATTTGCTTAAGTCTACATTCTTGAAATCTATTGTCTTTATTTTGTTGTTCTCCCTGCTACTGTTCTTTAAAATCAAGAACTGTCATTTTATGGTCTCAGGTGGTAGTTGTGTTAGTCTCTAGCTTCACAAATAACAGCAGCCCTGTCCTTCAGCACCTTAAAGACTAACAAAATTATTAGGTCATGAGTTCTATGTGTAAGATGATTCTCCCTCAGATGATTAGGTAAGACCCTTAGGCTATGTCTAGATTAGAGCAATTTGTTGACAGAATTTTTTTGTCAAAAGATATGTTGCAACAAAACTTCTGTCAACAGATCACTTCCAGACCATATAAGTGGATTGAAAGAGAGATCAGCTCTGTCGACAGAGAGCATCCGGACTGCCCAGCTGCTCTATCAGCAAAATGGTCAACCAGAAGCACAGCAGACAGGGCTGCTCAGTGTCCTGGAAGCCCTTTCTGTTGACAGAAGACCCTTTGGAACTTCAAGACCATCTTTTTGTTGACAGATCTCTGTCAACAAAAGTATTCTTCCTTGTGGCAAGTGGGATACGGCTGTTGAGAAAAGTGCTGCATTCTGTTGACTTACTGTCACAACAGAATACCCTTGGGAATCTGGATGCGCCACAGGTTTTGTCAACAAAACAGCTGTTTTGTCGAGAAAACCCTCTAGTCTAGACATAGCCTTAGAATCCAGGTTTTATATAGTGGTAGAGGGGAGGGCAAAGAAAGGAGGGGAAAAGGGAGGAATTATCTGTCACTACTTGGACCAGCAGAAGACGCAAATTAAGTTATGTAGGTAGTGTCCCATTTCTGACAACATCAAAGGTGGGAAAATTGCCCTTGCAATTCATAAGATAGTTGAGATCTCTCTTAAGGCCTAATTTAAAGTAGTGAATTTGCAAATAAATTCCAATTCAGAGGTCTCCCTCTGTAATCCTGTGGCAAAATTCTTTTGTAGAGGAATGTCTACTTTTAAACCTATTATTAAACATCCAAGGAGGTTAAAGTGTTCCCCTATAGGTTTATGAGAGCTGGCTGTCTAGATAGGAGTCAAAGGCCATGTCTGTGCTACCCCAAAACTTCAAAAGGGCCATGCAAATGGCCATTTCAAAGTTTACTAATGAGGAGCTAAATTTGTATTTCAGAGCTTCATTAGTAAATTTTGAAATGGCCATTTGCAGGGCCATTTCGAAGTTTTGGGATAGTGAAGACATAGCCAAAGTCTGGGATATTTAAAGAGACTTTATTTGGCTTTTTATTAGCCAGGCTATGTCTACACTGGCCCCTCCTTTTCGAAAGGGGCATGCAAAAATGGACAATTGAAAATGCAAATGAGGTACTGATTTGCATATTCAGTACCTCAATTACATAATAGTGGGCACTTGCCATTCCAGAAGTGCTGTTTTCTAAAGCCAAAACAGCTGGGTAGACAGGTTTCCTTTGAAAGTAAGCCCCACTTTTGAAAGCACCCTTCTTCCTAAAAAAATTAGGAAGAAGGGTGCTTTTGAATGTGGGGCTCCCTTTCAAAGGAACCCTGGCTACATGGCTGTTTTAGTTTTCAAAAACAGCACTTCCAGACCTACGAGTGGCTGCCATTATGCAAAGGAGGCACAGTGTGTTGGCACAGAAGCTCTTTTGTAACTGGCTTGGTAAAGCTAATTCAGAATAAACCACCAGTTTGGTGGATTGTGTGCCCTGAGTATAGCATTCTCAGTGTGACCCATACACGCGGCCTGGCCACACAGTCTTATGCTGGAGAGCTGTCTCAGACAATTTCTACTTAGTCCTGTTACCAGGGTGGCTTGGGAAAGGATAAGCATGACAAGAGGAAACCTGTTTACTGGAGAGACAGCCTCTTGAGAGGGGCTGGAGGTGGATTTATCTCCCTAATCCCTGGAGGGATGCCCTTAAATCTTCTCTAAGCTTGTCCATTGCGTTGTCTTGCATAATGGAACATGCTGTGCTAAATACATTTTCCAGTAAAAGTGAACTCCATCTGCGTAGCCTGGGTGACTCAGCTACCTGTCTAGTTGGTGTTGTTGAAATTAATTGATCTATTGTAGAACTCATGTTTTCTCTCATGTCTTGTTTGTCTATGTGACAATCACATTAGATTTCACACTTTCACTTTGCCATATGTATTGTCTTCATGCCTGTAGGTCATTCCACACTGACAGTTCAGGTAGCATGGCAATGGACTCTGATAACTGGTTTGTATAATTAAACTAATATCCTTCACAAATGTTTATTAAAGCCGGGTAGAATGTAGGCTTTGTCTACATTATTATAGGAGTACTGCATTTCTGCATATATGTAAATAGGTAAGGTGCCAGTAGATGGCACTGAAGAACATGTGACATAGTTCCTAGGTTTTGTAGGACTAATAAAACTTGTTGCTGAGTACTGCCAATGGGTTCCTCAGGCACTTTTAACTTGAGTTCTTAACACACACATTAGGGTTTTTCCCTAAAGCTTCCCATAGTCATTACCATAGTCCAACTCCACTGGTGGTAGCAAAGGTAGGAAATTTTAAGGAAAAATATCTAACTTAGGTATACATGAAGACCTCAGGGAATGGAAGAATTCTGTGGATGTGACATATGCGGAGTCTGTCAGATAGAAAGGGAGTGCAGCTTTTTATTTTGCTGTGACTGCCTATGAAAGGACAAGTACTTGCCCTGTTGTGCTGACAAGGGAATTCCAACCTGCTTTCCTTTACTAAGTGAGTTAACCCTGATAAGGGCATGCGAAGGTAGGAAAGGAGAATGGGCCATTGATGGCTGAAGGGAAAAATCCTCTGCATGCCTTTTTCTTTTGTGAAGAGACTTAGAAAACATAAAATTAATTTATAACCTGAGACAGCTTCTAGAGCAAAGCATTGCTAAGTAGATGGATATGAAATAACAAAGTCTGATAATAAGAGGCAAATGACTTTCCTGCTCATATTGTCCATGTACTAAACACTGCCTTTCTCAATGTTGATACATTTTCCTATTCTTATTGAATCTTGGAAATTCATTGGCTTTACTGTTCTTCAGCATTTTAAGGGACAGATCCCTGCATCCAATTAAACTGCACTATGTGCAAGACCTGGAAATGGAAGGGAGGAGGTGGCTGTAAGCCACATTTCCTATATCTCTGAACCTTGGCTTGACCAAAAGCTAAGTAGTCTTCAACAAAAGTGGTCCTTCAGGGACCATTGCACAGCCCAGAGCTCCCTGTCACTAGTGCATTGCTATTCTGCCCTGGACAGCGTCTTTGGTCCACTCAGGCCTACCCAGATCTACATACCATAAAGCCAGTACTGCCTTCTTCACATATGAATTTGTAGCTAGGTCAGCTTCCTGGAGGGGCTCCTCCACCTCCAGGTCAGGGGGTGACCACTCCGCCCCACTACTCTGGGGACTAAAACCACACCCCCAAGTCAATAGTGCGATAAACCCAGCCTTAATTCAGGATGGGGCAAGAGGCAACAGTTCAGAGGTCTGGCCTTACTTCATGTGGGCAATGTGTAAACAAACCCAGGTCAGTGGCCCTAGCTCTATGTCAGGGTGCACAGCAAACAAAGAGTTAGTTCAGGCTCCCGACCCAGGGTGAGGGCAGGGCTGCAAATATCAGAGTTACAATAGTTCTTGGTGGGGCAGCAAATAAACACAGTTTAGGCATTTTTAGAGGCCCTGGTATTGGTTCAGGCAGGGGCAGCAAACACACTGTAAGGTTCAGGTCTGGGCAACAACACCACAGTTAACAATGTCTAAGCTCAGGAGACCAGCTGTGTCTACACGTGCCCCAAACTTCGAAATGGCCATGCAAATGTCCATTTCGAAGTTTACTAATGAAGCACTGAAATGCATATTCAGCGCTTCATTAGCATGCAGGCGGCAGCCGCGCTTCGAAATTGACGCTCCTTGCCGCCGCACGGCGCGTCCAGACGGGGCTCCTTTTCGAAAGCACGCCACCTACTTCGAAGTCCCCTTATTCCCGTGAGCTCATGGGAATAAGGGGACTTCGAAGTAGGTGGGGCCCTTTCGAAAAGGAGCCCCGTCTGGACGCGCCGCGCGGCGGCAACGTGCGTCAATTTCGAAGCGTCTCTGCCGCCCGCATGCTAATGAAGCGCTGAATATGCATTTCAGCGCTTCATTAGTAAACTTCGAAATGGCCATTTGCATGGCCATTTCGAAGTTTGGGGCACGTGTAGACGGAGATGTCTTCAGTATTCCTGGTGCCCCTTACCCTTAGTCTCCCCCCTCATCTGACCAGTCTCAGTAGAGAATTCACAAGACATTAAAGCAGCCCATTGAAGCTGTCCATTGAAATAAAACAGTGACTGACTTGAAAATAAACTACTTTTGTGACCAGAAGTGAAAAGCAGGAGCTCAGTGAGGAATGCTGTCTTTATTCTTCAAAATCTTTCTATTGTTCAGGAATTGTGCAGCGTGTGGAGATAGGGGGAAGGTAATTTTTCACATACATGCAATTCTAATGAGCTATTGTTTACATTATGGGATCATTCTACAAAATTTTTCAAAACATGCTTTAGAATTTAATATAGAATTCTATTCCTGCTATAGAATGTCATGGGAAGGCTGAAAAAACATTTACAGCGAGGATGTTATTACATTCTACAGGATATCAAAGTTCTATAGAACCCTAATAATTTAATTGCTGTGAGATTTTATGGGAATTTATGGAGTGGGACTCTAGTTAGGATAGAGGGAAAAAAAGAAATGGTACAATTTTCATTTTTCTGCAGTTAATTAGCTAGGCCCCAACTATCCCTCCCCAGGCCTGCATGCAATAAGAACTCTCCATACAGGAATATTACACACACATGCGAGTAAAGAAGAGGAGGGTCAGCCTTCTACTCACCCTACAGAAGACTCTCAATGGATCTATGGATCCCTGCAGCAGGTAGAGGGAGGAAAAAGGCAAACAAGGGGAGGAGTAGTGGGGTTGTGGATGGGGAAGAGGTGTTGTGCACATGCATCATTCCCTATCACAGAGCTGTATAGGGCTGCCCAGTGAGGAATGTTCATTCAGAGTGTTCTGAACCCAGCTTGTGGCTGAAGATTCCCTGACAGGGAGATACCACTGGGGTTATGCCACCAGAGACTGAGGAGGGTGACAGAGATACAAAACAGTGAAGATAATCCTAACCTGCCATGGATCCTCTGGGAGCCAGAGCCCTGGCCTGTTCTCTTGAAGCCAGGAGGAGGAAAGTTTTCCCTTGCACCTCCAGTGAAAAAATTTGGGAGGAAACTTACCAAGGAGAGCAACACAGATTTCTTCCTCTTTAGCTCCTGCCTTGTGTCTTCCCACTGTCTGGGGAGATAAGGCCCTCCCCTTCATTAAAGATAAACACAACAGAAATAAACAAGTTTATAAAAGGGCCATTTGGTTTAACCTATGTATGTACCCAGGGTCAGATAATGGTTTACATTGGTAATGGGGATATTTTAAAGGTACGGGATAAATTTTGCAGCCTATTACAGCAGGGTGAATACTGTTGAAGTTACTACAAACTCATCGCCTCTTCCAAAGTGCATTGAAATCAATGGAAGTCTTTCTACAGACTTTAGTAGGCTACATTGATCAGTCATCCACATGAAAGAAGAATTTTTGACCAACTTTCTTGGTATGCTTCCCAGTTTAAGGATTTTTTCCCCTCATTCTTAAAGTGAATGTAAGGCTTTTGAAAGACAACAGTGTAACATCCATGAAAAATGAAGTTTTCAGCTCCACAGAAAAGGTACAGCACAGGTAGAAGCAATACAATCACCCACACACATCCTTTGTGCCTCACCTGGTAGAATCACAGTTACGGTCATAGGTAGCTTAGATTTCATCTTCAGCTTACTTCATTGCTTACTATTCAGCCTTTTTCTAGTCAGATCATTAACAAGGCAGGCTGTTTGTGCTGAGTATGATGGTAATTTCTGTAGTGTTGGACACACACTATGATTTGTGTGATAGGAATGAAACTGAACAGAGACAGATGATTTAATTCATGCTGGCCACTGATGTTAACAACTTTCATCCCATAGCAACATCTCACAATTGGACAAGTCACCTCAGGCTGGCTCTAAAGCCCATTGAACTCTTACGCCAATGCTCCTTCCCCAAATCATCTTCTTGTACCAATAGTGAGAATTTTAACAGAGAATTCCCAGGACGGCAGTGGAGAGGTGCAAGCTTTTATTCCACTAGTAACAACACTTCTCTAAGAGCCAAAAATACCAGATTTATTCAGATGTACTCAGGCCCTAAAGCAAAGTTATTTATGAGAGAAGTGCTACGATTTAAGAACTACTTTTAATAATTAACTAATGGAAATTACTTATGATAGTCCACTGTGTCTATCCCACAGGGACTGAAGTGTCTGTGCCCGGGTTTTATGACAATCTTTACTTTATGAAATACTCTGAAGTTAATCCACTGCTCCCAAAAATCTAATCTGACTACAGATATTTCTTGTAAAATATGGGGAGTAAGAGGCAAGAGTGAGAGCTGAAAATTAAGAGCGCTACACATCAGTTAATAGGAGCTCTTATTTCCTAATAAAACATTACATAGCACATAAAAATGTTCAGGATACATTTCTGTATGTTTTTCTTTAAGAAAAGCATTATGCATGATGTTGCTATGGTACTGGAAGTAACACTTAATTTTTCTAGATAGCAGAGAAGCCCACATAACTTCACGCATAGGTCACAGTTGCTCAAGGGCTGCATTGATTTACACAGGCCCTATGCAAATTTGTCCTTATTTTTTAGATGTGTTTATTTTAAAGTTTAGATTTAGAAACTCCTCTTGGTAGCTGGTTGTGAGCCCTTTCACACTTCTCTGTAACAAACTGGTGACTGACTTCCTGTGAGGAATGTAACTGAACTGTGGATGATTCACAGAAAAACACAGTGTACCTGATAAATGGCTAGTTCATAACTTGCTTGCAGTAAAGCCATGTCTATCTTAGGACATTTTGTACATAGCTTCTCTTCTAATTTAATCAGTGGAAGTCTGTAGTGGGGTGGAGTGACTACCCATTGACCCACATGTAGAGGAACCCCTCCGGGAGTCACTTTGGGCAGCGCCTAACACATTCTGGTCACCTGATCAAAAGCCAGAAGGCAGCGCCAGGACTATGAAAGCCCAACCTGAGAGCTCAGAGGGCCTCCAACCTCTAGAGGAACCAAAGGTCAGCCAAGCACTCCCTGTCTGGGAGGCTGAGCCTTGGCCAGGCCCACAAGGGGTCCTTGACCTGGAAGACCAGCTTGGATTGCCACCTGTGCCTGACTCAGAGGACCAGCCTGGATGCCTGCACCAGCCTGCACCCAGGGACTGGTTGGGATCGCTAGACCTGTGATGGGCCTGGGATGCCAGCCATGCCCAACAAAGAGGATCAGCCCAAATGCCTACACTGGTCTATGCCTGAGGACTGGTTGGGGCCGCTGGACCTGCACATGGCTGAGGACTGGCCTGGACCACCCAGACCCCAGCTGAACCCCCTTGAGTCCCCAATACACTGAACTAATGCCCAGGTATGTGCTGGGTGGCAGGGAAGGGAGAGAAGGGAAGTAGCCCAGGGAATAGCAAGGACCTCAAGTCAGAACATTTCTGACTGGAGCCCCACTGACCTAGCAGCCAACTACACTGCTACAATAAGGGCCCTGGGCCAGGACGCAGAGGGGGGGGCGCTGCATCCCCCCCCGTGCAACCACCTATTACGTCTACACGTGCCCCAAACTTCGAAATGGCCATGCAAATGGCCATTTCGAAGTTTACTAATGAAGCGCTGAAATGCATATTCAGCGCTTCATTAGCATGCGGGCGGCAGCCGCGCTTTGAAATTGACGCTCCTTGCCGCTGCGCGGCGCGTCCAGATGGGGCTCCTTTTCGAAAGGATGCTGCCTACTTCGAAGTCCCCTTATTCCCAGGAGCTCATGGGAATAAGGGGACTTCGAAGTAGGCGGCGTCCTTTCAAAAAGGAGCCCCGTCTGGACGCGCTGCGCGGCGGCAAGGAGCGTCAATTTCGAAGTGCGGCTGCCGCCCGCATGCTAATGAAGCGCTGAATATGCATTTCAACGCTTCATTAGTAAACTTCGAAATGGCCATTTGCATGGCCATTTCGAAGTTTGGGGCACGTGTAGACACAGCCATGGTGGTGTAACAATCAAAACAAAGGAAACTAATATTGCCATACATCACAGCACTGAATCAAAAGCAGATGGGAGCATATAGGGATTCACTGTTTGGATGGAGATGGAAGAAGACAAGGCCAAGTAAAGTACTAGGTCTAAAAGAAATGTTTCATGTGAATGAATTTATATAGAAATAATGCAGAATGGCTCCTCACAAACAACTGCATTTTTCCCTACTAGTTCAAGAAGCACAGTAAAGAAGTCGAAAGCTACACAGAGCTTAGCAACACAAGCCTGTGTTCTCATCATGTGGCCTTATCTGCTCCTATCCCGGGTGTTCTGTAGCATTCATTTATTTTATCTGCCTAGTATTTTGCCATTGGAGATTTTAAAATGCACAGCTGTAGATTAGATTCTCAGAGAGATTTGAAATCCTGGTCTCACTGAAGTCAATGAGAATTATGCCAGTGACTTCTGTGAAGCCAGGATTTCACCCCCTGGATTTTAAAAAAAAAGCCCAGTCCAGTTTGATTACTAATCATAAGTCCTTTGATTCACAAGAAAAAGGAAAAAAAATGATTTGCCATATTTGGGTCAGACAAATGATCCAATCAAATCTGGTATCCTGGCTCTGGCCCTGAACAATGCCTCATGCATCAGAGGAAGGAGACTTCCTCAACCATATTGCATCTGGTTAACATACAGTACTGCATTTGTTTCTTTAAGCTGGCAATGTCTATGGAGCGAGTCAATTTTTCCTCAATGACAACTTGGAATTAATTCATATTGAATTTGTCATTACCACAGTAGGTGCACATTACTTGCATCTTTAAAACATAAAGGTGTAGTTATTATTTGATACATTAAATTGTTCATAATCCTGTATATTATTCCATGTCTGAGGCATTTTGAAAGGTTTTCTTACATTAATGAATAAGCAGTCTTAATTTGGTCCATAATTAGAAACCACATAACCCCCCTAGGACAAATAAAATTAACTCCTGTGGGTCGAGATAATAAAAGCAGACATAAAGCCACTGCAGTCAATGGATCTGTGCCAGCTTACTCCATCTGAGGATATGGCCCATGGACTTCTGACCAATTTCAAAATTTAAGGTGATAAAGTTTAGTTTGCTTCAAGAGCTGGGGAGAAATTTCACAATCTGCTTATTTGATGAATTGTGCCTCTTTCTAATGGCAAATTGTCTGCAAATCGATCGCTGTTCACTCTCATTAGATGAAATGCTCACATATTACCATAATTGGAATGAGGTACTATAGAGGTATTTGTAATTCAAAATTATTTGCCAGCTAATTTCTGACAGTAATTCTAGTTTGCTCCTTTGTTCACAATCAGTTCATTGTGAGCACTTGCTACTCAAATTTAAGCTACTTTGACTGTACACAGGGCACAGAATATTCCCCATTTAAAAGAGTGTGGTTCTTAGATTCAGGCTCCCAGTAAAAACACATTTAGAAGTCTGAAATACACTTTTTGGGAATATTCACTTAAAATCCACACCTTGCTGAACAGACCTTGTCAGCTCTGGCCCTCCCTTTTACTGGGACCCCATTCTTTAAATACACCTCTGAAACCCCTCCCCCCCATGCATCTGATGAAGCAGGTCTTTGCACACAAAAACTTATTGTTGAAATATGCTCACCTGAGGTGATTGATATGTCCCTGGCCATGGGCTGTGGTGTCTGTGTGTTTCTCCCCACATCTTAACCAAGAGCCTTAGGAACTGAGCATTTTAACATCTATGTTGTTTAATTCATGATTTTGTTCCCTATCAGGCCCATAGAAGCACATTATAAAAATCTACTGTAAAAAATCCCCTTTGAAAACACCATATAGAACTGTCTAGAATGAAGTAAACAAGAATGGCAGTTAGAAAATGACAGTTGGTGTAAATATTTATGAGAGGCAGTTAAGATGTATAAGTTACAGTTTGAAATCCTAATAGTTAGTTGGTTAGTTTTGGATACCTACTGAATATGTAACATATAGCTTTCTTTGGTTGTTATGGCAACCAAAATGCAACATGGACTTCAAACAGGTCCTCACAGGCCCTATCAAGTTAGGAGCCTGAGGCCCTTGCTCTCACTCCTTCTGGGGACCTGGACCTGGACTGAGCTGAAGAAGAAAGAAGAAAAGAAGGTGACAAGCTTCGTGTCAGTCATCATACCCCAGCTGCCGAGGGACGTCGAAGACCCGAAGAGGACGCCTTCAGGAACTCGGACTTTGTGCCCATAGTCATCGAGGGACAAAGAAGAGCTCCTGATTGCAGCCATTTTGAAGGCTCTGGTTTTTCCCGGAGGGTTTGTTCCGGCAGGTGATGCCGCCTAATGAGCGTGCACCCTGTGACAGGGACAAACCGCAGCAGCGGTCCTGCCCTTCTCCTCCTTGACCATTGCCGTGGCCGCTGGGGAGAACTAAGGCTGTTCTGAAATCACTACAAATTTGCTTGCTTATTTACAAATTTGTTACAGGAAGTTTTTGTATCCCAAGTTGGTTCTTTTCCTCCTGGTTCTTTTCTTCAATCCTCTTTCCTGTCAGGCCTAGCGCGGCGCTGTAAAAACGCGCCTGTGCAGCCATACTTTCCTAGCTCTTGAAAGAAGCGATTGCAGGCCCAGCGCCTGGAAACAGAGCTAAGGAAGGAGAGGTAACAATCAAATGTACTTGTAATGACCTGGTTAATGTGTGTATTTTACACGTGTTGTTGTATCTTTGCTTGCTGCTGGATGTGCTAACCAATAGCAGCAACGCATTATAGGTGGTAGGCTGGGACTGCCCCAGTTCTGCTAACACAATCCGAACTGTGTAACCCTTTGTTTCTACTCGCCCATGTAAAGCACACGGCGCTATTTATAGCCGGCCTGAGATACCTTCACCCCTCAGAGCATTCTAAAAGCATAATTTACTTTGCCAATAAGAGGCAAGGATTAATTTGACTGGCCTGTAATAGGGACGGATATTGTATTTGGAAACTACCGTGAAAGGTGTTTCTTACCTTGGGCTAGCCGTTACCTGGCAGTCCAATCTAGGGAGTCGTCGTAAGAGGCGACCCCAAACCTTGGGAACTGTCGTAGGAGGCGGTTCCATTCCATCTGCTCCCCCCTGTTCGAGAGGGAGGTTGAGCGCCCAGATCATCATAAGAGGTGACTCCGGAATTAGGGTTGAGAGCCTCGTGGCTCTCCCCCCTGCCTATGAGGGAATAACTCCCTGCAGCAGGTTATTTCTTATTCTCTGCCGTTAACTGGCACCTCTATAAAAGAGGATTGTGTAATATTGTGCTTCAACTACTTTCCCCTTGCAGCACTCAGCGAAGACGTCATGGGATTCCTGGGATTCGCTGTAAGTAGTGGGACATTTTGAGGGTGCTGCTCATTGCAGCTTTACATAATTCAAGGGCTGGTGTTATAAATAAACAAACTCTGTGCTAAAAAACTAGTAGAGGAAAGGGAAAACTTATAGTCTGTCAATTCAGGTTTATCCTCGTGTGTAATTCCTCTCCCCTTAATAAATTCCTCTTGTGGTTGCACCTTTAAAGGGACTCGTTCGTTCTTTCAGGGCGGACAGTGTTCAGCACCATTTTTCTGCGGATCCTACCACAACCCTGTAAACCCCATTGTGAGTGACCACCGTGTACACCGCGCTGGGTTGCGGGGTAAAATCCAGTGAGACACTTTACCAGCATCTCTAAGAGTGTGGTTAGGTGTCTCGGGGGCAAAAAATCCAGAAAAATTTAAAATTTGTGTTGTGCCTCAGTTTCCCCAAGTGCACACACATTGCTTAACAGCCTTGCCCTCCGCGATACTTATGCTCCAAAATATCTGTTTATAAGGTGCGACAAGACTTCTTGTTCTTAAAGCTACAGATCAACACAGTTACCTCTCTGATACTTGCTAAAATGGTGGTTTGAGATTTGAAATTGGCAAAGTAGATGCTTTAAAAATGAGTATTCATATAAACCTCTTTATATTGTTCACCCAGTGCTATACTTGTTCCCTTCTCCAAATTACTCTGCATGTATGGCAGTTTCCAGCTAGAGAGGCGCACCTTTGACTCTTGGTGGCACATTGACATAACCAAAGATTTACTGGGTGTCGTGGGTGATAGTATCTGTCTGTTTAGGCATTTATAAAGCCTTAACCACTGTGTCATGTTCGTACCTTATGGATTTCATGCAATTGATTTCGACAACTGCAAAAATACCCGCTGTATAATATTCACATCTCCTAAAACACCAATACACTTCGCAGTGTGTGGCACCTTTGTGGCAAGTTCAGCAGAAGCCAAGGACTCACAAGGAGCTGTCTTCTCACTGAGGGCAACTTGGAAATGTAACATGGGAAAACTTGCATTGTGCCTGTGCTCCAGAAAAAGGTCAGCATGACTACTTACAATTCCCCATTGAGAACCTTTTGGGAAGTCTGTCACTTTAAAATGATAGGGGTGGGAGAAGAGGTGCGCCCAGGGTGATTTTAAGATAAGCCTCTTCGCTTTTGAAGAGACTTAGACTGAATGAAGACACAGAAGAGCTTTTTTTTCTTAATATTCACATGTCATGCTGATTGGTGGTAGGAATGAGTGCAGTGGGGGGAGAACACAACAGCCAAGTGTTCATTTCATGAGAGAGAAAATGTAGGTGGAAGCAGATGACCTAGATGATTTTATGAATAAAAGATATAATCTGATGCAATCATTTCATTAATATACACATGGCACCGAATGAAAACACAGCCGAACAGATGGCTAGGAGAGGTCTTAGATGGGTGTTTTCAGTTTAGCAGCTAACTACTTAGCCTTTGTGGATTATACTCAAGTACTATCAAAGAAGCAGTGCTTGTAAATAGAGTCTTTCAATGGAAGTGCTATTGTTTCATAAAAGTAATACAGAAAAAAGTCACAAGTTCAATTACAAAGCATAAGGAATGCAACAAATAGGTATGTTTGATAAGGTTTTCTCTTTTCCATACTCTAGTTAATGAGTTGCAAATGTTTAAAAAGGATCTCTTGCTGCATGCAGCTAATGCATATAGTTAATGCATGTTTCCAGAGCCCAGCAGTATCAGTAAAAATCATGATTTAATGTAAAAGGAAATATGTCACCATGGGCTTCTTTGAAACTTAGTGAAGCATTAATTTATTTGCTGTAATATCAGCATCTGCAAGTAAATACATTGAAATAAAAGTAGTCCATGGGATACTATTTTCTTTTAAATAATATTATTTGACAATTTATTGGCCTAGGTGCACTGATGTTTCTCATTGCCACTCTAAGTAGTAGTGGGGTGGGATAACATATACAAGTAGATGCAAACAACACCTTTATATTCTTTCCCCAGCATACAACTTGAGAAATGCTCGATTTGACAGCAATTTGAGAGCACTTTGAGAGATGCTCAATAAGTGATTCTCAAGCAGGGGTACATGTATCCCTGGGGATATGCAGAGGTCTTCCAGAGAGGACTAGCCTCAGTATTTCTCAACCTGTGGCTTGCAACTACCAGAAGGAGTGAGAGGATGGGTTTGTGTGGGAAGGGTGTGATCAGAAGTGCAGGGCCGGCATTAGGGGATGGCAAACAGAGCAAGTATGTAGGTACCCATGCCATTGCAAGCTTGTAAAGCTAAATTGCACACTTCAGCCTTGCTGCCTGGGGCTCAGGCTTCAGGAAAGGCTCAAAAGTGAAAAACAGGCTCAAGGCTCACACTGAAACACAACTCTACTATGTACATTCCAATTCAGGCATTGTGTACTTATATAGTGAAAATGAGAAAGTAAGCAATATTTCACTAGTAGTATTCTGGGACATGTTCTTATTATCATGTCTGATTGTGTAAACAAGTAGTTCAAGTGCAGTGAAACTTGGGGTACCCAGGATAAGCCAGACTCCTGAAATGGGTACAGTGGTCTAGAAAGATTGAGAACTCCTGCTGTAATATACAGCCTCCAAGGACTCATCTGGTCCATTCATGCCATCTTTTCTAGCCTACCCTCACCTGTCACCTACATTGAGGGGGCAGGGCAGGGGGAGTGGCATAGGAGCCACATATGTTAGCTGTCTCCCACTGTTGTCATCCCTGTGCTGGAAGAATCCCCAGCTGGAGAACTCAGGCCGCTTTCTGGACTCTTTGCAGTACCAGTATAGTACAAAGTGGTTTGATTTCTCTGAGATGTGATTGGGTCTATAGCTTCTTAGAAACAGATTAACCTCAGTCTACCATCTAAATTGAGGAAACATACAACCTCACTCTCCAAACCTAATCCAAAATCCATCCAATCTATATTCTTATTATTTATGGTAACATTCATATTGTAGCAATATGAGCTCCAAACTTACGCAGGCTTCGACATACCACTATTTTTGTAGGGGTTTCTTGAGCTGCTATAAGAAACAGATGAAAGTTTGAACTGAAATTTGCTTTCTTCTATAAAAAAAAATAATTGTTCCTAAGGAAGCGTGTTGCTTTCATACTCTTGGTATACAATTAGCAACATATTACACAGGGCATGTCTGATCCTGTTGGAAACCAATATTGTTGTTTCATTAAGAAACTGTTTTTTGTAAGCCAGAGGATAGAACTTTGTTAATCCTAGCAGCTTGTGAATGAAATGTAGGATGATTTACTAACAGGAACACCACAGCCAGCAAACCAATCCTCAGCATTCTGAGAAAACTGTTAGGCTGAAGATCCTGGCTCCACAACAAGCTGATATATTGAAAATATTGGTATAAACCTGAGACAAACACTGCAGAAACTGGATTTTTCTCTGCTTGCAACTTTTCTTCCCCAACATTGGCCTCTATCAATTATTATTAATTTGACTACTTATTTTGTGAAACAGATTGTTTTCAAATCCCTCCATATTTGGATAGTTCTGATATGTGTGTGCTTAACCATGGGAATATAAACATTTCTTTTAAACATACATCTTTCAGTGTCACACCTACACTCTGTCAACTCCAGATTTTTATTTATATTATGATAGTGCTTAAAAGCCACAATTGAGGTCTGGGCTTCAGAGCACTGGGTGGTAGAGGTTGAACCTTTCTAGTCTGGAACCTTTGGCACCTGAACAGTGCAAACCAGAGAACTTGTCAAACCATGTGAGGACAATATTGTTCAGCCATACTACCCACACTTCAACAACTTACTGGACTCTTAGAAGACATTTAGGAGTAAATTAGAGCAAAACAACAACACCGAATGCTGAAAACCAGCACCAATGACTGTAAACAAACTGTAAATTTCAAGCAGATTACTCTTTATTTTTTTTAAAAAAATAGCGCCAGGAAAACCTTTCTGTCTTTTTGACAAGGGTGTTAATTTCTTTCCCTAAATTAGCTTGCCATGAGGTGCAAGGTAGACAACATTCATTTGTTCCTAAAGTGTTGCAAATGAAAATGGGGTTTGACTAGATTGGAAAAGGGATATTCCCTGCCTTATAATGGGATAGGGCACCTGTCACAGTAGGCCCCAAATTACTGGACATTTACAATTATTGCTATTCTTAAATGCCATGTTAGATAATGTTGAGACGTTTATAGCATTTATTTAGCATATTTCTCTTTCTGAGGTGCATACACTGCAGTAAGTAAAGTTGATTAAGGCAGCAGTGCTACCCACACATTTGAATGCCAAATGACTAATCAATTTGATACATTTTACTCCCTTTTATTTCTCATTAGTGTTCAATCATACAAATGGGTTTTTGCCCACATGAATGTAGGAAAATAGCCATTCTTTATATAAATACTCTTATGTGCTCTTGCACAAGGGTTTGTCCTCCTGTCTTAACCCTGATTTTCCCTCTTCTATTTAATAATCCTGTATAGCAAAATAAGTTACTGGCATTCTAGATCACTATTATTATCTCCACATATTGGCACTGTCTCTATGGATGTGGACTGGCTTCTAAGCTTTCTTTCATGTATCTTCAGTTTCATGTCAAGGCAGTTAGCTGTTGATGTGGTTAACTAGTTAGGTTTGTTTAAAAAGGCTAAGCCAGAGTTTATATTTATAGGTCTGAAGCTGCATCTAATAGCATGTTTTCACAAATATATTTAGAGAAAGTACTTAGTACACCAAGGGAAAGGTAGTGTGAAGTGCACAGCAAGCTGTAGAGTGCAGAAAGAAACCCAGTTGGCTCAGATTATTGCATTCTTCATCACAGAAACCCAATTTTCAGCTAGATGAAATCTACCTATTTCTGGACAAACAAGGTGATTCACTTCACCTCCTTTTTTATTGTTCTTCTAGTTAAAAAAAATTTCTGTCACCTCAGAGAGCAGAACCAAAGTTATGTGACCTATGTGATCAGTCACACACCTTAAATGAGAGCAAATTGTAAATATCTGAAGATTTACAGACTTCTTTGAGATTTCATCCCAATTATTCATGAAATATTTAAAGTCATTTACAGGAATAAGAAAAAGGTTCCTAAAAAAATCAGAAACAGGACACAGAACCCAATTATTTCCTGTGAATCATGACCAACTTTGTGCCTAAAGCAGCCTGGCTTTCATTGGTGTAGATACGTATTCAATAGTAGCATGAAACTGCCTGAAATATTTCTTAGCTAGCTTTTCTGTGGCAATTGTGTATTTAAAATAATTCAAACTATGTAGGTGTGGTGGCAAGGTTTCCTAGAAGAAATGGAAAATAAGTAACATTACTGGATACATCACTTGAGTGTAAGGCAGTCAATTCAAACACTTGCCAATGAAATCTTTGTACAGTAACCTCCTGTAGTATCTCTGGTTCTGAGTGTATACACAATATTTAACATATAAATAGTTAACAAGATAAAATATTTATTGGTAATAATTTACATAGATTATTTCCAGTACAAGCACTTGTCCAGGAAACTGTATATAACTTTGACATGATTTGCATATATTTTAGTGTCACCACTGATAATTATGTGTATGCAGAATCTGAACCTTAGAAAATGCTAGAGATGTAAATTTCAGTTCTTGCTGTCTATGAATATTTATATTAATGATGTAAAACCAGGCGGAACTACAACTTATATATTAAGTCCAGTGTCTTCCAAGGTGGAGAGACAATGTATAAAACTGGAGCTGTGTTATGGTGTCATTGGGTAAGGCACAGAAAATATTCCCCAACGTTGAGACTATATCAAATAGTGCCAATAACTAAAGCCCATTTTCCCCCCGGCGGTAGGTGCTAGCATCCTGAAACACGCTGAATTCCTTCACATTTGGAGCTGAAAACAGAATTGAAAATGAATACCCCGGGTAGAAACTATTCCCCGTTCTGGACGGAGTGCAGCGTTTGAACGGTGCACGTGCCATCTTTAGGGGATGACCTAACACAGTTCCCTTGTGTCTGCATCACTCATTAGCTCCGCTGTTATCTCTGGCGGGTGGAATGGCAATGAAAAGTCCCTGCCCGTCCTTGGAGAATGCGTACAGCACGTGGCAACACACATCTATGGAGCCAGCGGCAGGCGGGGAAGGCAGGAGCGCAGGGGGAAAACGCCCCGCGAAGTTAGGGGGTCCGTTTCTTCAAAGAGGCTGGGCACACCCAAGAGAGGGAGGGCGCTGGGAATGAGGCGCAAGGGGAAATCACAGGGGAGGGGAGAGCGCCGGGGACGGGGAGCTTGGTGCAATCTAATCGCACGATGCGCTTCTCCAGGGGGAATTAACTCCAGTGCGTTACCTGGGCGCGTAGTGGAGCCGTTTCCAGCCCCCTGTGACGGGGGCAGAGCCTGGCCCGTCTGCCCCGGCACTTCAGCCTGCCCAGGGCTAGGGACACGGGACGGGCTTTCCCCGGGGGGTGTTAATCGCTGGCCCGCACGGGGTAGAGCTTCTCGGGGTGCCGCTGGCTGGTTCCCCTCGCCCACCCCCCGAGCCGGAGCCGGAGCCGCGGCTGGCTGCTCTCCCCAGCGGGCGGTGACGCAAGCAGAGCCTACTTAAAGGCCGGCGAGAGGCGGCAAGACAGAGCAGCCAAGCTCCCTCCCCGCCCATGCACAGCCCCGGCGCCGCGGGTCCAGGCCGAACCCAGCCGCGGGAGGTGCCCGGCCAGGCGCAAGCGCTGCTGGGCGCCCAGCGGCCGCTGCTTTCCCTCGCTCGCGGGAGCTGAGCGCCCAGCGCGGCCGCGCTGCCGAGGTCCGTGGCTCTGGATGACCAGCGATGGGGGAATGGACCATCCTCGAGCGACTCCTGGAAGCTGCGGTGCAGCAGCACTCCACCATGATCGGGAGGTGAGCCCGGGCGCGCCGGGCTCCGGGGCGGGCAGCGCTCCCGGCTGCAGCAAACTTCAGCCTCGGCTCTCCCGCTCCTCCAGCGGCCGGGGGGCACGGCAGGAGGCTGGGCCAGGCTGGGGGAGCGCTTGGCGGCGCCTCCCTGTGCTGAGTGTCCCGGGTGAGATTTACACCAGCGGGAAGTGTGGGACCTGTGCCAGGGGCAAGGGAGGGCGAGCCAGTCCCCCTTCGAGCCGGCGTCTTTTGTCAGACCAGCATTGTAGGGTGTGTGTGTGGTGTGTGTATTGTTTGTTGTGTATTGTGTGTTGCGTGTGTTTGGGAAGTGTGTGTTGTGTTTGTTGTGTATTGTTTGGTGTGTGTGCGTTGTGTGTGTTTGGTGTGTATTGTGTGTTGTGTATTGTTTGGTGTGTGTGGTGTGTGTTTATGGTGTGCTCATGTTGTGTGTGTTGTGTGGTGTATTGTGTGGGGGGGTGTGTGCGAGAGAGAGAGAGGGATCATTGTTCTTTAAGAGAATGTCTCCTGAGCCGCACAGGACAGGACTCGTGCTCACACTTTCCTGAGCCTAACCCAAACCACAGCCAACGTCCCTCGGCCCCTGGCATCGAGAGCTCTGTTCAGCACTGGACAGCTCCCCGCGGTCCGGGCGGCTCAGTCCCAGCCGCGCTGCTGTCTGCTGGGCCTGCGGGGGTTGGGCCGCCCGGAACTGATGAACTTTTCTGTTGCAGGATCCTGCTGACCGTGGTGGTGATCTTCAGGATTCTCATCGTGGCCATCGTAGGCGAAACGGTGTACGATGACGAGCAAACCATGTTCGTGTGCAACACGCTGCAGCCAGGCTGCAATCAGGCTTGTTACGACCAGGCGTTTCCTATTTCTCATATCAGGTATTGGGTCTTCCAGATCATCATGGTGTGCACCCCCAGCCTCTGCTTCATAACCTACTCTGTCCACCAGTCCGCCAAGCAGAGGGAGAGGCGCTACTCCACCGTCTTCCTGGCCTTGGACAGGGACCAGGAATCAATGAAACGGGAGGACAGTAAGAAGATCAAGAATACCATTGTCAACGGAGTGCTGCAGAACACCGAGAACTCCACCAAGGAAGCAGAGCCCGACTGCTTGGAGGTGAAGGAAATCCCCAACCCAGCCATCAGAACTACTAAGTCAAAGATGAGGCGGCAGGAAGGCATCTCCAGATTCTACATCATCCAAGTGGTTTTTCGAAATGCCCTAGAGATTGGATTCTTGGTGGGACAGTATTTCCTATATGGATTCAATGTCCCTTCCATGTATGAATGTGACAGATACCCCTGTATTAAGGAAGTGGAGTGCTATGTTTCTAGACCCACCGAGAAGACTGTCTTCTTGGTATTCATGTTTGCAGTGAGTGGGATTTGTGTGGTGCTCAACTTGGCAGAACTCAATCACCTGGGATGGAGAAAGATTAAAATGGCAGTGAGAGGAGTACAAGCCAAGAGGAAATCCATATACGAAATCAGAAACAAGGACCTGCCAAGAATGAGCGTGCCAAACTTTGGCAGGACTCAGTCGAGTGACTCAGCTTATGTGTGAACTGAAACACTGTGCCAGGTGGAACTGACCCAGACAGCATTAGGGAAAGGTACATTGCTTAGGCAAGCATTTTATCAAACCACCAAGAAAACCACTACAGTATTGGAACTGCACTCACTGAACTGGATGTAAAATGCAGTGCTAAGTAAAAGACTGAAAGAAAAGCCGTAAAACCATGCTTGATCTGGCCTTACAATACAGTTACTCTTTTTAATTATCCAATATTATCTTTTGACTGAAGCAGGTTTTTGGACATCCTTAGAGTGCAAGTACAGTTGGGACAGTCTGATATTGTAATCGCATGTAGAATGATCATAGCTAAAAATTGCAAGGATGCTGTTTTAGGGGATGTGTACAGTGGAATTCTGTAATATACAATTGCAAGCACATTTTAAAAGAAGGTTAATTGCACTGTTAAGCACCTGACCATAAACTCTGCCAGTAGGTCTGTGCACTTGCATCATCAAGGATGTCTGATGGTATTTTGTCTGTCCCAGTCACAAAGTTTATTGCTGGTGTATTGCTTAGCTATTTTCTAGCATAGTTTTGTACCACAATTACACAAAGCAATCATTCTGAATATAATTTTGCCATTTTTGTTTGCCTGTCTGTTCACACCAGAGACCTTAATCATCTAATGCTAGTTGGCATCTACCAAACTTGTCAGTATATTTTTAAAAATTACCCTGATGTGCATAAATCAGATGGAACTAATTAACATTCAGCCAAGTTACCTATGGTCATCTGACAAATATACCAAAGGAACAGAGTTTGTTGCTTTTAACTGTGAATATGTCATCTTCTCTCTGCTCTTATTCATATAAGTGCCATACTTGAAACATCTAACTCTGTCTTTAGTCAAAGGGTTGTCCAGGGGTACCAACTGGAGTAATGTGGTTTTATACTCTCATTTATTTTATGCTATTTGTTTAGTCATGGCAATGGTGTAAAAAGCAGCTGGTAATTCTATTAATAAATAAAATACTTGCCTTTTTTTGTAAAACAGAATATTGTTCTTCTTTTATATCATATACATTTCTAAAAACACATGAGGTAAGAATATAAACACCATTGGACTTATTTTTTATGTATTCCAAGCTTCTCACTCATAGTTTTACTATATATTAATAAAAAGATGGGGAATTAAAACAGTCAGGTATGGCTGAATTGCTCATTAAACTAGCTCTCTGTGTCCTTAAAGCCGGATCCAAAGTCCCCTGAAGTCACTGGGAATGTTTCTGTTAACATCAGCGGGAAGTGGCATCAGACCCTTAGCTGGTTGCCAAGGCCACTGTGTGAATTGTCCTAGTCTGTTCATTGGGTTATGTCAAAAACAATTGCATATCTTCAAAAAGGAGTCCAAAGGATAGCCTCAGCAAAATGCCAGAGCGCTATAGGTCCTCCATTGGTTCAAGAACTGCACTTGGCCTGTCTCAGCAATTTAATATCAAACCATTAGATTGGTCACAAACAAGTATTAGTTAATAGTAGTTTTAATCTTGTGTAAAGTGAAACTTGACTTAATTTATCCACCAAGGACCTGATCCAGATCTCTCTAAAAGCATGCATAAAACAGGAATTGGGTATTAGAGATGGTCTTTGTAGTAGATTTCACTGTATTTCTGCCTAAAGATTATCCATGTACCTGTGCTTTCCTCTTTGCTCACACTAGATACCCTAATAATCTTTCTTGTAATTTTTATCAATTTTTAAAATTATATCATGCTTTCTGCATTCTAAATATCATCACCATCCTTTGCGGAATTTTTACTTCAACTTATAAAGCACTACAAGCTTTTTTGTCCAATATACAATGTTGTATTAAAGTTGCCTTTAACATTTTCCTCACCTCAGAAAGTTAGCTTTGATTATGAAAACCCAGAGTTGCATTTTTTGGTGGCTTTGTTGAGATTTAGATGCATACTTACAATTATTTCATTCCATACAAACGGTAAAACACAAAAGCTCTTTTTTAGAAGGGCAACTTAGTAGCAGAACTCTCCATCTGCAATATAGCAAGCTTCTAAAAATTATTGAAACATACAATTACATGCCAAGCAAATCTGATTTTCATTTAATAGACTACTGGAATGTTCTGTGACATCTCCTTTGAGTAGATTTTTGATGGGGAAATGTTCTATGCTGATAATGACAAGAATGACTTTAATGTTAAAAAAATGGGAGGTTGTATACCAAAAAGGCTTGCTCCAAAGCCCATTAAAGTTGGTAGAAAGTCTCCTATTGACTTCAGTGGGCATTGAATCAGATTCAAAATGATTAATGTTATACATAAACACTTGCGTTAGGCATCTGTGTAGTTCCCTAGCACTGTTTGTATCGATATCAGTAAAATAATGAAGCCTGAGGAATTATATGCTCTGATGCCTTAATGCAAGGTTTAGAAAAGGGATCTGTTTATAATAAGAGCAATGTGAGTGACTCAATTCACTCCAGCCATTTTATATAGGAACTACATAGTTTGTTAACTAAGTCAGCCTATGTGTTTAAAGGTGGAAACAAGATAGTATGCTGAAATAATTTGGGGTGTGACCTTATATAGCAGTACATCTGTGCAGACACAAGAGTTAAAAATTTTATTAAAAAAACCCACAGTCTTCATAACTGTTGTAATAACAAAATTTAAAAAAAAAACATTTTATTTGGTGGCAAAAGGCAGGACTTTTAAATCCGCCTTTGCTATTACTTTTCTCTTTTCTTACCATCCACTCACCTATTGGTGGGGAGAAATATTACAAAAACAAGGTCAGCTTCTGTAATCATTACTGAGGGTAAGTAAAATTTGTCATGCAAGTAATCCCATTGCTACCAAGAGCTGCAGAATCTGATCTATTCTGAGGATGATAACGAAGAGAGATATTCACTAGACAGCACAAAGTGACTACAAAGCCATTAGAAACATTGATATTTAACAAGGACTCGATCCTACTACACTGAAATCAATGGGATCAGTATTGAATATTAGGTATGTCAGAATGTGTTATGCACATTAGTATCATACCCTGTATGTTATGTTTTGTACTTATGGTCAATATTATATTTAATCATAACTTCTACGTGGGTGTGTCTAGACAGCGAAGTTAAAGCGGAATAATGTCTGCTATTCAAAATGATTTTGCAGGTGTTTACACAATGAAACCACTATTTCAAAATATTTTTGAAATCGCGGATGGTGTCTTTGGAATTTGGTAAGAATACTTACTATTCTGAAATAGATATTTTGGAATAAGAGCTGTGAGGACAGGAAATAGGGACTATTCTGAAATAAACTATAGTGCGTCCAAAGCCTCTATTCCAAAATAGGCTCTGTTGTGCCTGGAGTCTCTAATTCACATTTTGTGTCTTTTTGACTGTATCTCCACTTGCATTCATCTTTCAAAAGAGGAATGCAAATGAGGGAAATTGAAAGTGCAAATGAGGCACATATTTACACATCTCGCACTTCATTTGCATAATCCCTTTTTGGAAGAGATTCTTTTGAAAGAAAGAAAGCAGTGTAGATGGGTTTTTTTTTGAAAATAAACCCCATCTTCAAAAGAACCCTTCATCCTATTTTGTTTCTGGAAGAAGGGTTCTTTCAAAGCTGAGGTTTAGTTTGAAAGAGCCCCATCTACACTGCTTTTTCTCCTTTCAAAAGAATCTCTTCTGAAAAGAGATTATACAAATGAAGTGCAAGATATCAAAGTCAGTGCCTCATTTGCATTTTGATTTCCCTCATTTGCATTCCTCTTTCGAAAAAGGAATGCAAGTGTAGACGTAGCCCTCCAGAATAATTTATTTTGAAATAATGCTGCTGTGTAGACATAGCCTATGTGACTAAACACTTACGGAAAAATCTTATAGAATTAATGGTGATGTTATAAATAAGGTCTAGAGAACCTTAGCAGAGCTCAATAGAAAATTATTTTAAAATGATGATAAATCCTAGTCACTTTTTTAAACCTTTTAGAATTTAATAAAATAATAACCCCACAGAAAAAAACAACCCCCCACAAAAAAACCTTATACAAGATTTATATAATTCTCAATTCATTTCTACATGGGAGTTCAAAATACCTGTACATCATTTTCTGTTATATTTTAGAGAACTTTTTCCATTGTGGAATCAAAACTCTTCTACAAGAGAAATTGAACAGACTGCTCTTGTAGTCAGTTCATTCACAGAAGGGCAGCTTTTTTAGACTTTCACCTTGAAGAAAGGTATGGCCTTTTAAATTACTTGAGAGAAATGTGCAGACTTCACAACTCCAGTGCACGGGCACATCAAGGAAGCAGTATGATTGATTTTAGTTCATTTTACACTAGAAGAAGCAGAAGGTGGAGACAGACTCTGAAAACTAGAGAGGACAGACTATTTTCCCCATCTAATAGTTGGCAGAGTAGGACACTGGAGTTGTGATTTAGAATTATGAGGAAGATGGGAATAATAAGTTAATGCTAATTAGAAGGCCTTTATTTAGCACCCTGCTATGGAAAAGGAGTAGAAAAGAGATGAATGTGTATGAACCAGCCCCATTACCTCTGATGTCAATGGCATACTTCTTACAGCTGTCAATAGGAGCAAGATCAATCCCTAACTGAGGAGAATCAGGCTCATTCTTCAATTATATTAGTAATGGACATCACATCATTCCTGTGCTACTTTTCTTTGACCTAGCACTGTCACTAGTGTCTCCTTGGCTGCATCTAGATTTACCTTGAAGGTCGACGGACCCTGGAATGTGCCATTTTGTGCACGTGCTAAATGGCACCCCGAAAGATGGACCCAGATTGGTCAATCTTATCTGGTAAGTGTAGATGTAGTCAAATGTTATGTTTTGCGATATGACCTTTCAGGGCTATCTAGCTAGTGTTACCCGTGAGCCTGGACTTAGACTAAACTACAACTCCAATCCCTTTAATGACAGAGTACTGGGGATGACCTATACATAACCTAAATATTCAGGTGCGACTTGTGTTGAAGTATGTCACTGGAGTGGATTGTTGTCCCTGAGATGAGTGTGATCAGATGATAAGGGCCTTCAGAACTCTATATATAGTTTTGCAAACAGCAGCAACCCATATATCACAGAGCACTTCAACCAGGACGTTCCTTTGTTGCCGATATTCTGGTTTTGAATATCGGTGTTCGATTGTTTTAAATCTGTAAATATACATAATGTTTGTACAGTGTTATTTAATATATCAAAAATATTCACATAAGTGTTATTATTTACCACTCTTAGCATTCATGTTACTTTCTTTCCTAATAAGACTGATGAAGACAGCACTGCAATTCTTCATTGCATTTGTCTATATCACCTTTTGGTAGTGCTGACACAGGGAAATTGTAGAGCCAAATTTTCAACAAGATCAATATGCACAGATCCAGTGAAGTCAATACATCCTCATTGATTTACACCTGCTCAGGGCCACACTCATAGAATGAACCCTCTCATAGTAAAGCCTATTTTTCATTCCCCCCCCCAGCTTATTCCCTGTGGTGGGGATGGGTGAAAGGAGGGAAGGAAGCTTGGATAAGGATTTAAATTATGTTTAAAAGCAGTTACATGATTTGGGACTTTCAGTCAATGTCGCCAAAAGCAGATTTTCACTGTATCTGATTTCACTATGAATAGGTTTCACAGTACATACTTAAGCACAGAACTGATATTTAAACCAGTTGAAGCAATGACTGGTGTATTTCAGTTGATATATTTTAAAATATGCCTTTAAAGAAAGGTCAGAGGACTAATAGTTGAACTTGAATCAGTGTATATTATGGACAAAAGTGTGATGGGTAATCCAATACTTTAATGTTTTGTGATTTATTGAAAGGCTTTATTTGGGAATGCCAGAAAAAGACATTCCCAGTTGCACAAACTAAAGCACAATCAAGTGGGGATGGTTTTTGAAGAGATGGTTTCACTTTAGATCATATATTTAATGTGCTAGATCTAGAAGGTTTTTTTTTTGAGGAATCTGAACTTTAGCCAGGGATTTTTTGAAAAATATATTATGATGAAAGGTTATTCCAAGGAATAGATTAAGGAGTGTTTGAAAACAGCAAAAAAAAAAAAAAAAAAAAGGTGTTTTGAGGACAGCCCAAAAGGGATTTATCGGTATTAAGGAAAAATTGAATTACTTTTTCCCCAGTGTTCCTGAAATTGCTTCAGACATCCCATTATCCATAGTAGAAATAGGAGCATGTTTTGACACATATTAATGAAGAACTGAACAAAGATCCACTTATTATCCCATTCATAAGGAAAACAATCTTAGACACTACTTTGTAAATGTTTTTCATGTTCCTAAATGGTGCATTACAGTATCTCAAATCATCATGAATGCTGATATGCCCCTGGTTGTTGCTAGCAGTTGAAATTCATGGTATCTGAGATTTTTTGATCATCTCAGGTGGCATCAAATTCCTCCTCCTGGCCTGATGATGGAAAACCATACCTCCAATATCCTATTTCCCCACACATCATGCGATATCCATGGGCACAGATATGTTACAGACACATAAACTGATGTTGCTGAGGTCAGATGTAAGGTTTTGCGTGACAGGGTGATTGGGAGGAATGTGGCTTGTGCACTGTGTTACTGTACACTTTGCAAATGTATAAGTCTTCTTTATAAAGGGGTAGAGCCTGTCAGTGACAGTGATGAATGTGATGGTTTGGGGAGTCAGGTATAGTACTTTCTTACTTTTCCCTTAAGATGTATTAACTGGTTTTACCAAAGATTTTTCTCTAAGTGAAAATGTATATATGTTATTCACAGAGAGACAAAGAAATGATAAAAAACTCCACATTTGGCATTCCCCCATGCCCCCAAACATGTAGGATTGGAATGTGTATAATTCATTTAGATCTCCTTCTGAATGTCTCACCTGCAAGTGGGACTATTTATAAGAAAATCAATTTATCTCTTTTCTATTCCATTTCTTCTCTTTGGTGTTCCAAAAGTTGAATATGTCAGATTTCTGTCTAAAGGAACTATTAGAATGTCTCCTTTTGAGAAGCCGGCAGAAACAAACATTCAGTGAAATCTTCTGGATAGGATACAAATGGGGTTCAATTTTTTGACACCAATTTCACTGCATCCTTGGTATTTTTCTGCTTAGAGCAAATCTTCTTGATGTAACCTTCTATTTAATATTCCAGCTATTATTTGAATTATGTCTCCTACATCCAGGGATGCATGTGGTTTCATTTTTTCTCCGCATTAATAAAAATCACATGAAACTGTGTATATTTTAAATCTAATGATTATCAGCAAGTGTAATCTATTTCTTCACCGCTTTTGGTATAAATAGGGACTAAATGATACTGTATATTGTCACTGGACCCATACTTGGAATTTTTTAATATCACTTTTGTAGTTGGACTTAATTCTCCAACTGTAAATAGCCGTAGAATTTTAGCAGACTAACGGATAATTTGAAAGAAACCTGGATACAAACACTTCTAAAAAAACAGGGAGTTTAGCTTATGACACTCCTATTTTAAAATCTTCCAATTAAGTCAGAACCCTGGTATGTCTCTCACATCTTTATTTCAAATAAGAAAATTCATAGAATGTAAGGAACATCAGAGAGATCAAGGTGGTTAATGTTACAAAACAAAATGAAGTGTATTTTGGAGTGAAGTAGGTTTGTAAATAGATTATTAAAAGGAATCATGGAATTCACCCAACTAATAATAATTATGCAAATTCACATGTATCACTGTACATTGCATTCATTCTTGGCAGGCACAAGGGAGACAGTCACTTTCTGATCTATACTGTCAAGTGCCTTTCTGATAATCAATGAAGCAAGTGTCGATGTTCTTGTTCTTTTGTCGACATTTCTCTGCTATCAATCTCAGTGCCGATAACTGCTGTCTGGTACTTCTATCTTTCCTGAACCCTGCTCACTCATCTGCTAGGTGTTCTTCTATCTGCAATCTTAATCTCTCCGTCAGTATCATTATCAGTACCTTCCTAGGTGACTCGTTAGGGCTATCGTTCTGTAGTTTTTGCACTCCAATGCACTTCCTTTCTTGTGTATTGTCACTAACATGGATGTTGTCCATTCCTCAGGTGCCTTCCCTTCTTTCCATGCTATATTACATACACAGTGTATTTCCCGAATCATACTTTCTTCATCGTATTTAATCATCTGTCCCACGAACTTATCATTTCCAGGACTATATTGTTGTTTTTTAGTTATTTCACTGCTCTTTCTACTTCCTTCTTCAAAATATCGGGCTCACTCTCAACGCTCACGGGTGATAACGAAAGATTAGAAGAGAAAAATATTGGCATTCAAGAAGGCTTGTTATAGAAGGATCCTGATAACTGGATGGATGTGGAAGGTCACGAGGGAGGAATTATACAGGAAGATACAGACAAAAGAGAACCTAATGAAGAAGGTTATACAATGTAAGTTACAGCTATTTAGCCATATTTGCAGAATGAATGACAAACATAAAGTCAAGACCCTGGCTTTTAGAATAAAGTATGGTTCAAACAGAAGAGGCAGACGCCGTGGAGAATGGGTAGATGATATAGCAGATTGGTGCAGAGCTAATATACAGAAACTAAGCCACTCTTCAATGGAAAGGGAAAGATGGAAGGAAATAGTGAGAGAGACATCAGACATCAATGGGCAATGAGCCCATGGTTGTTGTTGATAATGATGATGACAAGGGTGATATATGTTACTACTGAGATATTGCATCTTATATAACATTTTAATTGTACATTGAAATGAGCAGATTTAAAATTTTGAAAACATTAATGAAATTACCTCTATTCCCCACCTCCAATTTAATCTACCACATACTGAGGCTACTGCACCTCTGAATATAAAAGTTGCTTTTCTTGTTTGCCGTAAACTATTGAACTTTGTCTTACTGGAAATCATAAGAGAATGTGCTTTAATTTTACAGTGTGTTTTAATATGAACACTGAGAGATAAAACACTGTTAGTGGGATCTGTGGATCTGGCAGAAAGATTTTTAATAACCTTAGTGAGAGTCATGCAGCTGAGTCTTAGTGTATTGATTTCAATGTTTTTGTCACTTGATGTTTACCCAGCATCATGACTTTTCTATTGAAAATGAATACAGTATTTCAGGATCACTTTAAATTGGTTAAATTTTGAGGCCTTCTTCCTTTCATGAAAATGCATGTTAGATAGAGGCTATCTGGACCGCAAGAGCATATGATTATATAAGCATATCAGCTTTGACTCAATGAAACTGTCAAACCATAGGAGTAGTACTTCAACTGGTGCAGCTATTTCAAATGTTTGGTAAGAGTTTGTACCAACCAACTACTAGCTGTATAACACTAATTTTTCTCCAGCATTGAAAATTCCTGCAAGCCACATGAAAACTGTTTAAAGACACTTTAGTAGAAGCTCAAGTTAAATGTATTCCAAAATTTAAAAAAAAACGTAGTAAGAAAACCAAGACTGTGCCACCATGGATACACAACAAAGTCAAAGAAGCAGTGAGAAATAAAAAGGCATCATTTAAAAAGTGGAAATTAAATCCTAGTGAGGAAAATAGAACGGAGCATAAACTCTGGCAAATGAAGTGTAAAAATATAATTAGGAACACTAAAATATTTTTTTAAGAACTAATAGCAATTTTTAACTACATCAGAAGCAGAAAACCTGCTAAACAGCCAGTGGGGCCACTGGACGATTGAGATGCTAAAGGAGCACTCAGTGATGATGAGGCCATTGCAGAGAAACAAAATTCGTTTGTTGAATCAGTCCTGAGGATGTGATGGAGAGTCCAAGACCTGAAGTCACTCTTTTTAGGTGATAAATCTGAGGAACTGTCCCAGACTGAGGTGTTATTTTAGGAGATTTTGGAACAAATTGATAAGTTAAACAGCAATAAGTCAATAGGACCAAATGGCATTCACCCAAGAGTTCCACAGGGACTCATATGTGAAATTGCAGAATTACTAGCTATGATTTGTACCCTAACCTTTAAATCAACTTCTGTACCAAATGAGTAGAAGATAGCTAATGTGACACCAATTTTTAAAAGGGACCCAGAGGTGATCCTGGCAGTAAGACTAGGAAGTCTAATTTCAGTACTGGGAAAACTGGTTGCAACTATAATAAAGAACAGATTTGTCAGACACAGAAGAATACAATTTGTTGGAGAAGACACATAGATACAATTTGTTGGAGAAGAGTCAAAATGGTTTTTGTAAAGGGATCATGCTTACTAGAATTTTGTGAGGGGATAACAAGCGTGGGAGTGTTGGTGGAGAAGTGAGAGGAGTACACAGAGCTACTGCTCAGACACCTCAGTGTACTATAAGGAGGCAGTTGCCCTCTGTAGCAGTTGCATCCACGCATTACCACAGAACCTTTTTGTGGAAAGTCAGTTTACTTTAACTTTCTTAAGGGAAGAGGCTTTGCCCTTATTTGAAGAACAAATCACAGGATACATTGAGCAGTCAGTCATTTAGGCAGTTAGCTTTTTTCTGATCTGATGGTAGCTTTTTCGCTGTACATAACACTCATATGAAACTTACTTGATTCAGCTTCTAGTATTGAGCTGCACTAGTATTTTTCCTTGCAACTTGAAGAAAGAATTGAATTCAGTGTGCATTGCTTGGAACTGCATGTGGTCTTCTGTGATGGCATTATCATTTTCAAGCCAACGTCTTTTTAGGTTATTGAAGTAGTACTACCAAACTATTGTTGCCGTGATTCATAACTGTATTGTTCCACTTACACACCAGTGTAATGTGATGAAAAGCAGTGAAGTCACCTTGCTGTAAAAGTAGAGTAATACAGAGGGGAATCAGGCCCCATAATTATGAACTGAATATCTGGTCCAATCAATTTCATTCTACAACACCATGGCACATCAATATTATCCTTTGATCCCTGTGTTGACTTCCAAGGAACAGTGAAGCAAATTCAAAGTCTCAGTCCTTACCTTTAGAAGACCAGTCCAAGATGATGGAACAGAGTCCCACGTTAATTCACAAAGTGATTAAGGCATTATGTAAACCTGGCTAGAAGAAGAGGAGTGTGACATATGCTCAGCAGTTTTCATGAGGCCTTCTCATTGTCTTGCACGGTCAGTCCCTGCATAAATTTGAGTCAGTTAAGGAGATAATTCTAGTGCTAAAACACATGAATGTTACCACCACCTGCCCCTTTACCCTGGCACCATCTGTTGCAAGTGGACATCCCACATACTACTAAACTAGCTGGGTATAGGCAGAATCTAGTGTCTCTCTCAAGTCCTGCTTACAACTGGTGATGATCTTTCCTTATCTCTGAGAAATGTCCCCCCTGGTTTTCAGAACTCAAAGCACTGGTAACTTAACTGTTTCAATCCACACAGAAATAAATCAATGAGTATGCAGTGCTTCTGACTGATGAAAGAGTAATGCAAATAAGTGTGCAGTTATCTAAAATGACAATTTATTAGATTTAAGCATACACAGACATAAGTAGTAGGATTAGAACAGCCCACAAATAACTACCTAGAATCTGAGATGGTAATAAGTAATTAACAGCAGGTCAACAACAGCTGATTGCTTCCCTGCTGGAGGGAAAAAGTCTCTCAGGAAAGCTTCAGAGAACTGCTCTGAAGTACACTCTATTATTTACTCTTTTTTGTAACTAATTTATAGAAACCATACAGGTCATAGTGACCCCTACCTTTCCTAAATTTGGAGGGTGACCAACTGTCCCATATTTGCTAGGATGGTCCCGTATTTGGGACTATTATTTGGGAGAATTATTTTTTAAAAGGGACAAATAGTCTCATATCCACTTCTCCCATTCTGATGAGCAAGATGCTGCAAACCTGAAGTTAGTTTTGTTCTTACCTCCAGAAGTCCTGCTTAGTCAAATTAACCCTTAACTAGGAGTTGTTTTATTTTAATAATTCATGGTGTCCGAATGCACACAATATAGCTGCAAATATTTTGATCAATATCTGGGGTACTCTACTGAAGTCCAAGTCAACACAGATGTGCCCCCACTTAAATATTGTGTCTCTCCTCTTGCCCTGTACCCACTCTGAGATGATGCAGTTCCAGCAACCATGCTGGTATTCCTGTGCAGAAATTCCACTGTTCTGTGGGGTTGGCCTCACAGATGGGATATGATCAAAGCTGATGTTTCTAGATTGTTCTGTGATGGCTTCTCAGTAAAAATCCTTTAATGAGGCATTACGTGTCTTTCTTGGGCAGGGTAGCTAAACAAAATACATCATAATAGGTCTAGTTTGAGCAAAGTTTTTTGTTTGTTAATCATATAACACAAAATGGAGGTTCTACTACAAAATTAAGGCTATAATCAAAAACTGAGTTAATAATTTGATTCAGACATTCCCCACTCTGTCATAGGTGTATTCTGAAAAGCCTTCATCCAGAAATATTTGGTCACTGCAGAAGGGATGATCACTAAGGGTTCAATTCTGCCTTAAGAAATCTGAGTGCAGCTCCTTGTAGAGTCAATGAGAGATGCTTGTACTAAGCAGAAGGTGGAATGCGGTCTTAAGTACAGTTGGTAAGTCATAATTATAACACTTAGATAAGAGAGAGAAAATATTAAAGGAAGTCTTTTCCAGCAAGTTCTAGTTTTTATTTTTAAATATAAACAGGGGAATTATATAAAATAGCAGCTTCCTTGTACGTGTCTTGCTGTTAATGAGCACGTTATGCATTTATCTCTTATTTAATTATATTCGTCCTTGTTATAACACCTCCTTCTAACACTCAGATCCCCAGAATGGTGTTATAATGAGGATGAATGTACTAAAATCGATAAATAACCTTAAGTGAGAAGAAGCTGGAGTAAAAGAATAAAATCCTAATTAGTGGAAAAGGAAATGAATAAATTCTCCACAAATCATTTAAAAAAGCTTTATTAAATTTTCAGAAAAATGCAAAGAAGTCACAAAAATGACATTTAAATGTATACAAAGGATGTGAGTAATGATATTGGGACAATGGCATGCAAACATGCACATTGGTAGCTTTATTGTTTAACTTCTGTCTTTCTTAAAAGGCTCTGGCAGTGATTTAAAGGGCTTGGGGCTCTGGCTGCTGCTACTACCTCAGTAGTGGAGCCATCTAGGAATCCTGGGCCCTTTTAAATTGCAGGGCCCCAGAGCAGATACTTTGCATTTCCTCTCACCACACATCAGTGGGCCTGGACAAGCGACATTAAATGGATACAGACAGGACAGAACAAGGAAAAAATGAGCCAAAGTAGCCTAATGACACAAAACAGACACAGGGTGGTGGAAGGGTTGTGTCAGAGAGTCACTAGCCCTTTTAACAGGGAGCAGATACTATTCATCTGTGATTGGTCTTCTGACACCCAGTTGGGTTTAAAAGAGCACACTTGGGCACTCTGGGGAGAGGGCCAGGTGAGCTGGACATCTACAGCGCTGAGATAGATCCTGAATAGGGTAAATGAGAGCTCCATGGCAGAAACAGGGAAGCTGCTGACAGCAGAAAGCTCTGGGGGTACTCCTTGGGAATAGGGAGGAACTGGCAAGGAGATCAGCCAAAGGACTGGCCTGCAGATTTTCCTAGTGAGGAGATCCAGTGTGGGGAGGCTGTTAAAGGTTGCGAGACTAGATGAGGGGCTAGCTGGCTGATGTCTACATGCACATTCAGTGCTGGCAGGTTGGGAAGGGCTGAGTCATTGGATTGTATTTGAAAGCAGAAAAATGGGATTGGTCAATCTCAGATAGCTGACATGGAGACTGTGGAGCCCTGGAATAAGGGCAGAAAGGATCTGGGAACCCAGTGCTGGGGGATTTATAGGTGAGTGACCTGGAAGCAACGTCCTTGGAGAAAAGAGTGGAAAATGTCTTCATCTTTTTATGGGAGAACTGGGAGAACAGTTTTACTTTGGAGGTTCTATTAATACAGTATGTGAAATAATTCTGCCCAAGGTTAGGCTTTGAATTGAACAATAGGGGAGATGGTGCTCTAATTATGACAGGACTGAGGAGATTTTGGAGTGCTGTGCAACAATCTGAAGCGGGGTAATGCATCAGGAGGAGCTGCCTTGCAGTGCACCCTGTGAGCAAAGTGTGCATATACAAGCAGAGTGAACAATATGATGGCATTAAATGCTACATCAATTCCGTGTTTTCCACCCCTGGACGTATTTAGTTGAGAGGAGATTAGTTAAATGGAAAGAAAAGAGACAGAAATGAGAGGGACAGGACAGGGCAGAAGAAGAGAGAGTAGGAGAGGCAAATGTGGAGCCAAGTGGAGGGGAAGAGGGACAAAGGGAGGATTGGCACAACTAACCAATCAGCACAGAGAAAAACAAATTTGGCCCTTGGAATTTACTGACTATTGTGGCTCATCAAAATCTCACTGAATTTTCATTTGTGTTTTTTTTCTGCTTTTAATTAGAAATATAATTTTTGAAAAAAATATAATGGAAAATTCAAAATGTGGAAAATCTTGATCAGCTTTACTGACTGTCACACCATCTTATATATATATATACAAAAGCATGTTTCTGCTTTCTAGTTGGATCATGTTAGCAGAATAGCCCTTTGGTTTATTATTTCAAAGCAGAATTAATCTGTGTTGTTCTTTAAACACACCCATCTGAGTCCTTACTCATCAATTAGATACATGTAGCAAAGCTTAAAATGTCCCATGTCATAAAAGAACCTTTAGGAACTGTTTTCTTACAGAGTCTACAAGAGTCTTCTTGAGTATTTTTTCACTCTTCTATTGCAGGAGGCAATCTGAGGTTCAACACTTCTGTAGAAGACAGCAGCTCACTATCATGCCTGTTTTCAAAGGTAATTAAATTCTGATTTACAGCATTTATCATCTTGAGGATATACACTGGATAATATAATAAGATGAACATTTCTTATTGGAGAAGTCAGTGTCTAAATACTAATAATGTACATTATCAGACATGGGCAAGATTTTTGTCACTTACTCCATTGTAAAATTGGAGTAATGCCATTGAAATACAGTACAATCTCACAGTTATGAGTACTGGAGTTATGAACTGACCACACACACTGTATGCAATCAGGCAGCAGCAGAGACCCTGCCCTATCTCCCCCAAGAGAAGCAAATACAGCGCAGTACTGTTTAAATGAAAACTAGCGTGGAAAAAGGGGAAACCATCATTTTTTCTTCCACGTAGCGAAGTGTCAAGCTGTATTAAGTTAGTGTTCAGTGGTAAACTTTTGAAAGAACAACCATTATATTTAGTTCAGCATTACGAACATTTCAGACGTGCAAACACCTTCAGTTCCTGAGGTGTTTGTAACTCTGGAGTTCTAATGTAAGTGGAATTCTTTTGCATTTACTTGAGGATAAAGGAAAGCAGAATCAGGAGCTGTATGTAAAGCCAAACTGTAGCAAATAATCAGAAAAAATGCACCATATGTTACATCCACTCTGCATTCTAATTAATTGAACACCACAAGGAAGTGACCAGAGGCTAAACTTGGAAACGCTGCTACCACCCACATGAAAGCAATGGGGTTGCATGGATGTTATCAAGAGAAGTACTTAGCTTTAACAGAAAAAATATAATTCACTATTTTCCCACTTGTTGTTTTTAATCATGTTTTTATTCACTTCAGTAGCTACCCATTGTACTCTGCCTCAAGTCCTGTCTGTTTGCTGGATCAGAAAGAAGGCTGAGTCAGCTTAAACTTAGGCTATTTATCCCCAAAATATGTCATTGTCTTTTGGTCTCTGAAGAATGCAATTTGAGACAGTATATGTGAGCCTATCCACATCATGGTTGTTTCCTGGTGGGGTTGCAACTTGAGTGAATTTGCCAAATTACCCTTCCCCTCAGTTCCTGGAGGAGCACCAGTCACATTCTCTCATGGAATTACATAAAACTCCTAGGCTGTGTCTGCAGTTGCATTACTTTTTCAAAAGGGGTATGCAAATGAGGGAAATCAAAGTACAAATGAGGTGCAGATTTACATATCTGGTACCTCATTTGCATATTTTTCTTTCAAAAGAGCTTATTTTGACAGAAGAAAAGCAGTGTGGACATGGCTCTTTTGAAAATAAACCCTCACTTTGAAAGAACCTTTCTTCCCATAAAGGGGCAAAACTTCTGAACCTACACACTTAGGGTAATTTTAGGGAATGTAATCAGAGTTCTGTCTTTTTGTGGGTGGCAGTTACTGGCAATGCTTTGAATGTGTCTTTTTATTTTAAAGTCAACAAAGATTTAAAAAAAACTGCTCAAAAGCATGATTACATTTTGTGATTATTCTTAGGTAAGGTGATTGAAAAGCTGTTCTACTTGTCATTCGGATAGTAATGGGGCAGGAAGAGAATGAGAAAGAGAATCATAGGCTATGGCCATGGGCTATGGTAATGTGGCACTTGGGGATATGCTAATGAGGTGCTTCCATGAATATGCAGTACCTCATTAATATAATGGAGGCCCTGTGTGCTTTAAAACTGCTGCTTTGAAAAGCATGCTGTCCATGTAGCCGGAGGCCTTTTGAAATGACCCCCAATTTCGAAAGCCCCTTATTCCTATTTGGTTTTGGGAATAAGGGGTTTTGAAACCGGGGGGGGGGGTCATTTTGAAAGGCTCCCAGCTACACCAGTAGCATGCATTTTGAAACCGGCAGTTTTGAAGTGCACACATCTGCCATTATGCTAATGAGGCACTGTATATTCATGGAAGCACCTCATTAGCATATCCCAAAGTGCCACATTACCATAGTCCATCCAAAAGGCGGGGTTAGGTTGGCCACAGCCATAGGGTTGGAAGAGACCTCAGGAGGTCATCAAGTCCAACTCCCTGCTCAAAGCAGGACCAGCCCCAAGAAAGAACTAGAAGAAACTAACTTATTTAACTAGAACACTTGAGCTAAAGTAAAGATAGTGATCAGGAGGCAAGTTAAGGTTCCTCTTAGTTCACCACCCAGTCCTTTTGCTAAGTCCCATGGAAGAGAAATGACTGACTTGCTGACCTCCAACCTTCTCTGAATAGTTGAAAAATCTCAGCAGGTAACTCAGAGTGCATCTATACTTATTGGAAAACCAACCAGGTCAGGGTTGATCTTCCTGAATTCAATTTAACGTGTCTAGTGGGGATGCACTAAATTGAACTATCAGGGCTGGGCAGGTGACCCTGGTACATCTAATTCTTGTGAGGAGTAAGGGAGATTGACAGGAGAGTTTCTCCCATCGACCTCCCTCTTTGAGTTTGGCCTAATAAGTTGATAACAGAAATGTCAATTGTGGAATGTCGATTCCAACTATAACAGCAACGAAGGGTCCTGTGGCACCTTATAGACTAACAGAAAAGTTTTGAGCATGAGCTTTCGTGAGCACAGACTCACTTCATAAGATGCTGGTCTTAGAAATCTGCAGGGCCAGGTATAAATAAGCCAGAACAAGGGTGGGGATAAGCTTTGGCTAATTTATACCTGGCCCTGCAGATTTCCAAGACCAGCGTCTGATGAAGTGAGTCTGTGCTCACGAAAGCTCATGCTCAAAACTTTTCTGTTAGTTTATAAGGTGCCACAAGACCCTTCATTGCTGTTACAGATCCAGACTAACACGGCTACCCCTCCGATACTTGATTCCAACTATGCAATTGTCATAGATGGAACTGTGTATCTAGGATTGACTTTCAGGTCTAGTGTGGACTTTTCCTAAGTTGTTTAGGGTAAAGGAGTTCCTGAAGCAGTTGACTGAATAAAACAGTTTTATCAGAACTGCTGCATGGGATGTTTTTTTGGAAGCTAGAGGCCTCTGTAATGAAATGGATGTGGCAAACGCTTTCTTCCTCAAGTTGTCATCCCATGTCACAGTGCATCAGAGAAAGCAATTGATGTAAAACACACAACCTGCAATGCTTTCACCTTTGTGGTATACCTGGTGTGGTTGGGCTCTGTTTTTGGCACTGTGTCGTCTCTGCAAAAATAATATGAGCTCAAGTTAATCTGGGCCAGGCTGTGATGGACTCTGTGGGGGTGTGAGAAGTTCATTGCCCACTGCTTTCTTCATGAAGGGGCCAGACATGAAAGTTGTGACTCCTCCCAGTTGGCAGCCCTAGAGTGTTAGCCACCCTCATGGCGAAAGAAGTGGAATGACTGGGGGACATACCATCATCTTCTTTGTACTGACTAGCAGAGTCCTTTGGGCATGTGGGAAAATCTCTCTGAAGGCGTATAGCAGTATGCACACTTCTCCTGTGGGCTAAGGAATTCCAGAAGGGAGTGTGGTGTCTCAAGGCACAAAGCTTCCTAGCACTCTCACTGGGGTGGTACCTCTGTACAATGAGCTAACCTTTGGCTACGACTTAAAGCCATACCAGAGATGTTCCATTTTCAAGCCAGGAACTTGGCTGGAGCTATGCCAGTTTACACCAGTGAAGGATCTGGCCAATGAATTTCAAAATGTCAGTAAGGCCAGGTCACAATTTCAGTTTGTTTTATAAATAATAAGGCTTTTAAAATCCTTAAAAATCAGCCCCTGGAATGGTCATAAAATATATGTCATAAGCTACCCCAAGCAGGAGAAAAGCTAAATAAATAAAAAAATAGATCTCATTATTTGATTTCCATAAACACATATAGGCAGAAATTGGAAGGTGAAAGAACTGGGATTTCTAAAAATATACTCCATATGTAGCACTGTGACACCTGATGAGAGCTTGATAACAGGGGGAAAAAAAGTGTGACATCTATTCACTTGCAGTCTTCTATACTCTGTGAACTGGCTCAGTTCACTGGGTTACCATTTACCAACCTTGTGGCATGCCACTTCAGTTTTACCATACAAAGTCAATGTGCTCACTGAGACTCTCTTGAGGAACAGGTTGTTATTTTGGGTGGCGGGCATGTATTGTTACACTTAGTTAGTATGCTTTTGAACGTCAGCTGACTTTCCAAAACGTGCTCAAAAAAGATAATATATTAAAAAAAAATTAAGACATTTTCATTTAAAAATGCCAAAAAGGAGTTTTACTTGTTCATTTTTTGCAAAAACTATTACCAACATTTTTCAGTTAAAATTTCAGTTTTTTTAAATTTATCTTCTTTTCTTTACCCAGGCTTTTAACTATTTTTCCTTTTTACAGAAGGGAAAAAAAGGGGCGAAGAAAAAAAACCAATAAAATACAGAAAACAAAGAATCATCTTCCTCTCTCTTCAAAATGACTGAATTTACTATTTTCTGGAGTTCCATAAAAAAGTAAAGAAATATGTATTTATGAACATTTCTTATTACAATAAACAATCATATTTTTTCAATGCAAAAATCTTAATCTGAAAAATTTCAGTCAGCCCAACTGCTTTCATTTCTCTGTCACTTATCTGATGTCAGTTGCAGCAATGAAGGGTCCTGTGGCACCTTATAGAAAAGTTTAGAGCATGAGCTTTCGTGAGTTAACTCACTTCTTCAGATGCTCTTCAACTGATGTCAGTTGTGGCTACTTTATCCTGGGAGAGGTGAGATCAGAATCTATTCCCTTGTCTCAAATTGTCTGCTATTATGCATCCATGCTCGTTGGTGCTAGTGTGTGTTTGAAGTGTGGTGGGAGGGATGTGCTATGTCTGCTACACCTTTGAATTGTAGGGCTCAACCTAAACTCAGAACAAAACAAAACAGAGGTGTGCTACTACAACGGGACTCATGCTGTAAAAAGCAGTTTATTAAATCCAACTGATTAGTCCACTTATTTCCTAGTTACCTTGTGCCTGCATGTGAGTTAGTGTGTTTCACTGGTGTAAAGTGATTGTATTCTCAGTCAAAAGCCACAGAACCTTTATAGCAACATTTTAGGGTTACAAAATAGCTGTAACAGAGCACACTTTTTAAATGTGTCTGGTTCTGCTCCTGCCAGCATCTGACTCAACCTCAACACAGACATTGAGATGGAGGATTTTATCTGTTAATGTAGTGATACAAATGGCTTGATATGAGATATTGAGGAAGTACCACTAACACTTACTGGGAACAAAAGAAGTGGGTCTGCCCCATGAAAGTTTATCACCTAACAAATTATTTTGCTAGTCTTTAAAGTGCCACAGGGCTGCTTTTTTGTTTTGTGAAGATACAGACTAACATGGCTACCTCTGTGACTGTGAGCAAAACAGCTTTATGAATATCAACACTCATGAGGTTCTTTGTCCATGCAATATCATATGAAATACTGGGCCTGTCTAACTAAATTGGAGTGTATACCTCCTTTATCTCAGGATTTTGGTTGATGTTGAAATATTAGAGGTTTATTGGAATGGCAGTTAGCAGGGGCAGGGAGGAGGAGGGTTGGAGGCTGCGACGGTGGTGGGATGCTAACGCTTCACTTCTGATTTATGTCCCTATTTATTTTTAATTATTTCTTAGCAGGGCTGAAAACAGATGTCACCAGGCACTGGGGCGTGGGCTCAGCTCCTTCCCCTCCTCCCCAGAAGTGGCAGGGCCTTGGGCAGAAGGGGCAGGGCTCAAAGCAGCCAACCCTCACACCACTCAGACCACACCGTGCCTCAGCCAGCCAGCCCTCAGCACTGTCCTGGGCTCAGGCAGCAATTTAAAGGCCCCAGGGCCCCAGGTCCTTTTAAATCACCACAGCCCAGGGCAGCTGTCCTCTCTGCCCACCCATCGGCAGCCCTGCTTCTCAGTTTTCAGTTCATTTTTCTCTTCTGGATGATCCCTGCTAGATCTTTGCACTTACACATTTAGATGAAGCGGGTCTTTGCCCATGAAAGCTTATGCTCCAAAATATCTGTTAGTCTATAAGGTGCCACAAGACTTCTTGTTCTCAAAGCTACAGACTAACACGTCTGCCTCTCTAATACTTAAACAAAAGAGAGTTTGCCTGTTAAAGAAATCTAAATGTCATTTGAATGCCACATCTGGTTCAGACAATACAGTCATGTCTGTCTGGCTATGAGGGCCACTCCTCACACTGTCATGTTGTAATGTCCGTGGGTCACATGACAGTGGCATGTGGTATTGAGCACACATTGTTTTATGAGGGCACAGGGCTCTGGAGCAATGCAGGAGATCAGGAAATATCCCCCTCAATCTCTTGGGAAGTCTTCAGGTCCAGGACTTGTTGCAAATTTTTCCCCTGCTGTTTAACAGGAAACCTCCATCCTGTCTTTCAACAGACACAAGCTCTGCTTCTGAATAAAATATTTATTTTGCTATTTATTTATTTCTTGGGTTCTCCCGTAGCTACAGTCCTGAACACTCCATTCCTTTCTAGGTTGAATGGCCTAAGAGTTTAAAGAAAATGATGGGGAAAAGCAACATGCTGATTCTCAAGCTTTGCAGCTACAGCCGTCAAACAGTAAGCAGGCTGTGGTGCTAACCAACTTGTGTTCTATTTATTTGAGCATTTGCTAAATGCATAAGATTTCAACCAGTTATCAGCCTACTGTAATGGATTGCTGGGTGAAAAGATGGTTTGAGCATTGTGCATACATTATTTTATGAATTGTGCTGTTTTCATTCAAATAACTTGACAATATTTTGACATACTATGTAGTCAGAGGATTACTGTTTATCCAATAAATTATTTGCTGGATGAAAGCCATTGCTTCTTTTGGGCTTCATGGTTTTCTGTATTTGAGTATAAAGGATGAATCTTGTGTACTTACATTACAATGTTAATGATTTTAAATGTATTCTAATTAGTTGTCCAACTTACACACAGGGATAGAAACATGGGAATGGAAAGACATTGTTTTAATAAGTATGTCAAATGCATTTTACATTATGAGTTGCAAATATATATGATAATCCTATAGGCACTTACACCTGGGTGTATATTTACTTCATCTGGGTTGCATGAACATATATTTTTACGACGTTATTTGGTCCCATGGCTTTATCTGCTGTTACATAAAATTTCCAGATCATTCTGATGGTAAAATCCATTAGGGGAACAATGCATATATCAATATGAATTAATTTGAGTAAAGTACTGCAAGATAGAATGTAATGACACACCGATGTCTGGCAAAAACAGGTGCCAGATGTTATGCACAGGAAAAGATGCTTACTATATACCTGTGGGTCTTGAAGTAAAATATATTACCTTTCTAACAGCTGGTATATTACAGAACATCTGAAAGTTGCATACAATGAACAGATAATAGCTGATTTCTGAATGCCTCACTAAATAGACTTCCACTGAAATGTTGTGGGGGAATAAGTGACATGAAAAAATGAAGAGCATCCACAATGTGCAAGAGATACTAATTACATCAAACTATTTTATGACTAATTTGTAGATTGCTAGCCAGGCAAAACAAGCTTGCTTAAAATAGCTATCCATGTCATAAATAATTTATTCCTCTAGGTTTTGTTGCTAGAGAAAAAATACACAGAAATTCAATTAAAATGTGTTGACATGTTGGCTTGTAGAAAACAATAAATACTTCTGTACTATTTCCAAAGGGTGCTGTCATTAACCACCTCCTCCATCTCCTCAATAGACTCATAGATAGTTTGGTTGAACTGGCATGTCTATTAATGTCCCCAGTCCTTCAGAAATATAAGGTTGTGCATAACTCTATGCTCATGAGTAGTACTGTTTTTAAACAAGACTACTTTCCTTTTTTCTTTACAATTCACCCCTCTCAGCATCAGGCTCTAATTTTTGCACCGCTCTAATCTGGAACTCTCTTGTACAGCAACATTTGTCATGATTTTAGATAGCCAGATGGACAATTATCATGGGTGTGACCAAGTTTCCTGTGGTCCCATAAACTTTGAGAGCCACCAGTCCTGCTCTTAGTGTTCTGTACCATTCTTTAGCTGTAATTTACTCCTACGTGTCTTCTAGGAGCTGAGTACAGTGTGGGTATGTTGGTAATGTGCTAGAAAATATCGATCTTCTGTTGTCCGGCAAATTCTCTCTTTTGGCACTGGTCAGGTTTTGAAGATACCAGAAGAGAAAGGTTCAACCTGCATTTTTAAGAGCCATCTTCCAGTACTTGGAAGGAAAGTAGAGCACCCTTAATTAAACTGCCCTTCTCAATTGCACTTTCAATTATCAGTTCAGAAAAGCACTTAAGCACATGCTTAAATGCTATACTGACTAAGGCTGCTTTCCTGATTCTGAGCCAGGAGGTTGTGCTCTGCTCATTCACTGTAATCTGCTATGATGGCCACTGACTGGAACAAATACAGGCGGCTAAATCTGGATGATAGGCTGCCTATGAAAAGTGGTATTTTGTTTTTATAGCAGGTGAAAGCTGATAGCAGGAACTTATTACCTGAATACCTCTAGATTTAGCTACCCTCTGAAATTCAATCTCTAAAATTCTATTTCTGCTGCATTTTTGAGGTTGAAATCCGCACAGTTCTCTTTGGATTTTAGTATGGCTGGTTTGAGCTATTTAACTTCTAGTCTTGTTTCATTTTGATGTAAAACCAGTGGGACTGACATGAACATTTTCCATCCTTCATTGCAGTCAGGGAGAAGAGCTAGTCAGGTGTAGTACAGTGCTGGTCTGCTCAAAAAAGTTGATCTAACCCAGTGGTACCTGGGGACATGAGGCTAACAGGCAAAAATGCTGGCTAGTGTAATCACTGTGCTAGCTTATTTCTGAGGCTTTTATAGTAACCCAGATTTAAGCATCACTTAGTTGTTATCAAGCAAGTCTCCGTAAGTAATTAATAAAAAAGGAGTCAGGAACAGGGATGATCTAGGTCACTAGAATGGAATTCTTATTCTTTCTGAATGTGCAGAAGACCCATGCCAACATATGCACGGTATTTATTGTGGTAGGACTTACATTATACGCACATGTATACAAAAGATGTGAAAATCACCCAAGAACTTCATTTCCTTATGCTAAAGTAAATAAAGATTGTACGCTGGCATTCAGTCAAATCTATTATATAACTACTCACCTGTGTGCACATGACACTTCCATATATGGTATGGCTAAGCACATATTATATAGTGATAACACATGCTAAAGAAGGTTCATAAAGACACAAATAAACTAATTAGATTAATATCACTTTGCAGTTCTATAACTCCATCCATGAGTGCTTAACAGCTAATAACATTTAAGGCCATTTTATCCTCCTGTATACCACAAGTCATTAAACAACACCCAGTTTCCCCAACGCCAAGCTCCACAATCAGAATTAGACCAGTCGTCCATCCCAGGCCAGGAAGAGGAGGCACTGAAGGGCAGCAACGCTTAAGATGCCTGCAATGGCAGGAACTTAATTTGGTAAAATATATATCAGATAATCTTACCAAGTGACAGGTGCCACATGTTGTAATGTAGGTGTGTGAACTAGAGTTTGTGGAGGGTCTGGCAGCACCCCACCCCCCTGGCTTCTTGACACCTGCAGGCTGGTGTCGTCACCGGCTCCTCCAGCACTGGGTCCCAAGCTCTGCTAGTCCCACATGTTTTGCTGGCTCCTGGGACCCTGCCAGCCCTCAGGGCCCCAACATCTCTGCTGACCATGAGGGTTTCACTGCCCACATGCCCTGCCATGGCCTTCACAGCCTGCTGGCCCTGCCAGCCCCGGGATCCTGCTGCTGGCCCAGGACTCTCCAACTGCCCCCAGCTGTGGCCCCAACCTGAGGCAGCAGGGGTTGCCTACTCTCCTGGACTGGATAGACTGGACACCATTTGCAGCTTGACTTGGCAACCAGCTCTCAACAGGTCAAAAAATCTGGGTGCAGCTCAAAAATTGTTCAGCACAAGTGTGTTGTAAGAGGAAACCAAAATCCCCTCAAGGGCACTTAACATTAATAAATGAAATGTCCCACTATGCATAATGTGGTTATAGTACTAGTCTCATTTAGAAAATTGTCAGAGGTTTCCAGAACCCGAAATACTGTGCTCCCTATTTATTTTTGGGAAGTAGTATGGTCCCTAGCAGATAGAGCAGTAGGATGGATCTCAGGAAACTGGGTTCTATTCCTAGATCTGCTACTTGGCTGCTAGCTGACTTCTGGTAAGTCAGTGGCCCACTCTGTGCTGTAGTTTTCCCAGCTGTAAGATGGGGATAGTATGTTGTTCATCTGTGGAAAACACTTGGCCTATAATCATGAGGGGTTCTGAAAGCCCTGCCCCTGCGCTTGGACTGACCTCACTCACATCATTAAGGATATGCCTACACTGAAACTGTGAGCAGGGATTAGCTGCCTAAGGGAAAAAGCCACCCAACTCCCCGGACCTGAGCTGGGATAGGATCCCACACCAAAGTGCCCATACTGCTATTTTTAGTGCATTAAGTCAAGCACAAGTATAATTACCTGGGCTGGTAGGCAAGTACAGACATAACCTAGAATAGGGATCAGTAACCTTTCCAAGGCAGTGCACTTTTCTGTATGATCTGAGCGCCGGTGATATTTTCTAAAGTCACTAATAGTTCTACTTACAACAGCTTCGTTTAATCAATAAATTAAGAGGCAGAGATTTACCATTTAGGTGGTGGTAGGCAGTAGTAGCTGGTCTTTTGTTAATCCATAGGTAGCATGGCTTTGAGCAAGTTTATGGTTGTATGGTGGAAGAAGGGCGGAGCTGAGCTCCCACCTCTTGTGCCAATGAAAACTGATTTGCATGCCACTCCTGTCAAGTGTGTTGGAGATTGCTGACCCCTGGCCTATGGTGTAGTACATCATTCCTTAACACATATACATAAGGAGGAAATAGCATGGCAAGATTAGTTTGGAATATTAGAAACTACCACATCTTGTCTGTTTGGGAAATGAAATCCTGTATTGTAATCTTAAACTTTTCTATTGAAAAGAAGTAATCTAGTTGTTGCATAAATTGCTAATATTTTCTGACACAAGAGCACCATTCCAGGAAAGAATGGCCCTAACTCATCCATTAGATAAATGATGTGCAAAATACTTTGAAATACGAGTGCACTAATGAAGGTTCAGGAAATGCTGGTTCTTTGTCATTAATATAGCAAGAATAACAATAGTTTTAGAGTTTCAATGGTTTTAGCACACAGTGACATAATTTCAGCATCTTCAACGATGCTTCTAACATGTTGGCCATCTTTTTAATTAATGAATAGTTGTATTAGATTTTCAGAGTAAGCAAGGTTTCTTTTTCAAATGGCAACCCTGTTTTTACAGCCAAAATCAAATAATCACACTGATTACAAGTAATAATAAAGCATAAGGTGGAAGTAAAGATTCTTTACACAAGATTACACAAGATTCTTCAAAAGGTTTTTATTTAACAGCTAAAGGGCTAAATTCTCAAGGCAAGGTTTAAGGAAAGTTTAAGATCAACTTAGCATTTACACATATCATTTAATAACGTCATTTGAGCTTGATATAGATAAAGAACAGATTTTTCTTGAAATATTATCTTTCTTTGTATGATAGTGGACCCGAAGGTTAAAAAAAAACCATAGTGATCCATCCATTTCAGGCACATTCTGCAAACAGTAAGGGAAACTCCATGAGCTAAAACTTCTAGAGCTTTCCTTGGGCAGGGGAACACAGTGTCAGTGTCTTTCATCTCACTCCTTTTTAGGAAAAGCCACTGATAACGCCAAGCTCTGTACAGATTTTGGGGGAATTGGTTCTGGTGTCCAACCCTATCATCTCCTGCCTGTCCACGAAGGGCACAGCTCCAGCAGGAGAGATAATTGCGGAGTCTGCTATTTGGCTACTTCTGGATCTACACTGAGGCCATATCTACAGTACAGTTCAGAGGTTATGTTTTCTGGATCCTGGATTTCATCTTCAGTGGCAAGCAAACTAGGCCTTTGGCTTGGGGTCTTTGCTAAAAAGAACACAGAAAACAAAATGGGAGCATCTGAACTAAGCTTTTCCAGATCATCTTAAAAGTCAAAGCAGGTTTTACATCTGACTGGCCAAAATTTACTTTAACACAAAAGGTGTATGAAATGCAACTAGCTGGCTAGAAATGGTGCAAATTTCCAAACACCCACTTTTTTGTAATTTAAAAAAGGAGGAAATGTTTAAAAATACCTGTGCTTTAATACAAAGAAATGAGGTAAATCTATCAAAATGAGAGCCTAGATTGAACACAGTGGAATTTAATCAGAAAGCAAAGAGACAAGAAACATAAAACCCAACCTTAGCATAGCAGGTGGTCTAGGGAAACAAGAGGGCCTCATAAGCTTCTTAACATCTCCAGATTATAAAATAACATATATTTTTTAAAAAATTGCTGATTCAGAAAATAAGGGGTATGATGTCTCTTTCTGTTGTTTAAAATGATCCCATGCTGTATTGAAAACTTTATACATTATTTTTTAATATCTATTTTTAAGTCATCATGACTGAAGCAGATGCAAATAATTCAAATAACAAGCCAGTGCCTGTTCCCATTGCACTCATTGGTATTTTTGTTTTTTCTATTGACTTCAATAGAGTAAGCTCTCTCTCTCTCTCTCTCTCTCTCTCAGTAGCTATATATACATCACCTGAGATGACACGATTTAAGCAGCATCTGAGCCCTAATGAAATATTGGAATGTGCATTTAGATTTCAATTTTTAGAAAAAAATATACGCTGATAGGTACAGACTGTGACAATATTTGTATTTAAATCATTCCAACTTGTGAGCATTCTGAAGTATGGAATGTAAAGATAAATATAACTGAAGAATTACTTAGGCATTATTGTTTGCCAAGACATTGCTTTAAATTGCAGACTGTATGTGGAATCCATTAATATTACGTGTCAAATTTTAAATGGTGAAAGTTCATACAGAAGAGTTAAATTGCTGCTAGCTGTGAAAACTAAATCATAAATCCTCTCCTATTGAAATGATGATGCCTGTACTGTGCACTTATAATGAGTTCCAACCTACAGAAATTCAGTAATACATCCGAGAGTGAAAATCAAGTATAAGAATGAAGAGGGTGTGTTTCAGACAGAATTTGATCATGTGCAACAGAAATATCATAGAATCATAGAATAGTAGAACTTGAAAGAAACTTGAGAGGTCATCAAGCTCAGTACTGTGTACTCAGGCATATCCATGGATTTATATTCAGATACCAATTATATAAAAACGTAGTGAGCTATTAACCAAATATTCAAGTCCTGGTTAACAGATGCAAAAAAATTGCTAACCCAAACTTGGACTCTCCCTACTATTCATATGGCGTATGCTATTGAGGATGAGTTATTCTAAAAGAAAAGGTACAGTTTTCTTTTGGTTTGCTGGACTCTATCCAGTGCACATTACACATTTTTTACACTAAACACACCTCAGAAAACCATGTAAGTCTGTGCAGTGGTCTGAACTAGTCAGAAAACAGGTCATCCTACTGCTCAAGGGCAAACCTCTTACACATCTGTCCATGCACAGAAGTTGCAGAACAGCTCAGAAGTTGAACATTCTTAAATGATCTCTTTTACTACTGAATTCTATTCTAAGACCTTCTACTATGTGAACACAGACATTACTATAATAAAAGTTATGTGTAGCTCCAGTCACAATTGACATCTGGTGGGTAATAAAGGTGAGAATAAGAGAGCCAGGACATAGACCTGGTTTAAAAAATCAAAGAAACAGAGCTTTATTTGTGGAGAGAGATAGGATAATACTTTACAGTTATTAATTTATTTGATGGATTTTGCTCTTTTTTCTATTCATGGCTAGAATATGAGTCTTGATTTTATTTGTGTTTCAGAATACATACCACATCACCTGCATCTACATACTTTGGAGCAGGATCTTCAAGTGTAGCAGGTGGTTTGCAGTGGAGTCAGAACGGTATCTTTTACAGTTCCTGTGGAAAGAAAACCACCAACATATGGCCAGTATATAATATTCTGAAAAATCTCAGGTTATAGAATCATAGAATACTAGGACAGGAAGGGCTCTCCAGGGTTTCCTTTTGAAGTGCCGGTGTCTACATGACACTTTCACTTTCGAAATGACCCCACTGCACAGGCTGCATCTTGTGGGAATATGCAAATGAAGTTAAATCCCTTCCTCATCTTCAATTTTGATCCCGCAGATTTACATTCCGCCTCTGAAAGGGAGGTTGTGTGTAGACATGGCCTGAGTGGAAGGGGCTTGGCCAGAAGTCACTAGGCTTAGGTTGAATAAGTAGAGAGGACTGTGATCTTGCAAGCATACACGACTGTAGAACCTGGGATGGAACCCAAGAGTTCTGAGTGTCAGAATTTCATCAGCAACTAGCTGCAATACCTTCTGACAATGAATATTTAACCTCCTTCAAGTGGCTTGTTCACATAAAGGGTGACAAACTACTATTGTCCAAAAACAACAAGACATCCTGTGGCACCTTATAGACTAACAGCTTGGCCAGATGCAGGCCACTGACAGGTGATGGGTGCAGTGCAGATACCAAAAAAAGAAAGACAACTGAGGGCACAGGGAATTGCAGAGGGAACATGAGAGAAAGCTATTGACTGGGAGCGTGAGACAGAGAAGGAAGGGGGGAGTATGGAGCGGATTTTAGGTTCTCAGGCATGGACTAAGCTGACTTTACTCAGGTGCCTAATGCCAGAAGAATGTGTTCACAGATGAGGATTTTGAGTACAGGCCAGCTCCTAGCTCTTGCCTGTCAAATGCACAGATTAGCTGATTAGGGGCCTCAGCATTTCTCCTCAGCATTTAATTCCTGTCTACTAAGAATCTCTTTCATCCTCATGATCACATGGACATGTGGGTACCCAGCTCAGAGCTAAGTCTGTCACTAAGTCACTAAGGAGTTTGGTGTTGCAATGTTGAATGGGTAAACAGCTAAGTACATTTAAGGTTATGGACCTCTGGAACTCAATTCCTCATCAGTAAAATGGGTATTATGATAGCTCCTTGCATCACCAAGGTTTCATAAAGATAAGTTTGCTACTGTTTGTGAAGCACTTGGGTGCTATACTGATGAGACCAGAGACAAATCCATGAGGAAATATATAAGTCTGTGTCTTCAGAGAAGGATTTGAATAGTGTGTAGTAAATAAGAAGTACACCTATACATCGAACACTAAATCTAGAACAATATTCATTGGCTGGTCATTAAGTTAGCACTGTCCACCTTGTGCACTGAATGAGGAAAAAATAGTATGTGTACTATTGTGAGACTCTCCATGTGTCTCCCTCTCTCACACACATGCCCCACTTATACACTCTGTGCAACAGACTCCTACTATGAGGACGACAGCATTCTCTACTGTGAGGAATTTAGAAAGCATGTATATGACAAAAAGAGAGGCAGTCAATCAAAGTGATAGACAGGCACTCCTGTGTGCATGAAGACTGGTGACTTGTCTTGGTTCAAGAGGCAGGCAGACAAAAGGTCTCATAATTTACCGCCCACATGTTAAAAAATACCATCAGCCAAAGAAAGCCTAGGAATGACTGTATTTTTTCTTGCTTTTTAGGGAATGTGCTCTATTTTGGGACAGTAACTTCTAATGTGACTTGCTTCACTCTGACAGCCATTTCTCACCCAACTTCTAGGTGCTAAAAAGCACACATCAGTAGCTGTCTCCATCATTGCAAAGAGACAGCAGGGGTTTTTAAGCACCTGATGGGTTGCACTAATGTGCAGGAAGCTATGAATGGCATCAAACCTTACTGTAACGTGTCTCAGGATAAAACACTGTAATAATCAGTTGGGTCACTGAATTTATACAGTTGCTGTCAAGCTGCATATTCCTAGTTGTAAAGAAATGAAAGACACTAGGAAACGTAAGATGGTTTCTCAAGCTGTTTTTATTTATTGCTTTGTGGGGCTTCTTTTACAAAGAACAAGGGACTTTGCAATACCATAAGGAACAAGAGACTAGATAATATTTGGAATAAAGACTCGTTTGACTCTGCTTTGCTGGCATTCTTTTCTCTGCGTTTAGTACCATTCATGCTCCTTGTTTGGCTGAACACATGAAAAATGTTAGTGATGTGAATGCTACAGAAGACAATAACATTAGGGTTTGCCCCTGCGATGCTCGTGATCAGTGATGGATTAAGCATGGGCCGATGGGGCCTGGGCCCAGGGTTAGTTCCCAGACATCTGGGGGCTCTCACAGGGATGCCAGCATTGTGGGCCCATCCTCTGCTTCTCCTGCCACCCACCCATGATCGCTAGGTACCTCTGCCCTGCTCCTTCTCTTCTCCCTAAGGTCCTACCCATGGCCAGGCTGAAAGATGGAACCTGTGGCAGGGAGAATATATTGTCACTGCATTTCCACGCCCCCCCCCATGCAGAGGTAGGCAAGCTGCTGTGTGGAGCTGGTCTGAGCCACTCTCCCTTCCTCTCCCTGATAACCCTGAAGAGAGCTGGCCTGAGTCTCTGTCCCCTCCCTCTCTGTTGAGCTGGCTCAAGTTTCTCTTTTGCTTCATGGAGCTGCCCCAAGCCACATGTGCAAGCCCCCCTCCTTCCCATGCAGGGCTGGTCTGGCCCAAGCTACACCACTTGCCTGGCCTACACATGGTCCAGCCCCTTGCTCGCTTCATCACTCACTCTCCCACACTCTCACCTACTTTCACCGGAATGGGGTGGGGTGGATTGCAAGCAGGCCCTGGGTGTGGGGATTAGAGAGACAGTGAGGCGTTCAAGGAAGAGTGTGGAGGTTCTGGGATGCAGTTTGAGGTGCCATGATTTGGGGTGTGGGTCCTGGGAGGCAGATCAGGGCTGGGTCAAGGTGCAGGAGCAAGTGTGAGGGCCCTGGGAGGGAATTTGACTGTGGGAGGGGGCTTGGGACTGGGGAGTGGGGCTCCAGCTTGGTGGGGCAAATGTCAGTCAGCTCCTGATCAGCAGCATGACTTTCCTTCCCATCTCTGAGCAGCTCTTGGAAGCAGTGGCTGCTAGGTGGGGTGCGGGGTGGGAGGTAGGGGGAGCAAGTGGCTCCACACACTGCACCACTCCACAGCAATCATCGTCCACAGCTCTCTGCCCAATACAAGCTGTGGACTTGACACTTGGGGTGAGACAATGTGTGGAGCCATCTGCCCGTCCCCCTCCAATGGGCCACAGGTCCACGTCAGCTGCTTCCAGGAGCCTTCCAGAGCCTAGGCAGGCAGGGAGCTTGCCTTAGCCCTGCTGTGCTGCTGGACTTTTAGCAGCCTAAAATCTCCAAGATTGGCTTCAGTAGCCTCTGGGAGCTCTAGCCCATTGCTGGGAAACTCTTGGCAAAACCAGGAGAGTTGGCAACCTGAGCGATAGCTAGCCACATCCGGGGGCAGTAAGTAACCACATCAAGGGGCAATACATCACTTGTTTATATTGGTGTACAAAATACACCAGAGAGAGGGTCTTTATCCAGTCGAGGTGGGGAATGGGAAATTCCACCATTCACTGAGCTGCGTGCATTGTCACGAACATATATAAACTTAGGGTACTTGTAGAAAGTATAGGACACCCGTAAACAATAAAGTGACTATGAACCTGGCTGGGCTCCTTCATATCTTAATGGATCCTGTGGGCATTGGGCAATCCACTTGAGGTTTCCTGTGCCAGCTATCTGCACAGAGCTGGGATGGCACATACATGCAGCGATACATCTGACAACAGTGGAAATTAATATGGGGATGTGGGGGTGACAATAACTGATTTCTGGTGGGGTGCTGGTCATCTTGGTGAGAGGGCAACAGAAGAAATAATAGATTTTTGGTAATTCTGGACAGTAATTGACCCAACACCACCGTCTAGCATTAAAGACATAAGTTATGTCTTTGAGTTAGTTTTTCTTCAATACCCCTCTCAAATATGTCAGCAATGTTGCTCTTTATACATTTATTTTTTAAGAGAAGTATCAATAACTCAACAACTCCGTAAGACCCAAGTTAGCCAGACAGACTGGCAGAAAGTAAGGAGATGGACTATAACTGCAAGAGAGAGACTGAGTGCACATGGGTTGGGTATGTGGTATTGGTGACTAACCCCTGAAGACAGAGCTTTCTAGACAATGTGTGGGAGAGCTCTGACACTGCGGTTAGCCACACCCAGCTGGCCCATGCCAGCTGACTTGGGCTCATGAGACTCAGGCTAACTGGTGGTTTCATTGTGGGGTAGAAATATGGGCTTGGGTAGAAGCCTGGGCCCTAGGACCCTAAGAGATAGGAGGGTCTCAGTGCTTGAACTGCAATTGAAGCCAGAACATTTAAATCAAAAATTAAGCAGAGCCTCACCCAGAGCCCGGTACACCTGAGTCAGCCGGTTTGGGTCAGGAGTAGGTAGTTAATTGCAGTGCAGACATACACTGAGTGAAGATGCGGTGAAGCTCTTCTTATTACGTACAGCTGATTGCACCCGGATCAAGAATAAAGTGCATGGGGAGGTGGGGGGTGGAGGGAGGGACCATACTTGACAGATAGATGGAGAGAGCCAATTGTACTCAAAGCCACAAAACAGGAACTCGTGACAATTCAACAGGCATGTTCTGTTCTTGCAGGCTTTGTAGCATGTTTGTGGCCACAAAGATTCAAGGATTGTCTTAAGCATTAAAGAAAAGTAAAGGCTGGAAACTGAACTGGTGTTCTCTGGAACAGAGGTTCAGTTTAGTGGATGCCAAACAGATGGTTAAGAATCCACCTGTTTTTAAGAACATTGTAGACACACAACAATTTTTGCAGTGGTTTGTAAATGAGTATGCAACTTCTGCTCTGCAGACTCTGCTGGCATGGCATTTTCTGTGTTGTAGTCACAGGGCATTTCATCACACAGAAATACACAGGGGAAGTTGAAGGCAGCAAATCTCGACTCTTTAACTAAGTGACCCACTGGAAGCTAAGCTCATCTGCGGAATGACTGTTTTTTTAAGAGACTTTTCACTGCCCTATCCGGTATATTGATAGAGCAGGTGAAGAGCTCATTTGCCCTTGCCATCTCTGAACCTTAAGTCCTATTCATAAGCAACAAAATACCTGGCTTCTTATCTCCTTCATAGGAAAGGATTAGTTGCCCCCTGCAGATCACCAGCTGGGTGAGGTTCCTGATCTATAGGTCAAAACATAGCAAGCTATTGCCAAAAATATGGGCAGCTAAGATTTCTGTCTCCGCTTTAGCAAAGCCAGTACTCATTCTCTCCCATCAATTTTTGTGTATTTTTAACAACTCTGCAGCTGCTATTGTCATGAATAGCTCTTGGTTGCTGTTCATCCTCCAGTTAACTGCCATCCCTCTTCCAAGCGCTCCCCCACAAGATGGGGGATTTTTACTAGAGGTGTGCAAAGCCAGCTGGTTTTGTTGCCCGGGAATTTGCAACTCAAGTTTTGAGTTCAAACATCCGAAACTCACATCAAAGCTCAGCCCAAACTGATTTAAAATGAATCAATAAATGTTATGAGCCATATGAAACTTTGCTGTGGGATAAATGAAAACCTCTTAAAGTGTCTGTGTATGCACATCTCTTAAATTGTAGAACACACTTAAGGGGTCACATCTAAACCAAGTTCTAATAGAATACACATAGACTCTGTGGATATGTCTACAGTACAGTGATCTGTCGATAGAAGTTACTGTCAGAAGAGAGCTTCTGACAAAACCTCTGTCAGCACAGTGTGTCCATACACGAAAGTGGATTGAAAAAGCCATCTGATCTGGACTGCCTGACCCTCTCTCAACAGAATGGCTGACCAGAAGCAGAGCAGACAGGGCTGCCTGGTGACCCAGAAGCTCTATCTGTCGACAAAGGGCCCCCTGAGAGCGTTCACACAGCTTTTTTGTCAACAGATTCTATTCTCATGGTGGGGAGGCAGAAGGCTATCAACAAAAGTACTGAGTTCTGTTGACAGTATGTCAACAAGAGCACATTTTTAGTGTGGACGTTCATGGGTTTTGTCAGCAAAACTTACATTTTGAGTTTGAGTTTGTAATGAAACCTGCAGCCCAGAGAGATTTGTATGGTTATGGGTTTCATAATTAATATTTCACCTAATGTTTCCTTCTAAGCCTTAAAAAATCCTTATCTGTAGCCATGATACAGCATGCCTAATTAGTGAAATGACAGAAGAGTGGAGTTCAGGGAGGAAGCAAAGGCAAATTAAAAATTGATACTTCCGTAGCCCCAGTGAGGAGACCAATTTGCATTTTGGATCAAAACTTGAATGTATCCGGTGAGAAGTCCACTTGTGTGGCCGTTCAGGGGAGATTCAAATGCGGTCCAGCTGATTAGCAGAGTCTTTGCAGCTAGATTGTTTGTTTCTACTGGTGGTACACATGACCATATGACCCCATGCACACAAAGTTTATTCCATGCACAGATGAAAAAAATTTGCTCCTGGGTAGAAAAGATTAGAGGAAACATAGGTACTGAGTTGCAAATATAGCCCTTAATTTGAGGTGAGTTCTAAAGTTTCTGATTAAAAGGAATATATTGCAAATGATGTAAAGATAGAACTATTGACAATACTTGAACTAGGTTCTTTCTTCCTCCCAGAAAAACACATTCATAGCTTCATAGTATCTAAATTAAGGATCTGATTCAGCAAAGCATGTAAGTGCATGCTTAAGTGGCTTAACTCGCAGGGACTGCAATAGAATTATTCATGTGTGTCATTTTAGGCACACGCTGACTTGGGGACTAAAATGGGGAAGCGGGAATTACTGAGCATCAGTTATTCATAAAAGTGACAGTTGCCTAAGCACTTGTAGCTGTAAATTGCAAAAATTCTATCAAGTATCACATTATCTTATTTAAAATGGAAATACACATTACAAAGGGGATGCACTAGCTGCTGACCTGCAGTGGTATGTATTGCCTTATAAGGATATGAGCTCTCAGGTATGGCCATGTAGCTGATTCAGAGAAATCTATAAGGACTCTTGTATGTGACTTACCATAGCTTGAGGTTGAACTGGAGTACACCTTCTAGAAAAACATCCACTCCTGATCTTACGTATCAGAGGGGTAGCCGTGTTAGTCTGGATCTGTAGCAGCAACGAAGGATCCTGTGGCACCTTATAGACTAACAGAAAAGTTTAGAGCACGAGCTTTCGTGAGTCCAGCATCTGAAGAAGTGAGTTAACTCACGAAAGCTCATGCTCTAAACTTTTCTGTTAGTCTATAAGGTGCCACAGGACCCTTCGTTGCTGCTCCTGATCTTACGACTCCAGTTAGGCCTCGTGTATCTTAACCATTGGCAGGATGTACATCTGTGTGCATATATGTAATACAGTAGAAACATAATGGGTCTTTGGTGTTAAAAATGACTTGTCACTGTGCCATCTAAAAAATAGGATAATAAAGCAGGCAAATGCAGATCTTACAATTTGTGGACTCAGGCAGTGGAACTTCTAAATTGTCAAACTCTCATAATGTCTTATTTTAAAATAAACTTTACAGAGATCTGCTCATAAGTGCTGAAGTTAGATGATGAATTAAGGCATTGCCTCCATCTTCAGAAGATTACCGTGTCAGCTCTGCCTTCATCACTGTATAGTTCTGCTGTAGCTCTTGTGTGTTCTGACATTTCTTTGTAGGACACCAGAAGAATCAAGGAACATGCTGACAGAATGTATGAGTAAGCATCAGCCATTAAATCTTTCATTCACAATTTTTTGGCAAGCAGCTGTAAGTTGTAGCCAGCTCTCCAGATTAATCAAGGAAACAGGCTTTCATCTTTCTGTGGTGTAAACATTACTTACCTGAAACATCCACAGCCTTTGATAAAGAAGCTGCTTGAGTTTCACTGAGTTTATTAGTATTATTACTGAGCCCAATTTTCAGATGTGAGTATATATTAAGGGGCCTAAATCTCTGTAACTAATGAATGGTAAAATCATGGCTTCACTGAAGTCAATGGAAATTTTTGTCATTAAGTCAGTGAAACCAGAATTTCACTCTTGGTGCCTAAATACAGATTAAAGTACCTAACTACATCTACACTACAGAGATCTTTTGTAAGAACCCCTTCTGGAAGAGCTCTTCCAAAAGGACTTCTTTTGAAGTGTATGTCTACACACACACACACACACACACACACACACACAAAAAGATAAAAAGAGTGAGAGTGAGCTGCTCTTTCAAAAGAGAGCATTCACACAGCCCCTGCTCTTTTGAAAGAACAGGCCAAGGATCAAAAAATCAGGCCCCATGAGGACTGCTCTTTCGTAAAAAGGGCCCTGCGGAGCGTTTACACATGATTTCTTTTGAAAGAAGCTTTTGAAAGGGGGCGTTTTTCCTGAAATGGGAAAGGAAGAGTGATTTCGAAAGGAGTGCCACATTCTTTTGATTTACTTTCGAAAGAAAGCTTTTTGTGCGTAGACGCTCTGCGGGATCTTTTGAGAAAGCCACTAGATGCAGCTTAGGTGACTAAGTTAGTGGACTATTATTAATAAATATGCTAGACCAAAATGAGGCATTCAGCCTGCAGTTTAGGTCCAGATAGAGGTGTTATCCCAGAGGGTCCCCAGAGATGGACCATATGTTCAGAAGACATTGTCTCTCCTTGAACTGATTGGGGCACAGCAGGATAGTGTGTGATCATTTAGGACCATTCCATGGAGTGAGGTCAAAGGACTATTCCATGGAGTGACCTCACCTCCACCCTGCTCTCTTTAGTGCCTAGAAAACCATTGGGAAGCCCAACAGTAAATGATGACACACCGAAAGCCCTCGTTGGTCCTGCAATAATCCCACTTCTGAGCTGAATAAAAGCAAGAAAGAAAGAGCTGGGAAATAACCTCACTTCCTTTTCTAATCTGAGCACTAACTATACCTATGGGTAACTGCCCTTCATAGGAATGATATCCATTTAGCCAAACTGGGATCTTTCAAGTTGAAAAAGTGCTAGATGCAAGTGTGCTCTGGAAGTCTGAAGTATGTGATGTTTTATTCAGTCACTGTGCTGTGAAGTTTTGTAAACTTTAGCAAGCTGAAGCGGGAAGTAGCTCCCTTCACTGGAAGATTGCAGCATAAATACAATGTTGGCATTGCCTTTTATCTGGGAGCAGATAGAAGGGAAGCTGGAGGCTTTGACTGATGATCATTATGGGAGCACACACGTGCTGAGGGCAAAATGACTATTTTAAAGCAAAAGTGTTTGCTGACTTGTGAATCAGAAAGGGCTCCAGTTGGAACTCCATCGCTGGACTAGTCTTGTGGGCAATGACAGAAAGCTACTGATTCACAATAGAAATCAGATTTCTTGTTTTATGAATTTTCTTCACCAACCTCACCATTTACTAACTATGTTAAGAACAACCATCACTTAAATAAATCACTGCACACTGAAGCAACTGGGAAAAATATTTTCAGGGAAATCACTGTACTATATCCAACAGGTATTTCTTTTCCTCTTGCTTTTTGCCTATTCTTTATGACAACTTTAAAATTTCTTCTCCTCAGGCTCCATGTCAGCCACTCAAGAGGAACAACATTCAGTGCAGTACCATGTCTGTCACATCAAAGACAGAGGAAAACACTCAGAGCCAACCAGTTGTCAATGCAGTTGGCCTAGCAAATGGATGATGAGGTAAAGAGTGAGGGATGGGAGGGGGGCAATATGAGGCTTGGGTAAAACTTCTAATCCACGTTGGTCCCCTCTCTTTCTCCTTTTCAAATGCATTCATATTGTCAGCAATCACCAAACCATGAAGAATATGATTATTATTTTTCCATACCAAAGCTTTAATCTCCCTAAAAGGCTGATTTGCATAAGAAGTTTGCACACATTGGAGATGAGAGTTAAAATATTAAGAAGAATTGTGCATTCATTGTAACATTTACATTTCATCTGTGTGTAGCTACCAGGGGGAGGGCCAAATGCTTGCGAGTCCCCCAAGTAAGGTGGGATGGTAGGGGCTCTGTGTTCCTGGAAAGGTTGGGGCTTTGGGAAAAAGGGCCCCAGTTGGGGGCAGTCAACCCACAGCATTGCCCAAACTGCCACACCCTCCCCACTCCAGAGAGCTCTCAGAGCTGTCCAGACTGAGCAGTGCTCCACAGATGATTGAAAGGACATCAGGCTCCAACCACTGCTACTGCCACAGTAGCAAGTGGTGGTGGCTGGGAACCCAAGGCCGTTTTGTATCCCTGGGCTCTGTGGCAGACATTGCTCTAAAGTATCCTAAAAGTTTTAAAGACTCACTCCTGGTATTTTAGATAGACGCTTATATCTATAGATCTATCACTACAAATATATGTAATATTTTCTTTGAGGGGAGACAGGGGAATGGAGGATCATACACACACATGGTCCATAAATTCCAAATGTATTTACACTGTTGTAACTTCAATGGGATCAGTCCTCGTTTCCACCAGCATAGCAGCTCAGAATCTGTTCTCTGGGGTATGGATCTTATTCTGCTCCCACTGAAGCCAGCAGAAAATCTTTCACTGTGCGTGAAAGTGAGATTTCAGTGAGATCAGGTTAAGCCCTTTGACTTCCAACTCAGCAGAACACTTCTGCACATACTGAAGTCCATCCTTATTCAGCAAAGCATGTACAGTTACCATTTTAAACACATGCATATAAAAGCTACACTTTGGGTGGGTTGGCGGGGGACAGAAGCTAGTCTAATATATCTAACTAAAACTCAAAAGAGAATTTCTAGTTTGCCAGATTGCAATAAAAATTATGGGTGAGTTTCATGTGTTGATACAGTTCACAGTTTAAGAGCCAATACCCATAATCCAAATGCTGTATTTTACATTATGACTAGCAGCCAGCTAAGTACCTGGTTGAGATGCAAATGAAAAACTATCCATATTTTTCAGAACTGTGAGATCCTTGGGTTATAAAATCAAAGTAATCTATGTCCCCGAAAAGGGTTTGCTGGGCTGGTCGGTTGATTTTCATTTCCAGCTGCCTGGGTCATGAATGTGAGCTGGAATTTGTTCAGGATGCCTAGACCTATACCACAATTCTTGCAGAAAGAAACCTCGCTCTTATATCTCCTCTGAAATAAAATAAGTCTAGCACATTCACTGCTGCACCCAGCTACAGCATCAGCTTAATAATGACTGTGGCCCTGAGCCTTCAATGAGCTCTCAATGGACCTCTATCTGAGCTTGCACTATTTACAAGTTCATGTGTATGGCACAACTCAAGCATGTGCAGTTTACAAAGACGACAAGTAATTTTAAAAAGTGGACAGTTGGCAAAGGCATTTTCCGCATGGATTAAGCAATAAACATTTCCTCCTATGACAGAGCTGTGAAGTATATTTCTGTTAGGTCCTGGGGCCTTTTCTATACACTCCTAAACATTGCTGTCTCTGGTCAGCAAATGGTCAATACATCAGAATATCGGGACGGAGTAGGGAGGAGAAAAATATATTTTCCCCCCAAAATTAGTGGCTGTGCAGTGGATTGCCGCGTAGGTTCAGAATACGTGATGCTGCAGTTTTGCCTGACCATTTGGGACATGTCAAGCTCCAGGGTATTGATCATTTCACATTAAATCTGGCTCTTAGACTTGAAGTGGGCCCTGTATCTTTGCTATCATACTAATTGCATCAGTTAAGAAAGGTCTTTTTGCTTCAGAACAGAGGTAAAATAAATTAAGTCAGGACTCTTGCTCCTCCCCAGCCACAGCGCTGAATATTTATTGAATGATAACTATGAAGAGGATAACATGGGAAGTGTCTGAGGCCTCGTGTTCACCTTTCTCTCCCCTGAACTCCACCTCCTGAAAACAAAGCTGCACAGCCCTGACCAAACTGTTATAACAGTTGGAATAAGAGACAGACATTTGGCTTGAAAAGATTGTTGGCTTCAGGGGCAAATCCTGCCTATGTAGCCACACAAAGTCCCCTGGGAGTGGCACCATCATGGTTTGGGGATCTGTCCATTTTCTGCATGGCGTTCAGCTCGCAAGGGTAGGAGAAACATGGAGCTATACATAAATACCACATAGAGCTAGAAGGGACCTCAAGAGGGCATCAAGTCCAGCCCCCTGCACTCACAGAGGGACTTATCACCCATCCCCAACAATTTTTTTTAAATCTAACATGCCCTAGAACCTTGCAAGGCCCCTCAAGGATTGAAAGCACACCCCTGGGTTTACAAGGCTAATGCTGTAACCAGTGAGCTATCCCTCCTGCCAAAAAGATGGAGTCAAATGTGCAGGGGTGAGGATAGAGATTCCACTCCTGGGCTGTGTCTACACTACAGAGATCTTTCAGAAGAAATCCTTCTGGAAGAGCTCTTCTGAAAGAATGTCTTTCGAAAGAGTGCATCCAGACACAAAAAAGCAGATCAAAAGAGTCAGCTGCTCTTTCAAAAGAGTGTCCACACAGCCCCCACTTTTTTTTGAAAGAATGGGCCAGGGATTGAAAAATCAGGCCCCATGAGGACTGCTCTTTTGAAAAAAAGGGTCTTTGGAATGTCTATACAACCATTTCTACACTGGCACAAAACTTCAAAATAGCTATGCAAATGGCCATTTCGAAGATTACTAATGAGGTGCTGAAATGCATATTCAGTGCCTCATTAGCATGCTGCCGGCTGCAGCTCTTTGAAATTGCTGTGTTTCGCTCCCACACAGCTCATCCAGATGGTGGTCCTTTTCAAAAGGACCCCGTCAGCTTCAAAATCCCCTTATTTCTATCTGCTGATTCCTATTCAGCATATTCAGCACCTCATTAGTAATCTTTAAAATGGCCATTAGCATGGCTATTTCAAAAATTTCTCTTAGTGTAGATATAGCCTACATGTTTTCTTTCTAAAGAAGCTTTTGAAAGAGGGAGTTCTTCCTGAAATGGGAAAGGAAGAGCAATTTCGAAAGGACCGCTGCATTCTTTCGACTTTCTTTCAAAAAACGCTTTTTGTGTGTAGATGGTCCACTGGATCTTTCAAAAGAGCCCCTTCTGCCAAAAAACCTTTTGGAAGAACTTGCTTGTGTAGACGCAGCACTGGTGTGCTGCATTGTAATGAGGTACCAGCTGGCCGTAGCTTCTGCAGGACTGGCCTGCAAATTTAAAGGTGGAGTAGAGAAGAGTTCTCCTGCTTCCATTTGCTCAGAAATCAACCCAAACTGGGCAATGGCAGGAGGTTGTGGTTTTCAAAACACATGTAAATATTGACAGGCTTTAGTATGTTTCAACTAGAAAACACACACAGGGAAGATAACATGAATTGGTTTTACTAGCTGCCTCCTTAACTGAAACTAAACAAGCTAATTAGCTTGTACTAAATATTTTTCTACTTTTGATAGCATTGGTCACTAGTATATGTGTAAGTCAGAGAATGGCACTCGGGTTGCAGAGCAATTTTCTGGTAAAATAGCAGAAGGAGGGATGCATCATTTGAGAGACTATGTGCTGCAGGCTGGGGAAATGGTAAATATGGCAAGAAGAACAAACAAAGAGATGTGCTGCAACCAGAAATAAAGATTTGGGACATCAATTAATAGACTTGACATGAATATAATGGGCTTCTGAGCTAATGTTTCAAAAATAATATGACAGCAGAGAGTACTTCTGCAGGGGTCCATTGCATTATAGCAGAGACAGAATGGCTTTCTTCTCCCACTGTTATTTCTTTTTTAAACCCATCAGTGCAAACATCTAGTTACACACTAACACCTTATAAATCTCCTATATTCTGGTCAGGGTAGACAAGTTCTAGGATACAGTTTTAAATTGCACAATTGCCTGTTATTTTTTATACCTGTGACCCTCACCTCATTCAGTATGCAGGATGGCCTTGCTCCAGGAATGGATCAGGGTTGTATAGTTAATGAGGCTGTTGTCTTTAGGATCCCAGCCTCATTTGTCACAGAAGATAAAAGGCGGAAAAGAGAAAGGCTGGTCTGGTGGTTTAAGAATAGATATGCCACCCTGGCAAACTGAATTTTATCCCTGCTGAGTGTAGCTGAGTTTCTATGTGAAACTGGGCACCACAGAACAGGTCACATAAGGAGATCAATTGTTCTGTATTTAGCTCAGAGATTGAATGGCTTGTGTCAATGAGGTAAGGCGGAGACACTGAAGCAAGAGGATAAATATTGAATGGTTGCTCATTCATCGAGGACCATCCATCCTGTGTACCGAATGAGGCAGGGATGCTGAGAACAATAACTCTAATTTGTGAAAGTGGATGACTCTTTTATACCCACATTGATTGATGCAATCTATATTTTGATGCAGTACAGTTTACGACCAGATCCTTAGTTTTCACAAAGTGTCATCTTCGCTGAAGTCAATTTACTTGAACTAAGGGTCCAGTCCTACTGTATGGATTTGTCATTCTTTTATGTAATCACATACACTACACAATGGCCGTGTCAACACTAGACCCTGCTTTCGGAAGGGCTATGGTAATGTGGCACTTTGGAATATGCTACTAAGGTGCTGTCAGGAATATGCAGAGTATCAGGGGCTTTTGAAATCAGGGAGCTGTTTCGAACGGCCCCCGACTACAGGGGCAGCGTGTGTTTCAAAACTGTCAGTTTTGAAGTGTGCACAGCCGCCATGATGCTTACGAGGCGCTGCATATTCATGGCAGCGCCTCATTCACATATTCGAAAGTGCCACATTACCATAGCCTCTCTGAAAGGAGGGGCTAGTGTGGCCATGGGCAATATGTTATAAATCTATTAGCGTCAATAAATGCTCTGCATAAAAGAAACTCAATGTTGTTGTACATAAAAATCCACACCAAGTTTTATATCCCCCTGACTGATTACTGCATGCACACAGCACATACTTTGCTCCGCTGGCTGAGAAATGTGTTGCTTTGCTGTGCATAGTTTTGTTTATTTTTTCGGAACACAGGCTTCTCTTTCTGTGTGAAACTACACAGATTTTGACCCCCCTCCTCCCCCAAGCACGGTAGGGTGCCATTTTTTGGAATCGCTGCTGTGTTACATCATAGCTTTTGGGAGGTGGGCCAGGTAGTAGAGTGCAGCACTCAACAGGATGTTGTCATGGTTCTTAGGGAATTCAAGAACCATGGGAACTCAAGAATTAAATTATTTTTCCCCCTTTCTACTGCAGCAATGATAAATAACAGCTAGTGCTGCTTAAAAATCCAATTCTTCAACAACATTTTTCTACAAAAAAGGGACTTTGAACCAACGCTAATGCTACCACGTATAGAGCAGATGTGATCTGAGGCTATATGGTGTCAAATGTAGTCCTGGCTCTGGAAACAAAATCATTTTGATCACTATGGAAAGATAGTTTGATGCCCAAATTGAAAATTCAGATTATTATAGAATAAAATCTCAGCTCTTCCTTTCAAATGCAGATGAGGTTAAGACAGTAACTGAGCTTGTCGGGCAGTAAAAGAGCAGTGTCATAGATTCATATATTTCAACGCATCAAGGGAGTTACTGAAGAAGGGTTTAGAAGATGCAGCTGATCACTGTGCTGCCACATTTACATCAGTTTGACAGGTGTGAGGCATCAACACAGTGTCATACATTTAAGATAATCTATAATATTCCTTTTTGTCAAGCAACAAACGGCAGTAGCATGTTGCACAAAGCTCAGTGTGTTCAGTCTCTAGGCATTTGTGCTTGCTGCCTAAAATAGAATGTCTCACTGTGGTGGGTTAATCCTTCTTTGGCTCTGGTCCTGGGCAGATTACTAGCTATGGCAATCTGTGAAAGACTGCTGTGTAAGGCAAGTATTTCACTTAAGTCACTTACCACATTTTTCTGGACACAAAAAGTATCTTGTGCATCTGCCAGTCTTTACGTAGAATAATTTGTCTTTTGTAAAGCTTCCACTAAGAATTTTAATCATTAAGTACTGCATCATTTAAGTTTTATTACAAAAAACAATATTTTTTTAAATCATGGAGTGAAGCATGAGTCCTCGCATAAACCTATGTAATTCCAGAGCAGTTCTGGCCATTGAGTCCCCTGAAAATGGTTTCACTGTACAGTTTTGTCACGTTTGCATGGTAAAAGCTGCAGGGAGTCTCATGAAGGCCGTGTCTACACTAGCCCAAAACTTTGAAATGGCTATGCAAATGGCCATTTCGAAGATTACTAATGAAGCCCTGAAATACATATTCAGCGCTTCATTAGCATGCGGGCGGCTGCAGCACTTTGAAATTGCCACGGCTCGCTGCCACGCGGCTCGTCCAGATGGATCTCCTTTTTGAAAGGACCCCGCCAACTTTGAATCCCTTTATTCTTATGAGCAGAATCTGGACGAGTCGTGCAGCAGCGAGCCGTGGCAATTTCGGGGTGCTGTGGCCACTCTCATGGTAATGAGGCGCTGAATGCATATTTCAGTGCTTCATTAGTAATCTTTGAAATGACCATTTGCATAACCATTTTGAAGTTTTGGGCTAGTGTAGAGGTAGCCTAAGTGATGATAATGTTGATAAATGGCAGTGTGATTTACAAACATTTGAAGATCAGTGATTACTGAAAGAAATATTGCACAAATATTTATCCTAACTTGAAAAAGGTCAGTTTCATCTCCAGACTCACAGCTCTTTTCATATGAGATGTCTGTTGACTTTCAATCCACTGAGTTTTACTGGCATGAATAGTCACAGAAACCAAGCTGAGTTTTTGCTTTTTAGGTGCCTTAAGTGTGGTGCTTAACTTAAGGTACCTTTTAAGACTGTGGTCTCCAACATGCTAGCCACTGGCCACATGTTGCTATTTGAATGGCTGAGTGGGCCTAGTTGGCTTGAACAATAAATATATTTTCAGAATAATGTGGCTATTTCACTTCAGTGGCTACTTCTTCAGAACTGATTGGACACTGGTTGGTTCTAAGGGCTGAGCACTTCCTGCAAATTGTTCCTTTGTCATGGGTTTCAAGTTGGACACCCAAAAATGAAGCCACCCCCGATCAGGAAAAATCATAAAATGATTATGAAAATAATAGCACTTTTTAAAATTTGTATGTACAAGCTGGGAGCACTTGTATGCACATCTAAACAGAGAATAGAAACAGTACAGTGTGACTGACCATGAGGAAATCTAGTTGTGGATATTCTCTGAGAAAAAAAAGAGCTAAACTTGTCAGATGCATTCACCATGAATTATTCACACACTTGTAATGAATATACTGAGGAGCAAAAAGGTCAGCTTTGGAAAATGGGAATGGAAAGAAAGCGGTTACCCATCATTTTGTAATGCTACAAAAGTATACTATTTTTCTGTTTTAATATTCCGTCATCTTTTGTATTTTGGCAAAGGTTGGATTAATCTAGTGTGAAATTTCAAAGGAGCCAAAGTCCAAGTTTCAAAAGTGATATAGAGACTTAATATGCTATTTGAGCCATTGACTTTCAATTACTTAGACTCTTGAAAATTTTACTCTTAGTCTTTGGCCATTCTTGCTATATGTGTATGTTGGGAGAATTTCTAAACATGCATAAAGAAATATTCAGTAGCCACTTTTCAGGCTGACTACCTGACTCCATCTGAAACCTGATTATAAGACATGGGAAGTCAGCAAAAATTTTTATCCTCACAATAGATCCACAATCTTATGGGGAGAGACAGTCAGAAGTACCAAGAAAAGTGCTATACATGAGATATGAAATCCGTAAGAGAAATGGTGAAAGTTCAGGTGCTCAAGGAAGAACAGGGAGTAAGACAGGCTCTGTACGAATGACACAACAGTCATTGCTGACATCAGCTTTGCCAAGGTCAGCAAGTGTAGTGCGATACTAATTTTCATTGTCACCAAGTGCAAGAAGCGCTCCTCAGAAATATCAGTGTAATCAGCCTAGTGTGAGTCAGGAGAACATCCAGGTCCTGAGCAAACTGAACAAATATAAGCAGGACTGATCTCTCCCTGCCAAAAATCACAATAGATGATACATTTAATCCAAACTGCTAAATGTAGTGCCTTGCATGTTGAATAGTTTGGAATGGAGATCCATCAACTACATGAAAAAACTCACCCAGATCCAGACAGACATCATCTTTCTCTCCTAATGCAAAAAAATGGACATTGTACGCAAGGGACTGACAGTGCAAAACCCATTACAATAAACGTACTACACCGACTACAGAGAGCATCCATGCCACACGCTCTCTAAGAAACTGAGGAACCCCTTAATCAAAATCCTTCACAATAAACAAAAGATGATTAAACGTGAACTCTCTGAACTTGAAATTCTCATCAACAATCAGGCATCCATGCAAGACCCCACAGAACGAGGCTTTACTTGTACTGGACAAGAAATTTATGAAACACATTTCCACTTCCTCAAAAAAGAAAAGACAATACATTTTCTAAATTACCTCATACCTCAGGATACTACAGCTGCAACGACAGCTCAACTAACAATATTGTTAACCTTTTCAGCTACCAACTCAGCCCAGTAGAAGAGTCTCTCTTATACCGGGGTCTTTCCTGCACCACTTCCTCCATGAACTTAATACAATTCTGTGGTGACCCTGAAGCCTTCTTTTGCCACCTCTGTCTAAAGGAATTCTTCCAACACGCCTATGAACAACAGTCTGACTCTCTTGACCCCCCCTACCAACACCACAAGAAGAAGAACTCTGTGTGGACTCCCCCGATGGTTGTAGTGAAAGTCTGGATTTCTACATACAATGCTTCCACAACCGTGCTCAGACTGACATTAAACGCAAACAATACCAAATGAGACACAGCCTCAACGATGCTGAGTGCTATGCTGTCCAGAGTCTCAGAAATAACCCAAACATTATAATCAAACCAGCTGACAAAGGGGGTGCTGTTGTCATCATGAGTAAGTCAGACTATGAACAGGAGGCAACCAGACAACTCTCCAACACCACATTTTACAGACCTCTCTCCGCTGATCCCACTTGGGAATTCCAAAAGAAATTACAACTACTACTTAAGGAACTCCCTGCTGCCACTCAGGACCTTATTCACTCAGAGACAGCATCTGAGCCCCAAACTGGATTATTCTATTTACTTCCTAAAATCCACAAACCTGGGAACCCCTGATGCCCTATTATTTCAGGAATTGGCACCCTTACCACTGGACTATGCAGTTACATGGACTCCCTCCTCAAACCCTATGCCACCAACACTCCCAGCTATCTACGAGATACCACTGACTTCCTGAAGAAATTACAAAACATTGGAAAAGTTTCTGGAAACACCATCCTTGCCACCATGGATATAGAGGCTGTGTACACTAGTACTCCACACAAAGACGGATTACAAGAGATCAGGAATATCATCCCTGATTTCACCACAGCCAATCTGGTGTCTGACCTCTGTAACGTTGTTCTCACCCACAATTATTTCCAATTTGGGGACAATTTATACCTCCAGATTAGTGGAACTGCTGTAGGTACCCGCATGACCCCACAATATGCTAATATATTTATGGCTGACCTGGAACAATGATTCCTCAGCTCTCGTCCCCTATTACCCCTCCTCTACTTATGATACACTGATGACATCTTTATGATTTGGACCCATGGTGTAGATACTCTAGAAGAATTCCACCAAGACTTTAACAATCTGCACCCCACCATCAACTTATGCCTCGATTATTCCACGCAAGAGATACATTTTTTGGACACTACAGTACAAATCAAAGATGGCCTGATTGGTAACACACTGTACCAGAAACCCACTGATCGCTATACTTACCTACATGCTTCTAGCTTCCATCCTGCACACATAACTAGATCCATTGTTTACAGTCAAGCCCTTAGGTACAATTGCATTCGCTCTGATTCTACTGACAGAGACCGAAAACTACAAGATCTTTACCAAATATTCATAAACCTGAATTACCCACCAGGAGAAATAAAAAAACAAATCGGCAGGGCCAGACGAATACCCAGAGATCAGCTACTCCAAGATAGGCCTGAAAAAAGCCAAGAACGGAACCCCACTGGTCATTATGTACAGCCCCCAACTCAAACCACTGCAACGCATTATTAAAGACCTACAACCTATCCTTAATCAGGATGCCACACTCCAGAAGGCCCTAGGTGACGGGCCTGTTCTCTCCCACAGACAATCTCCCAACCTTATGAGGATTCTCACCAACAATCACAGTCTATACCACAGGAACACCAGTCCTAGAACTTTTCCTTGCAACAAAGCCCATTGCCAGCTTTGTCCGCATATCTATTCTGGAGATACCATCGCTGGACCCGACCATGTTATTCACAGAATCACGGGCACGTTCTCATGTTCCTCAGCTAACCTCATATATGCCACTATGTGCCAACAATGCCCAGATGCTTTGTATATTGGACAGACTTCAAACTCTCTTAGACAAAGAGTTAATGGGCACAAAACAGACATAAAAACACTCCTGATCCACAAATCGGTCAGCCAGCATTTTAATGGAGTGGGACGTTCTGTTAATGACCTGAAGGTATGCGTCTTACTGAAGAGGAATTTTCACAACAGATTGGAAAGAGAGGCTGCTGAACTCTCTTTTATATTCAAATTTGACACGTTAACATGTGGTTTGAACTGGGGTGGGAATTTTTAGGTCAATATAGGGGATCTTTTGCATATTTGGCTTAATCTAATTCTTGACTCCCCCCCACCTTCTGCCCTCGACTCTCTGATTTGCTCACCTTGATAATATTTTTCTGATTTGTCAACCTTCATTACTATTTTCGGTTCTCTGTGCCTTAAATATTGAGTCCATTCTGGTATGGCTATGGTCTGAAGAAGTGGGTCTGTCCCACACAAGCTGATCACCTAAAAAACTATTTTGTTAGTCTTTAAAGTGCTACTGGACTTCTTTTTGTTTTCATAGTATATAGACTAGAACGGCTTTCTCTCTGTTACCTTAAAGGTGTTGGAACAAAGTCTGGACACCACATACGAAGCAAGCAGGAGGGTTTATTACACACAGCGCTGGTGGAGTGTCACTTCACTTGTTAGGCTCAGGAGAACACTGCCAAACAACAGGTTACAATTGATTATATAGAATGATGATGGGTGCAGAGTGAAGCAACAGGAGGGGGAGAGACCCCAGAGCCCCTGGATAGAAGCTAACAGCAAGGAAAATCAGCACAATTAGCCCGAGAAATTAGCACAATTAGCACAATAAGCTGACAATCTAAGAAGGTTACAATAGTGGTCTACACCCATAGCTTACAGAAAGTTCTTTGAACGAAGCAAACATTGACAATAATGTGTGAAGTGGTGATGTATATGTCAATGTCATGATGTTATCCTCACAGGGATATGACCATTTGTGTTATATCTAAAGAATCAAAGCAGAAGGTAATGAAGGTATGTGACAATCAAGAATTTGTTTCTGCCCCTCCCCTTCCCTCCACCTCCCCCGCTGGGACATCCCAACTTCTGTCTTCTATGGCTCTCTTTCTGGAACGTAGTTGCCAGGGTGACTGTCACTGTCTTTGTTCAGGCCAGGATGACCTTCCAGTTAGGCTCAGTGGTGGGGAACTTATGCTGCTCGTGTAGGCCTAGTTGCCACACCCAAATTTAGAACAGTGGTTCTTAGCAGAATATCATGGTTCGTCTAGGAATTTTTACCCTACAAAGGCACAGAAGTCATTTTCAGTCATTTCATGTTGCATTGGGAGGTTTCATAAGAATGAGGAGCACTAAATATATACTGATCCATGTATTACATGGTGGATAAAGCACTCTGTGTATTTCAATCTGGATCACAAGACTGCATAAGAAATAGTGAATAAAGTGAGATATATTTTATGGGGAAAGTTGTGACCTAGGAAAATTTCTTCTAAGATCTATGTGAAACCTTGGAAAATTACAATAGCAGCAGTGTGCAGATTATACAGCTACATGGTGGACTGTCTGCTCTTTCAAAGAAAGAGACTTTTTATCAGAAAACCCAAAGAGCTGAAATGCTTGAAAAGATTTAACAGGGTCACCAGGGAAGACCAAACAAGAGCACATTAAAGCATCTGCATGCCAGGATTGTCAGACAAGATTCTGGTCTTGCTGGAAAGCCACTTAATTTGTGGAAAAAAAAATGCAGTGCTAGTTGGGACCATTAGTGACAACAGAAATGCTCAAAAGACTGGCAGCAGGTAGCCATGGGAATAATGCCACTTATCTAGTAGACTGTATATGCTGATGTGTGGAAGTGGCTCATCCAGTATTCACTGTGTTCCCACAGGTGATTAACAGATTTAAAGTCTTATTAGTAAAATGCAGTGTTCCTTCACATTTTTCACAGATAATGGACCACATTTGTTCCCTACAAAGGGCCATCAGTGGACAGAAACTGATCATCCGCTCCAAAAAAACCCACAGAGTGAAATCCTGGCTCCACTGTATTCAATAGCAAAATCCACACTGACTTGAATGGAGACAGGACTTCACACAATTGTGCTACTACGTGAGCTGAAGGAATAATTCTGTTAGTTTATAGTAGTACCGTAGTAAGCTTTTATGTTAAAGCTTTCAAAGTACTATGGCCCAGATCCACAAAAAGGTATTTAGGCTATGTCTACACATGCACGCTATATCAAAATAGCTTATCTTGATGTAGTGAGATCGAAATACATCTACACGTCCTCCAGGGCTGGCAACGTCGACGTTCAACTTCGACGTTGGGCAGCACTACATCGAAATAGGCACTGCGAGGGAACGTCTACACACCAAAGTAGCACACATCGAAATAAGGGTGCCAGGAACAGCTGCAGACAGGGTCACAGGGCAGACTCAACAGCAAGCCGTTCCCTTAAAGGGCCCCTCCCAGACACAGTTGCACTAAACAACACAAGATCCACAGAGCTGACAACTGGTTGCAGACCCTGTGCCTGCAGCATGGATCCCCAGCTGCCGCAGCAGCAGCCAGAAGCCCTGGGCTAAGGGCTGCTGCACACGGTGACCATAGAGCCCTGCAGGGGCTGGAGAGAGAGCGTCTCTCAACCCCTCAGCTGATGGCCGCCATGGCGGATCCCGCTATTTTGATGTTGTGGGACGCGGATCGGCTACACGTGCCCTACTTTGACGTTCAACTTCGAAGTAGGGCGCTATTCCCATCCCCTCACGGGGTTAGCGACTTCAACGTCTTGCTGCCTAATGTCGATTTCAACTTCGAAATAGCGCCCAACACGTGTAGCCGTGACGGGCACTATTTCGAAGTTGGCGCCGCTACTTCGACGTAGCGTGCACGTGTGGACACGGCCTTAGACTCCTAACTTCTATTTTAGTACTCGGCTTTTTAAAAAGGGACATTTAGGAGATTAAGTCTCATTTACTTTCAATAAACAGATTCCAAGTGCACTTTGAAAATGGGACCTCGGCACTCTTGAAAATTTTATCTTTATTGTTCATGTGAACTGGCCCTCTTGTGAGACTTCAATACAAAATAGAATTGCAGTAGCGAAAAGAGGAGAGCTATACCAGGAGGGATTTTAAGAGGTAATGCTGTGGGTCTGGCTACATTTGGAAAAGATAGTGACTCTGCAGGGTTACTTATGAGTACCAATAAAACAACCACTTCTGTTACTACTGCATGTGCTTCTCTGTGTTCCTTGTCACTATCTAAATCATGAAACTGCAGTTGCTTAAGTCATTCAATATCTAGCTGCATTCTTCCAGATTTATGCTATGTTTGAATAGCCCCAGTAACATCTCTTGAAGCAAATGCTGCAATTAGTCTCTGTAAACAGCAGAGCTGTGAGCTAGAATGACTTCTTATTGGCATGTGATTAAATCTAAAATATGGCCTGGGAGAAGAGCTGGCTTCATTCATAGTCTTGAGGTTTGATTGTATATACACAAAGTTGAGACTGGGATTAATCTGACAGCTTTGCTGGGGTGTCTAGGACATGAGAGTGGAATTGTTTTGCTAGAGACATGAACTATAAGCTTTCTCTGAGCTGAAGTGGAATACTATTGGCATATCAATAACAACCCTAAAGCTGCTATTAAGTCAGTCAGCGCATCTTATGGGACACATTTTAAATTAACTAGTATTTCTTAAGCACCAGCACAGTATTTGATCTGCCAAAACAAACCAAAGAAGAAATGGTCCCTGTCCCAAGGCTCTTGCCATTAAAACAGACAGACAGCCAAAAATACACCAGGAAATTCAGGGGAAGGATAATCTTAGAGATTTTTTTCCCTTTTCCTTCAAGCACTTTACTAAAGCAGATTAGCATTAGAGCTCTCTGTGATTATAATGTAGCTGGTTAAAACTATTCCACTTTTAAAGCTACCCTCTTGAAAACATTGAACAGCCACAGGCAGTCATAGCTTTATTACACCATTGCAGAGGAAAACACATGAAAACTGGCTTTTATTCAATGAAAGCTACACAATTAGCTCAGCTCTTCCACTTATCCTTCTTTTTTGGGCTTTTAAATATTTATTTTTCTTAAATTAACTTTCCTGTGAGAAATAGGCTCATTAATTACATCATAAGTACCGAGGCAGCATTTAGTAATCATAAACTATCAACATTCAACTCTTTCCCCCAAAAGAGCACGACTTGTTACAGGCAGTTGAGCTCTGTTGTCGTGGGAGCACTGCCAAGGTCTGGTTCTCTAGTGAAGTCAGAATGGTGCAGAAACTGGAGATCAGTGCAGCCAAGGAATTTAAATGTGTAAGTTAAAAATAGCCAATGTGTTAAGTAGGGGGTCAGTTTTCATGTGGGACATTTATGGTGAAGAGACTGAATCTGTTACCCATTGATGAAAATATTTATTTATAGGAAATTAGCTATTTGGAAGCATATGCCTGTCCATTTCGGTCAGCACTGGAGAATCAGCGCATACGCAGAAAGAAACTGGTGTCTGGTAAACAGAGGAAAGTGGCTTTGTCCTTCTAAAGATTAACTAAGATTTTCTTTAAAGATGACATTAATGACTTAAGGAGTTGTCATTCTCACTCATGTCATTAAAATCTTTATTTCTAAAGTGGGCTGTGTCAGGGCTGCCAGCTTAAAAAAAAAATGAACTTACTATTTCTGCAGCTGTCCAATGAGTTCCCTCCCACCCCCTTTAACTGGCAATATGAGAGAACTTATTCATTCAACTAGTAATTTAAACTATAAAATATTTATTTCCCTGCTTGCATGTCATATTTTCTCGAACACTAGTATCACTAACATCTGTGGTTTTAAACGGGAAAGGTTATTAGTTGAAATAGTTCAATACTTTAGGGGGAGGAGTTAGACCCAAGAAGCTGTTCCAACTCACATAAAACAACAAAGACACTAAATATAGTACAGCGTCTGGTGGAAATCTAAAATTTCATGTGCTCTCAAATTAATATTTTACAAGAAAATATTTTTACGGATAGAACTTTTTTTTTTAAAATATCCTCACACGTTTTCAGGCAGTTGGAAACCTTGTATCTCCCATGAATTGTGTGTTTATGTGGAGACCTGTATTTTTCAACTACACTCAATGGCCATGTCTATATGGGCAGTTTCGGTTGACAAACCGGGCTTTTGTCCACAAAACTCGCTGTTCGTCTACATGGTTAAGGCGCTCTGTTGAGAGTTTGTTGACAAAATTCAGCTGCTCAGCCGGTAGCGTTATGCCTCTACCTGGTCAAGTATAACACTTCTGGTGACAGTGTTTTGTCGACAGTGTGCCCATGTAGACACTTCTGTTGAGAGAGAGAGAGGTCTTCTCGTTCCCCTGGCAGCCCTGTTTGCAGAGCTTCTGGTCAGCCATTCTTTCGAGAGAGGGCAAGGCAGTCTGGCTGCTCTCTGTCGATAAAGCAGCTTGCTCTTTCAAGCCACTTCTATGTGTAGACGTGATCTGTCGACAGAGATACTGCCAAGGTTTCTCTGTTGACAGTGACATCTGTTGACAGGGCTGTCCATGTAGACGTAACCAATATGTTTTATGTGCTGTGTGATGTACTCCATAGAACAGATCCTTTGAAAAGCAATAAATTCTTGCTTCAGTTACAGCCTCACAATTGAGAGTGGAATCATTACTCATGTCAGACATCAAGATCATGAAACAAGATCATGCCCTCCGTGCAAAGAACCCCTTTAAAACTGTAGTCTGAAATGGGATTTCAATGATATCTGTGAAGCCTTTTTCACCCCACTACTCTGAAGTAGCTATAGTGAATCAAACTGGGAACTGAGTGATGTAGTTTGGCATCCCTGCAGTACTTCATTAAGAAGGAATAGCACTAGAGTGCGAGGCAGGAGGGTGTCAACTGTACCACAAAGTTTAAGGAAAAACTGATTTAGGGTAGACATTTCTTACCTTATTTTGAACTCTGTTTGGCACCAAAGTCAAAGAATCCATTCTTAAGAGACTTTCTCACTAAAGATGATTGGGCAAAGTATTTCTGGAGTAGTCTAATGCCATTCCTAAAGTAGAAGGTCATAATATCCTCTTCCTCTCAGGACTGAGGTCCTTATGGAAGAAAACATCCCTATCTCGGACAGCATTTAATCCTGTTCTTCAGACCCGTGCAAGTCATTTCCTGAAAGGACCCTTGAGCATGATAGATTTGAAGAGGGGATCAGTAGGTCAGTTAGTCTGACCTTCTGTATATTACAGGCCATAGACTTTCACAGTTGCTGTGCTGTGCTTTTGTTTGTTTAAAGCATATCTTCCAAAAATCCTGATGCCTCCTCCATAACCCTCACAGTCTATCCAGGCTGAGGAGAAAAACATTGAGCTCAGAACTTAAACTTTCTTGGCTTACGTGGCAAAAGGAAGAATGCTGTTGCATGAATAAAAGATAAGTAGTATGTAAACATTTAAAATGTGATCATTCTTGGGACCTGGACAGGAGATAGCAACTTACAAGCCAGATAAGGAGTGTCCCATCAAAGGCATAAAAGCTGGAATACATCTAAAAATATTTTTACTTCAGTACAGCTGTCACAAGAAAGGCACTTCTTTTTTTTGGTTTTCTTTTAAAATATTGAACCAGGGAACACAGCTGAAATGCCACTTCTTATTTACAACATTTAGAGATTTGTCCATGACGTAATTGGACATCTGCACAGAACAGAAAAAAACAGAGCTGCTGCTGTAGTGCCTTCCATCGATGGAACAGCAGAAACATGAGCATGTTTTCTTGACCCCAAAAATTAATATTTAAAATGAATTCTGTGAAGCTCAAGGATTTGCATCTCAAATTGCAGGATAACGGAAGACTTTATAAACATCCTTAGTAGTCTGCAGAAAGTAGATAGGTTACAAGGTTCAGCTACTTTATCATAACGAATAACTCATGGTGTAAGGGCTATTTAAAATCAGGAGAGAGTTGTAACATGGCAGCCATTTGTATTGCTGGGAATAACCAGTCATACAAAACTACTGAAATAATGTGGTTATACACCTTTATCCTTACATAGCATTTCTTATTTCCCAGTACTGAAAAGCACATTGAAGATCTGTGTGCTATTTTCTTATCACCACGTTACAGACAAGTAAATTGGATCAAAAAGAGCATGAGGCCAAAATTTTAAAGCTTAGGTGCCTAACATTAGACATGTAAAGTCACACTTAACTCCTCAAATCAAATTATTTTGGGTGCTTAGATTTTGGCTTACTTTAAGGTTAAGATTTTCAAAGGACTTAAGTTGAGGACCTCAGAGGATTTAGTCAACTAACTCTCAATAATATCAATGGGAGTTAGGAGACTAAATACCTTTAAGGAGCAGGACCCAAATGACTTAGACACTCAGGTTTCTAAGCAGAGGGGAAAGCAAGCTGGTGTGCCCCAGTTCAGCACTCCAGCCACAAGCTGGCTGGCTGGGGCATATGGCTGCAGCAGGAGAGGAAGGGAGCACCTAGCCCAGATCCCGGGTCTCTGCATGCTGCTCTGGTCAAGCAGCAGCCAGGTTAAATGGCTGGGCAGGGTTGCACCCCCTGGAACTACCCCAGCCCCAAGCTCCCCAGCTTCCATTTTGAGGGGCGAAGGGCTGGAGCCACACATACCAGTGCCTGTGTGTTGGTTCCTGTTTGCTGGGACAAGGGAGTGATGGAAAAGTACAGAGCCTGCTGTGTGCCTTCTCTGCCCCTCCTCTGGGCAGTCAGCATGGGGATTGGGATATACCCTTCTGCTTGGTACCTCCCACTGGCTAGCTAAGGTGACTCTATCCCATCCACTGCCTTTTGAGGATTATTTTAGCTGCTGTTCTCTGCCCACTCATTGTACAAGGAATCCTAGGTACCTGAGTTTCTGGTAGTTACAACATTGTTCCTGTAATTTTCTAGGCACGTAAATGTAAGGTGGCATGCCCAGGTCTGGTTGTGGCTACTATGGTCAGGTCCTCTTGAGAATTTTACCTTAAGGATAGCTCTGCACAGCCTGTGTCAGTGAACCTACCAGCCTGGGTCAAGAGTCTTGGGTCTCTTGCAGGTCTCACATCAGCACCTTAAAAATAGCCATGTAAACAGTGCTTTGAAGCTGCAGCTCAGGCTTTGAAGCCAAATCCTCTCTCTGGTCTTCAGAGCTGGAGCCATAATGTCTACACTACTATTTTTAGCATGGTAGCCTGAGCCTCAGGAACCCAAAGGAACAGCTACCTGGGGGCGGGGGGTGGAAAACACCCTAGAGCAGCAAGTCTTAGTGCCTGGCCAAATGGATTCGCATGCATGCTGCTCACACTGTGGCATTAAAAATAGCAATTTAGACCTTCAGGGCTGGGCTGCAGCCTAGGCTTTGAAATCCAGTGACAGGGGAGGGCCTCAAAGCCTTGGGTCCAGCCTGAGATCACACATTGGCATTTTTTAACTCCACAGTGTGAACATGAATCAGCCTCACTGACGTGGTGGAGGGTTGTTTTTTGTTTTGTTGTGTTTGTTTTCTGTGTAGACTTATCCCACGCCTGTCAGCTCTGACAAGGGAGCATCTTACTGTGGGCCACGTAGACTTACCCTAAGAGCATAACATTGGGTGTTTAATCTTGCCAATTTTAGCCTTGTCCAAGGTCATTCAGGGTGTCAGTGACGATGCCAGGGATAGAAATGAGGCTCTACTCAAAGGTCCACTTGAAAAATTTCCGGCTGAAAAATACAGCTTTTGGTATTGCTCTCTCTCAAAGGTTAAGCAAGCTATGTGCACACCATTCAGAGGCAAATCAACAATATATAATCAGTAGCATACATGATGATGTATAGTAGGTAACAGTCTCAAACAAATAACTAGTCCATGCCACAAAGAGCACAAATCTAAAGACATGAATGGTTACAACACAGCATAGTGCAACAGTGAAAAGAATCAGGTATGATCATTAGAGTTGGAATGCTGAAGAGTGTAACATTAGTGTCTGTCTCAACAGCATGTAACAGCATGAAGAGTGACGTTCAAAAGTTGGACCTCAGTCCCAAGGGAGTTCTATTGCACTTCTTTTAAAATGAAAAAGGGAATAAAATCATTACTCAGAGCTAAGACCAATTTACTAGCTTTTGGCATAAGAGCAAAATAAATACGGATTCCTTTTGCCAGAATTAGGTGAGTTAAACTCACTCACTCCTTGTGTTCCAGCAGAACCAAATATCTGTCAGCATCATTAGTCTTGGAATCATGTAACAAAAGTGCAAGAGACTTGTTCATTATTTCTTTGTCTTTTCAGCCTGTTTGCATATCTGAAACTCAGTTAATCTTAACGAGTTTATTTCAGCCAAAGTGAGCTTGCTGGGTTCCTTGTTGAACAGGGCTGTTAGGCAAGACAGCTGCATGACATTTGCTTTAATTTGTGGATAGTAAAACTCCTTGCATTTGTAACTGATGGGAGGCAGATATGTAATGCCTCAGTGAAGGACTTGGAGCATTCTTTGCAGGGCCATTTCAGACCAGAATGCATTGAACTAATGCTAAATGAATAGGGCGTCACAGATATTTGATAATTCTCATATTAATTGTAACCTGATGTTATGTTTTCTAAGTAATATTTGAAGAACAGTGGAGGTCTGAGGGAGTGAGATGCTGCAGGAGGAAAAAGAGGACTGCAAAGAGAAGTGTAAAATTTTAATTCACAACATATTTCATAAATGCCTTGTTCAGCTCCTGAACAAATTATTTAAATATCAACATTTTATATTATTACTCAAAATAGATACTCTAGCTCATTGCTTATGCAAGCAAAGAATACTTCCCTTTCCTCATCTGCTTAACAGGCATCAAACAATCCACCTTATTTCAGCATGGTCACCAGGCAAAGGCTGTGTCTATACCAGACACAGCAGCCAATTGCTGATATGCAATGTTAGCTACACCAGTTGTGAAGCTAAAATCGACTTATCAGTGGTTGACAACTATGGCTGTGTACACAGAAGGTCAACGGGAGTGTTTAACCTGCCAGCCTTCTTTAATCCTCATCACTTGTGAGAAGTTCTGGGGTCAACTTTGACCCCAGAAAGTGCCATTTAGTGCATGCACAAAACAAAACCATGGAAGACTGACCCTGAGTGGGTTGATCTTCCATGTAGTATGGCTGTAGGCATAGAAATGCTAAGAAAATTAGAAAAGTATTCACTAGGCAAGAACATAATGGTTCTTCTTTATAGCTATTTACCACTTGGTAAAACATGAAGGTGGGGTCTACACATGCGCCTCCCTTTCGGAAGGGGCATGTTAATAAGGCACTTTGGAACATTGCCACACTTGAAATTCCCTTATTCCCAAAACAAATTTGGAATAAGAGAATTTCGAAGTGTGGGGTTTATTTTGAAGCACCTGTGTCTACACAGCCAGTTTGCATTTTGAAAGCAGCACTTTCGAAGCGCGACTGGCTGCCATTATGCTAATGAGGTGCTGAATATGCATGCCAGCAACTCATTAACCTGTTCTGAAGTGTCTCATTAACATGAGCCTTCTGAAAGGGTGAGGCTTGTGTAGACACAGCCAAATAAAACCTCTCTCATTCCAGGGTGTAGCTTTCCAAAATATTATTAATAATCATCTTTTAATTTCAACCAAAGGAGTGTTTTACTTGTTCCCATGTTTAAAGTAATGGGACTTTTCAATGCAAGTACTGGTGGGCGATCTCCTTTTCAAGATGAAGCATTTTATTTATAATAAGGAAAATGGTGGTGTCATGAAGTTGAAGACACACTAAAATGCAGATTGAATTCCCCTTACTGGACATCTATCTGTCTGTTAACCTCAGATGTATTACTTTAGTCATATATTGAGATTTCACAGGTTATCTACCCAAAGCTCTTGTATTGGTTTAAGCCTGTACAACCCCATGAAGATGAGCAATGTCACGTTACTGAATTCTGAGGTCTGAAAAATTAATTTAGACTTACACTTCAACCACATGTATTGTTCTTCACTTTGACATAACACCTGGAGACCAATCAGATCAGGGCTCCAAAGTGCTAGTCATGATAGAAACAGAATAGAATGACAGTTGCTGAGCTAAAGAGAATACAAGCTATAAGACAAGACATAACAGGTGGATGGGACAAAGAGAAGAGGGTTGAAGGAGATGGAGTAGCAAAAATAATAGCACTGCACAGTTCTTAGTGGATCTGGAACAGCGATCACATGTTGTCACCTGTTTAGCCATAATCCTCTGGCAGTTTTCTGCACGCATGATGAAAGATCTGAATTTTGAGGAAGGACTTGAAGGGAAATAAAATAGCTTTACAGATTTTGAACCTAAGTATGCATGTCAGTCTTTATATGCACACAGTAAAACTAACTGTAGCCTGAGAACACAAATGCCAATAATTTTATTTTTGTGTCCAGGTCCATGTCAATCTTATCTCTTCTTTTGCTTTTCATTTTAAGATTTTTGGGCTGCATGCAAAGAAAAATCCTCACACATACCCATTCCTTTAGTGCTGTTGGGATTTCTTTTTCTACTGCAGAGTTTTGTCAACCTGTGGGCAGGCAGTATGAGCCTGGGGGGAGTGGGATAGAGGAGAGCAGAATCCGTGAAGAAAGTTGTATGCCCTCGATCTGCCAATCTTCAATGCAAATGTGCTCTTGTAGTCCTGGCTAATGCAGTGAATGGCTGCTTGAAAGCCATGGACCTTCTGTCCCTGCTCTGACAGCAGCTCCTAATGCAGTCAGCCACAGGAGCAGTGCACATGTACATACAAGGCTGCAGGCTCAAGAAGCAACTCACAGTCTGTTCCCATGGCACTCATCTTAAGCTGCAATATTATATGAGACTGGCCTCCCGGAGCCTCCAGTGGATACTCCCCCTCCACCCGCAAGCATCAAGGAGCCTTTTGCTGAGAGAAAAACAGAGAAAATGGGGAGGAAAGAGTAAGGCCACACAGCAAGAGGCGGGGAAAAAATAAGACCACCATTTTCAAACAAATTCAAGAGTGGAAAAGTGACAGGAAAAATAGTTGGGGCCTGTCTCGTAATCTAGACTAATGATCCAGTCTTTAACAGATTTGTTGAAAACTAATTCAGCTGCAAGAAACCACATTTGTTGTCACAACTGGTGCCTAACTCCTACTTTTGTCACAGTGAGTTTTCATGAGCAGTGCAGGATCAGACCCCCTATCTAAATAGGAGTGAATAACGGCTGTTACAATGACAATTTGAACCATTAAATTCCACTGGAATTCAATCTAGTCATTACACTACTGCTGTAAATGGTGTTAGAGAAAAGAAATGTACGACCCATTACTACAAAATAACAGAAATATCTACAAATAGTGTAACATAGGCTACGTCTATGTCGATACTTACTGGGAATGTCAACAGCAGCTCTGCAATTTTGGGTATGCCAAATGTGTACCTAAAATCGATTTTGCAGCCGTCGACATTGGTCCCTCTCTTCAGCGCAGAATGTTGACGGGAGTGCTCCTGCCACCAACATTCCTTAATCCTTGCAGTTTGCAAGGATTTCCAGGTTCAACATTGATCTTGGAACATGCCAGTTCATGCATGCATGAAACAGTGCCCCAGAAGATCGAACATAAACGTTGGATCTTCTGCCACTACTGTAGACCTAGCCTAGGTCTACACTATGAAATAAAGTTGTATTTTTTAAAATCGACTTTGTAATTCTGGGTTTTATAAAGTCGAAGTTGAGCTTGTGCACCTGCTCACAAAGTTGACTTAGTGCATCTCTGCTAAATCACCGAAGTTCAACTGTTGCAGCGGTGCATTGTAGGAACCTATCCCACAGCTTTTTCAGCCTCGTGGCATTCTGGGATTTCTTGCTGGTGAGTTATGGGAAAATGTTGCTGTGGGTGTATGATGTCATCTTCCAGAATGCGTTGCCCTCATTCCCCTCCCATTGAAAACAAACCACCATTTTTTTGGTCTCTTTCCCTTGTGAGATAAATTGTTTGAGTCATCCATATTACATCCCTCTTCCCACAAAAGCCGCCACGCTTACATTTCTCAGCCGTTACTGGTGAGACTGTGCTTCATTCTGTCCCTTTTTAAAGAACGCTGACATTAAAAAAATAACCTGACTGTACTACGTCAATGGGTCACTCAACTACCTTTCCTTCCAGTGAAAACACCAAACAAGTGGGTTTCAGACACCAAAGCCCATGATTCCCAAGTGGCTCCATGCAACTGGGGAAAGACTTCAAATTATTCTCAAGGAAAGAAGGAAACAAGGAAAAGTAGCAGCAACGAAGGGTCCTGTGGCACCTTATAGACTAACAGAAAAGTTTTGAGCATGAGCTTTCGTGAGCACAGACTCACTTCATCAGATGCTGAATCTGTGCTCACGAAAGCTTATGCTCAAAACTTTTCTGTTAGTCTATAAGGTGTCACAGGACCCTTCGTTGCTGTTACAGATCCAGACTAACACGGCTACCCCTCCGATACTTAAGGAAAAGTAGGGAATCCTGGGGAGAAAACACCAAACAGATGAGCTTCAAAAGGTGAAGCACCCTTAGCAAATGAGCTTTGGAAGCACCCAGCTGACTGGTCCTTGTCAATAGGTCACTCAACTACTTTTCCCACAGTGAAAACATCCCAAACACATGGGCTACAGAAGGTGAAGCCCATGATGCCCAAGTGGAACAAATGGCTGCAGGCAATTAGGGAAAAACTTAGTATTATTCACAAAGAAAGACAGTATAATGTAAAAGTGGTAGTATATTGGTAGTGTATCTGGCTGAAGCGAGGAATGGTCTAGGCAAGGAGACCATTAGAAGTATTTGCTTTAGACTTGTTATGAACCCCTAAGACTAAACAGAAGAGAGGTAAATAATCACAGAGGGCGTACATGTCCAATGGCTGCTGGAAGGAATCATTACCCCATCAGAAGCAGTAGTGGCTCAAGAAGAGCAGGAAAAGTTAAGGAAGCATTGGAAGATAGAAAAATTGAGGAAAGATTGAAGTGATTCCCTTGCTTCTTCTAGTAGAGAGAGAACCCACAAGCTCCATTCCTTCATAGGAAATCTTCCCCCCAGCCACACAATTTGGGAAGGGAGAGTACTGGAACTTTGGCTGGGAGGTGCCTCTGCAGGACCTGCCCCCAAAAATATCAGCTGGCAGGGGTCAGCTGAGTAACTTGTTGACATGGTTCAATCAGTTGTGCACCTGGGGAGGGTCCAGCCCAGAAAATGTCTGCTGCCGGGGTCCTGCCCCCAAGCATGTTGCCTCTGGGGGTCAGCCCCCCAAAATATTTGTTGCCAGGGTCAGACCCCCGGTGCCTGGTGAGCCCTGGAAAATGTGAAGCAGAGAAAACAAGTTTCTCACAGGGAAGAACTCTTCACCCTGAGCAGGGCAGGACATGCTGCTGTCTGGAATAAGGGTCCACACTGCACACCATGGTATGGTGGAATGTGGGATATCCTGCCACCAATATGGTGCCTGAAGAAGTTCCTTGGCCTTTCCTGCTAAATCCTATGCAGGGAGGAAGCCTTCACTCCATGCCAGGCAGGATATGCTGTTGTCTGCAAGCACAGCCCCCACAGTCTAGCCACCACGTGGTGTGGTGGGGCAGGGGTCACATGGTGACTGGGTGGTGGTGGGGGAGTGCCCCATACAAATGTGAATCACGGAAAAGAAGTTTCTCGGCCTGTGCTGCTAAATGATGTGCAGGGAAGAAGCCTTCACCTGCACAGGGCAGGACATGCCATGCTGTCTGATGTGCAGCTATCTGTCCCCACAGCCAAGCTACCAAGTGGTGGGGTGGGATGGATGCTAGCCTGCCAGCCAAATAAGAGCCTTGCTCTCCTAATGGCTTCATGCTGGGGTACTTTTTCATGGCTAGATGCCATCACCATACTGGCCAGAGAGAAAATAAATTCAAATTGCCAGGCTTCCTGATTCCTGCTTCCTGCACTCCTGGAAAGAAGTGTAGATGAAAGCAGCCAGAACAGACACATTCTGGGCATTGTGGGATACCTCTGGGGCTGATAAAATTGATATAAAGTACTGCTGGTTCCACACTAGCATTAATTTGATGTTTTAAATTGGAACTTGACGTTACGCCTCACCGGAGGGTTGGAGTGAGAAAGTCAACCTTAGCACTCCTTAAAATCAGCCTAATGGTATTTGCAGTGAAGACAGTCACATGGTAAAATTAAATGCCTTGAAGTTGACTTTATGCTTCAGTATAGACGTAGCCATAGAAATGCATAATTAAAAGAAAACCATAGATTCCCTCATTAATTGTATTCTCATAAGAGCTAATGCGGCATTGGGATGACATGCTCTTTTTACTATTGGATATGCCAGATTCCTCCTGAAAAACTCTCGGCTTTTGGCTAGGTTTACCTAGTGCTATACCAGAATGTGGTCACACATGAAATTAGGCGTCATCCATGAAGATTTCATCTGGCAGTCAATGGCATTGCTGAGAACTCTGGGTGTTTAGCCCTATCTATCTTGGTATAAAGTCCCCATCACAACACTATCTGGATACCTAGGAAAGGAGAGGGCTCCTGATAATGAAACATTAATCTCCTCCAGCTAATTATTATTTAAGTACTTGCATTTATTTTAATAAAAGATGCAGAGGATTATTATTCAGTATCAGGAGGCACTCCCATTCCTCCAGAGCCTTGGCATTTCCAGAGAGTGCAAGATTAAATTAAGGAGCCACACTAGTGGGTTCCTAGCCTCACCCAGGAGGCTGGTGCCTATGGTATGAGGCATTGAGAATGGTGTTAAACCTGCTAGAAGTCAGGACTCAGCAGGGAAGGGTAAGGATGTGCTCAAATGTGGGAGAAAAAGAAAAAAATTGATTTTGATTTAATATGAGAAGATTTTGTTTAAAAAATGAACCTGGTCTTTTGTTGGCCTCTTACTTCATTATAAAAGATTTTTGCAGTCATCTTCTGATGAACTCTAGCAGCCTTTATTGTTTGTAGCAGACCTCTGAAATTCAGCAACAAGGACACACTAGGGCCAGAGAAGAGCCTTTTCTCTGTTCCATGAAGTTTAGCTGAGTTATAGACTACTGATGAGTCCTACTTCCCTGGTGTCACCTGTGTTCCTCAAGAGAACATGAGCAGGCTATCAAAACAATAGGTTGAACAAGATCATTCTAAAAAGCCACACCCACCTTGCCCCCAGAGCAACATCAGCACACAGTGGGGCAGACATGCCAGCTGCTATGCTGTCTTTCTACTGGCCTCCCCAGGGGAGGAAAAACAATGGCAATGCAATAGTACCAGTGGCCCATCCCTAATCTCCGTAATACCATGTGGGGCAGGAGCTCCCCCAACATCCAGAGACAGTGAGACTGGGATCTCTCTGACCATGTCATCATCATCATCATCAATAACAGTGGGCTCAGCGCCCATTTGTGTCTGGTGCCTCTCTCACTATTTCCTTCCATCTTTCCCTGTCCAGTGCAGAGTGGCTTGGTTTCTGTAAACTAGCTCTGCACCAATCTATTATATCATCTATCCATTCTCTGTGGGGTCTGCCTCTCCTATTCGAACCGTCCATTATGCCAAATAACAGGGTCTTGATTTTTCGTCCGTCATTCATTCTGCAAATATGTCCAAGTAGTTGTAGCTTCTGTTTTGTAACCTACTGCAGCAGGTTCTCTTTCAGCTGTATCTTTCTATATAATTCCGCATTGGTGACCTTCTGCATCCATCCTAGTCTCAGAATCTTTCTATAACAACTCCTTTCGAATGCCAATATTCTTCTTTTTGAATCTTTCGTTACCACCCATGTCTCACATCCATACAACATGCTGCTGAATACACATTTACAAGACACTCAGCTTCGTTCTTAAGCTAATTGTTTTGCTTTTCCAGATCTTATCCATTGCCTTCAAACTCACTCTAGCTTTTGCTATTCTAGTCGCTATTTCCTTCTTACAGTCTAGATCATAAGTTATGTTGCTCAACCATGTCATGGATCCAATATATGGCTTCAGTAGCCCTTCCTCCACTTTGGATGGACCACTTGGAGCCTCCCCCCACTCCCCATCACCTGGAGGCAGGTAAAAGAGAAAAGCAGGCTGGGTTCCCCTTGACCACTACTCTAAACCCAGCACATGGCCATTGCAACTTATGCCTGCTATGGGATAACAGTCTTTTCCTGCTGCCAGACAACATTGTTAGTTTGATTGCTCAAGCCACACTGATGTGCTGAAGGCTCAAGTTTCAAATTCTACTGATCATGTAGCTGGGGGAGGGAGGAGATGGTTCAGGTTTCATCACATAATGACATTAGTTATCCGTTATCAATTTCCCTTTAAAATACTCAGGAAATTGCAGATAAAAGATGAAGTTAAAAGAGTGTTATTACTGACACAAAATCAAGCATTCAAACTTAGAAAATCCTGGGTTGAAGGCTGCTGGTGCAACACTAGTTTGGCACCATTCTTGCACATGCTAGGATATACTATACTTACATGATCTCCAGCTGTCAGGATCTAAATGATGTATATTTATTCCCTCCTTTATGAAAAAGCAAGGAAAAGATGTTCCAGACACAAAACTTCCACTGACCCAAATCCCCCTCACCTCAGAACCTGTGAAAAGCATGGATCCTGTACTGTGCCCTGAAACAATCAACAAACCTGAGCTCCATTGAACCAGCGGGGGGCTGTTCATTCTGGAGTCCTGAGCCCTCAGCTAGGGATTCTTCCAAAACCATGAGAGCTAACTTGCATGCTGCAGCTGATATGTGGAGAGAGGAAGCTTCCAAGTTAGAAAGGGCCAAAGCTATACGGGGTTTTATTGGTTAATCTCAGTGCTTTGAAATACACCAAGAAGCAAATAGAAAATCAGTTCACTTGTCAAAGAAATGGCATAGCATATTCCTTGTGGCTAATACTATATAATGAGTGGGCAGCTGCATTCTACATGACCTTTGGTTTCCAAATGCTTTTCAAATATAACCCCAAATATAGCACATGACAGTCACCTAGTCCATTAGCAATAGCTGTAAAACCTGCCAGGGCAAGATCTGAGTTCAAAGGGAAAGGCTCTAAGCACCTTGTTAGATGCAAATGACTTAAGTCACTTTTGGTCTCTGATACCCCAGGGATGCCAAGAGCAGATGGAGGTAGAAGAGGAGCCCCAAACAGCCACAAAGTTTAGATAGACTCCCTAATGGAATGGGGAGTGAACTGGTGATATGCCCATTAAAACTAAGGCAACTAGGTGTATGAAAGCTGTTATATTCAAAGCATGATCCAGAACACCTTACCATCTGCAGCCGTATAAAAGGCCTACAGCAGAGTTCCATGCACTGTTTGGTAGATCGAAAAATAAATGGGAACACAATGGATCAGAGTGAACTCTTTGATCCACCAAAAAAAAAAAAAGCTTCAAAAAGCAAATTTAGTGTTTGCAATTGCTGTTGCTATGACAGCCAGGCCTGCCCACAGAGCAAGGCAAAGGGCACAGTTGCCCCTGGGCCTGGTGTTTCAAAGAAGCCCGGCAGCTGTGGCAGCTGGAGCTCCAGGCCTCTTTGGCTACGTCTGCATGGTGGGGGCTATCTGGGGATACAAAAGTATCCTGAAATACCAACACCATTGCTTTTCACTGTTATTTCAGTCCTGCTATTCCAGTTCTAGTGCCCCCATCATAGAAGGAATAATGGAACATTCGGAATAGACCCTTATTCTGAAATTTGGTGCCATTTGTGTAGTGCAAGTTCTATAAATTATTTAAAAAAGACCTCACTGTGTAGATGTAGCCTTTGAAACGACAAGGCAGGGCTGTTCCCGCTGCACACAGGTGTCAGGGAGTGGTGGGGGAGGGACAGCACCACAGTCCAGGTGGTACTGAGCCCTGACTATCCTTGGTTCTTCCCCTTCTGCCCTGGGCCCCACCCCTTTCAGGTTGAAGAGTTATGCCCCCGCTCCCATCTTGCCCTGGAGGCTGGGGCTGCAGTCAGCGACACTTTTGACAGCTATTATCTGGATGTGAACGGACAATTGGAGTGATAAACTCATGCAGACAATCTCACACACAAAATGTCATGGGTGACTCTCCCATAAGCTTATTTTGTGATCTTGAAATATCTCAGAGGCTGGCAATGTGTTAGTGTTTGCTGCAGAAAACACAGTGGTAGTAGTTTCTAACAAGGCATTGTATTATTAGAAAAATTTCAAGGTTTAGAAAGATTTTCATAAATACACAGGTGGTTGTACAAGTGATACTAGCCAACAACTAATAGGAGTGTGAACTCACCTTGTACATTAATACAAAGTTTTCTTAACTCTCTTTGTGTTATTTTTATACAGTTCTAAGAGCGTAACTCCTCGGGTAGCCAACTGATGAGTGTATAGTCTCCCAGCCTCGACATTTTCTCTGTAACACAGAAAACAGACAGATACTGATATAAAAATAGCTTTGTCTCCTCTCATACTGTTCTTGTTGTTTTACCTGCCTCTAAGCAACATTCCTAATTGCTCATTGTGACCTCTGCAGATAGACTCTTGTGCCTGCATGGACTCAGGCCAATATTGTTTATCTCTGGGATGAGCTTTTGTCATAAATGAAAACTCTGTAATTGTAAAAAGATTATATTTTAATAGGAGTTTTCTGGATACAGTACTTTCCTGTAGGCATAAAAAAGTACTCTACTCTCTGCCTACTCATAACATTCTTCTGATCTCCAAAGTTTTCAATCAACATTTGGAGTCAAATTCAAAGCCCACTGCCCTTGAGTCACAAACTCTTACATGAATTATACAGTTCCCTCATCTGAAGTTGCTTCTTAAACAAACTTTATTCCTGGGGCATAAAAGCTGTTCCTCACTTCCTGCCCCAAGTTATCTTCCATGCTACTTATCACCTATTGGGTAAATAAGTTACTGATGCCAAGAAGTGACACTAGCTGTTCTGCAGAAGGTGAATATAGTGCCTTTTCCAATGTCAAGAATTTGAGGAGGCTTGTGTTGAATTATACATTACAAACATCTTTATCCACTATGCAATGGCTGTGTCCAAGGCCATTACCTTTATTCCTTGGGGGATCACAGGAAACTAGTGAGATGAAAGCTTAAAAAAATTAAAAACTTGTTTGCCACCTGAGGCATATTTAGTGCCTCGTTCAGCTCAGTTCATTTCAATGCTACATTGGATTGGGACATTCAGACAAATGAGGGATAGACACCTGGGATGGATTTAAGTGGCAGGTTGCACCTTTACTAACTTAAAACTGAAAAGTGATGCTGTGCCCACCCAGTGTTCATTGCCTACATGAAACCCTCTTGGTTCAGAAATTCCTGTTACAAAACCAATTGCTCAGGGTAGACCTGTCTGGGGATACCTGTAGACTCATTTGATCCTAAATCCTCTCTATCTTCCCCACAGGTGAAGGGTGGTATTTACTAAGGGGAGGTGCCTCAGTCCACAAAGATGTCAAGTCTCGTATGCGCACATACTCCAGCATTGAACTACCAGGTTTCTTTAGGGGTACATGGGACACCACATCTCATCTTTATGTGTTTCTGTAAAATAAGAGGTGATCCAACTCCCCCCAGCAATCTACAGGTATATAGTTTGTTTGCAACGGTATGTACATGTAACAGTTAGGACACTATGTTTTTCTGACAGATACGTTATTCTCTGCCTCTTTATGCACATTTGTGCTGAACCCAATCCAATATATGCTTTTATTTGCAGCAGAGCTGGATTCGGTAGAAGCAGTTTGGCTTAGAAAATACACAGTTAAATGGAAGGTAGCATGGATTGGTTCATACTGCTGAGGCCTTAATCTGGTAAACTGGTGCAATTTCAGGGAAAGCTGGAACTACTGTCAACAGGAATGGGGGAATTTATCTTATTAATGAAAAATAAATATGTAAAGGTTTTGTGCACACTCATCTTTTATGATGGTGTTTTTCAAGCTCAGGCAGCCCAGCTGATCATACACTGGGCTCACCTCAGAAAGCTTTGCTTCCGCACCGGAAAAGTGAATGCCCCTTTCTTTTAATAGCATTTTTGCTACATACACACTCAGACTGCACCAGAAAATTACATGCAGGTAAAACTGGGCCACACAACATAGAAGATGCAGATTTCTGGACCCAAATTTTGAGTGGCACTCTACTGAACTTTTCACATCAGGATTTCTTTATGTGGAGCTGTACATTATTAATGATGAAAAATAGGGTTGCTCTAAAAAAATCTGCTTGTTACCTTAACAAATAATATTGCTGATGCCTGTTTCTCTATTTATGTTTTTTCTGGTTATACTGCATTACCTTTGAGAACCTTTGTTATAAAGTGGTTTATCTTCTCGAAAACCTTTATTAAGTAGCTTCACATCCAAGTTAATTTTGGAAGAATGTAACAAAATTTCACATATGGATTGTACTGGTTGGTTAAATTGTGAGTAAGAAGAAGAATAGTAATGCTTTTTTTTTTTTTTGCAAATATTTTGTAAATTATATTTTTATCCATGCTCATGCAATGCAGAAAGAAGAATGAAAAGGCCAGTAATTTTCTATATCTGGAGCCAAACCACTTCTGTGAGCTGGAATAACTTTAGGTTACTTCACACGCTCATGAAACAATACTTTGACAAACTGGTGCACTGAGAACAGATGCAGGCAGTCTGGCTAAGAAGCCCGTAGCAAGTTTGAACAACTTTACATCGATCTGATTGAAGCCCTGATTGGAATGGCGGGAAGGCCTTCAAACCTTTTTTATAGATTGGAGTGGAAGAGGTAACATAAGCTTTCTGATTAGTTTTATGGAGTGATGGAAACTGCTGCAAGCAGAGAACCTGTTAGGTGTGGGAGGGAGGAAATGGGAAGAGGAAAACCCAGTGAAAAGGCTGCAAGTTGATCATCTCTTTAAGAACAAGATTTTAGGGGTGGAGATGAATCAGCGTCTTCAGGAAAACCATATGCAGGCTTTCACCTCTCAGGGCTTGGTTTTAAATCTTAAACTGTCGTACACACAAAGGAGTTCAACTTGTGGTCTTCTCTCAGCCCCCATTTATGTGCACCAGACAAACATCATACATGACAATGTCTTGGCTGCTACTGCTGTGCTGAAACCACTGCTTGCCAGGCTGACCAACAAGGTCTAATTTTCTGTGCTCCCCCAGCTATCTATAGCCATCTGGTGTCTCTTGTCTTATGCTTAAAAGTGGGACAGAAACAGTCTTTTTGTTCTGTCTGGCTGCGTCTACACAAGGGCGATCTTTCAAAAGATGGTTTTCCAGAAGACCTTCTGAAAGAGCACGGCCACACGCAAAAAAAGCAGGTCAAAAGATCGGTCTGCTCTTTCAATAGAACGTGTTCATGCAGTCTCCACACTTTTGAAAGAATGGGCCAGGGGTCACAAAATCCAGCCACGAGGATTGCTCTTTTGAAAGAAGGGCCCGTGAAGCATCTACACATCCTTTTTTTCCACAAGAAACTTTTGAGAGGTGCTCTTTCTGATCTGGGAGCAGGAGAGGCCTCTGGAAGAAGAGCCACATTCTTTCGATTGTGGATTGAAAGAGCACCTTTTGTGTGTGGACATGCCACATAGTCTTTTGAAAAAAGGCCTAATTTTCTGAAAGACCTTGCTAGTGTAGACATGGCCTATGTATGCTGTACCTGCCCCCGTGGGATCCCGCTCAGTGACTGAGGCTGCATCCACACTACGAGATAAAAGTGATATAAATTCAAATACTTTATTTCAATATTATGAATTTGAATAAAGTGTCCGCAAAGCTTCTTGAAATTCAACCCATCTTTTCTCTGTGTCAAATCTCCGCATCCCCATTGCCCTGTGCAAGTTCGACAGTGTGAGCACTGCATTGTGGGTATCTATCCCTCAGTGTCTTAGCCCCAGTTGCTTGTGGGTATTTCATGTTGGAGCCCCAGAATTTGAAGCACTGCCCCAGAATGCACTGCATCACTTACCACACAAAAAAAAGACCTGGAGATTGTGCCATTTCCTGCTGCAGCATTCCTGGGCAAGCATGAATCCACAAACGCTTCAACTCATAGCACAGAACTTTTCAGCAACCACAGCGGCTGTCACACAATTTGTCCTTCAATTCCAAAGCTCAGTGATGCTCAGCTGTCCTACTGGTGCTGCTGTTAATGATGATGATGGTGATGACGAGGGTGGTGGTTTGGAATAGCAATTATGCCAAGCGCAGTCCAAGAACTCAGAGCTGGTGGCTGCCATGACTATATTGCTGGCAGTGGAGTGGTAGTTTTGGACTTGAGAGACCAGCACACACTGGTAGGATCACATAATTTTGGAGTCCTGGGATGACCAGCAGTGGGTGCAGAATGTTCTCATGTGCAAGGTTCAACTTTATGGACTTTTGTGATGTGCTGGTGCCCACCCTGAAGCACAGCAATGCCAAAATGAGGCCAGCTTTTACAGTATAGAAGTGTGTGGCAATTGGACTGTGGAAATTTGCAACCCCCGACAGTTACTGGTCAGTGGCAAATCAGTTCAGGTGGGGTCTGTGGTGATGGAGGTGGCCCATGAAATCTGTTGGCCTCTCCTCAGGAAGACTGTGACTCTGGGAGATGTACAGGCCATAGTGGATAGCTTTGCTGCCCATAGCTTTTCTAACTTCAGTGGGGCAATAGATAGCATACACATCCCCATCATGACCCTGGCACACCTGGTGTCGGAGTATATTAATCTAAAGGGGTACTTCTCCATGGTCATTCAGGGGTTGGTAGATCACAAAGGTTGTTTTACTGACCTCAATGTGGGCTGGTCAGGGAGGGTTCGTGACTTGTGCATATTCTGAAATTTGGGACTGTACTGAAAGCTCCTGGATGGGAGATTTTTCCCTGACTGGAAAGTCAAGATTGGCAATGTGGAGATGCCCATTGTTATATTGGGCGACCCTGCTTACCCTCTGCTGCCCTGCCTGATGAAACCCTACACAGGAGCCCTGGACCCCAGCAAGGAAATCTTTAATCACAGACTGAACAGGTGCAGAATGATCATGGAATGAGCCTTTGGACTTTTGAAAGCAAGGTTCAGATGTTTGTTGACCCGTTTGGACATTTCGGAAGCTGATGTCCCCACCATTATTACAGCATGCACTATTTTGCACAATGTATGTGAATCAAGCTGGGAAACCTTCCTGTCTATCTGGAATTCTGAAGCAGAGGCAATAGGCAGGGCTTACTCACAGCTGTCTACACTGCCATCCACCAGTAGCCATGCTCAGCCTGCACCAATGAGGGATGCTTTAAAAAACAGCCTTATGACTGATCTGTAACGCGCATGGTACCTATGTATATCTCTGCCATAATGCCAATACATGAACAGTGCTTTAATGAATGAATGCTCTTTTTCAGGGGGAGGGGGTTAAGTTGCCGTAAATAGAATGTGCTGTGCCTTCAGTGCCTGCCCTCCCCCGACACATTCCCTCAGCTGCACGTCTGCTGTGGACAAGGGAGTTTCACTGCCCAGCTGTGCCCTCAGAGGCACTCCCCCTCCTCCAGCTGCCTGGTTCCCTCAGCTGCAGATCTGCTGCGGACGAGGGAGTTTCACTGGGTAGCTGTGCCTTCAGTGCCTGCATTCATCCTCCCTCCACCTGCCTGTTTTGATCTGTGGCCCCCCTCCCCCTGACCCCCGCCAACACTCCTGCAGGACAAGAAATCACACCATGCTCAAAGGAAACATTTTATTTTTGGGAGCAGGAGAGATTTAAGTGGCTGGGAAAAGAAGCTCTCTCAAGGGTGCTTGAATAGCTTTTGAAGTGGCCCTTGGGGCTGAAGAGGCAAGGTAGCCTTGCCCTCCTTCCCCGCATGTGAGGACCTTGAAGACAGGGAGTGGGCGACTTCTCCTCAGGGGACTCCGGACAGTGGGTATCAGCTGATGCCCTGCTGGGCTGGGAGTCCCTCTGCAACTGAAGCAGGGAGTGCAGGACCTCTATCTGCTCAGTAACAGCCTTTACGAGCTTTGCCGCAACCTTGGTCTGCTTTGCTGTGGCCTCATTCATCTTTGGCAATTGCTGCTGCTGCAGGTCAAGCATTCTCTCATTGAAGTTTACTTGACTCTGATGCCACTCAGCTGTACTGTGACGCCACTGAGCAGTGTCCTTTGTCAAGTTCTTACCCTTTGCCCGAGTGTCTTGAATGTGCTGCACGATCATATTTTGTTTGCATTTCCTGCATCTCCTCATTTTCTCTGCAACATTGGGCACTGGGTCTGGAAAATGAAGATCAAAATTAAGATACAGTTGACATAATGTGCTCTGAAGTGCAACGAATGAGTCTTTCTGTGTACTATCACCGAAAGTATACTTTTGAAGGACACAGGGGTTATTAAGGATGGTACAGTAAGCGTGCATTTCGCAATTCTTCACTTGCCATCACTTATCCAGCACATTGCTTTGTGGACATGGTGAGTTATAAGCAATTGTCCTCTTTTGGTGGGAATGGGAAAGTCTGCAAAGCAGGGGCAGCTGCCAGGTGTCCTGTGGCAGTGACAAATGGATGGCTGCATGTGGGCTTTCGATGCACAATACAAATAACGTAAAGAAAAAAGTATCCAAAGAAAGGCTGGGTGCAAAGGGACATGGGAGAGGAAAAGCACTGCAGAGGAATCCCCTGCATGGTGCATGGGGATTCCGGTGAACTGAAAATAAATGGTGCTTGGTAAGAGACCTGGGAGGGGAACACACAGCAGAGCCCGGCAGCCAGGTAACACCTGGGAATCCTGGAAAGTCCAAAGAAATGCTGGGGGAAGGGGCTTTGGGAGGGGAAATGCCCAGCAGAGCCTGGCAGCAGTGTGGAGTGGGGTGGGGAGTCATGAAAAATGAAAAGGAATGCTAATTGGAAAGGGACATGCAGGGGGAACCCTCAAAAGAGCCTGCAAATAGCATTGTGGGGTGAGGAACGGAGCACCTGCTGGCTGCTGCAGGCCAATGTAAAGGGACAGCAAGTATGTTAAAAAAAAAAAAAACAGATGCGAATTCCAGTGCGCCCGCAGGTTGCCAAAGATGACATCACCTTCTTAAAACTAACTGATATGGAGAATGAACAGCTACTCCCCCGGTGTGATCAAAAGCCTGGAAAATCTACTAAAATGCTGTGTGGTGCCATGACACCAGATTGCTATCTGGTTGCCTGGTGTGGCAAGGTGTGCTACTGTGTAGCCGTCAACAAGTCAGGCCTGCCCAAGAATCTCGTGAAAAAAATACAAGAGTGCCTGGATAAGGCCTTTGAAGAGATCTCCGAAAAGGAGAAGTGCTCCATCCCAAGAAACATTAATATGCTGTTCTGAGGGGCACAGAATCACAGTGAGTAAACCTGTACCTATGCAAAACCCTATAGTTATACCCACCCCCCACTGTTTCTGGCAGGCAGAATAAACACTCACCCAAACTGATTGCTGCAGAGAGCTCAGGGACTGGCGTGGATGTGACTGGCACAGAAGGGACTGCTATGGAGGGGACCGGTTCCAGATCTATGGTGAAGAGATCTGGACTGTCCAGAACAACTTCCTCTGTCCCATGCTCTTTGCTCCTTTTGTCCTCTCCATTGTCCTCCTTCTCTGGGCCACGCTGCTCCTCCAGGCTCACCCCGGACTCCACACCAGCGCCTCCACAAGTGTCATAGTTGAGTTTGGGCTCCATGGCGTGGTGGCTCCCCATAGGCATGCGGAGCTGTTGACCATAGTGGCAGGTCTGTGGAGCTTCCCCGAACCGCTGGTTGGCTTCCTGGACTTTTTGATAGGCCTGAAGGACTTGTTTAACCTTCACCTGGCACTGCACAGAGTCCAAGGAGTAACTTCAGGCGGCCATCTCATGTTTCTCTTGGCAACCCAAAGTCTCTTCGCCACCGATTGGTCTCCCCAAATGGCACTGAGATCCACAGTCTCCTGGTGGGTCTCAAGATGGGGATCTTTTGCGAGCCTGAGAAGTGCTTGTCAGATTACTGCCCTGAGTACTCATGATTACAGTACTGGGCTACTGATAATTGCTACCAATGCGGTCTGATGGCTACTGATTCAGTGTGACACAATGGACAAAGGGATTTTTTCATAATGGACGTCCATTTTACTTGTAGGACTGGGCTGCTAAGTTCCAATTCAAACTTTAATTTAAATTCAAATTCATTCCAAACTTTGTGGGCTTACTTCAACCTTCGTCCTGCACACTTGACAGCAGTGCACGATGAAGCGGCCATACTTGGAGGGTCACCGCGTAGCTTTGTGGGATACATATGGGAGACTTCTGGGGGCTAACATATTCAAATTATGGATATGGTGCTTCCACGCTAGCCTTCGTTGGGGATTTTAAATTCAAAATATACACTATATCTCTCCCATAATATCGATATTCTGTAATCGGCATTATGGCTCAATAAATCAAGTTAACAGTATTATGTGTGAACACAGTCACATTTTAATATCGAGCTAAAGCCTTAAAATTCAAATTTATCTTGTAGTGTAGACACAGCCCGAGACTCCTAGGCACTACAGTAATAATGTTTTGACACAATTGTTTACCAGTGCTTACTAAAGGAAAAGCCACAAACAGAGCAGCAGCAAAAACACTGGTTAGGACTGAGGAGTCCTGAAGACTAGCAGGGCTAAAGTCAGTGCTCTGCTTTTCACAGGTAAAGGACTTACCCTCAACTTCTTAATAGCAGAAAAATAGATTAATAAGAATAATAAAAATAAGAAAAGTAAAGAGCAGCTTTCCAACATCAGACATGAAAAAATAATCCATCCTTCACAGCTCCCTCCACTCCTATCAATGGCATATTTGCAGAAAGTCAAAAAAGGGATAAACACAGCTGAAGCAAATTCAGGCTTTTATCAAGTGAACATGACTGCAAAAATATTTATCCTTTTCTGTTAGTACGGATTTGGGATTCCAACACTTTACAAAGAATTCCTTCATGAGCTATCTGAATACACCCACTGGTGCAAAGTCCAAACGGAATCCAAAGTAGACCCGCAAGCCAAATCATATCAATGTTAATGGTACTTGTGCATACGTCATTAAGAGTAAATTTTGACTTATAGCAGAGTTATCTTTAATTTTTTCCATTCATGGGTGGAATAAATTTTGTTATATGCACCAACATAGATGCAGATGTGGTCCACCAGTAGAAACACATGTTGTACACTGTGGGTAGCTGTGGGCATTCTGCTAATCAGCTGGATGGCTCCTGAATCTCGCCTGGGCTGCAATCCAAGCACTCATCGTACAGGGAACACTGGGCTATAGTGAGAAGATCAACTTTATATATAGCATGCAAAGCAATGACACTTTTTCATATTCTGCGCCTTTCAATGTAAAAGAGTTGACTTGCTTTTCTCCAGCGAAAAGGTAGTGTGGAGATTCAAAACAAAGGATCTTACAGTGATAAAGAATCACATTTATTTCTCTCTCGGGGGGATAGTATATTCTTTCTGTGCTATCTTTCTTTGGACACTGAAGCTAATGCAAAAGGAAGCTGTTCACATTGTTCTCCCCGTGAGCATCTGACACCAGGACCCTGGGATCTGCACTGGCTGCCTGTGCCTCTCCAGCTGGAGTTTTGGATATTGGGAATGAAAGCTGCAAATGGCTCGAGAGCTGGTGAATGACCACTCTTTCTATGACATAGTGGTGCAGCTGTGGTCAACTGAGGTGACTGTGCTTTACTCCCCTCAATTTATTACAGAGAATCCTGTTACCAGAGCATTTTCTGTGGGAGCCCAAGACTCTGTATGAAATTTAATTCCCCATCCATCTCACCTTTTGGTACAAAATATCTCTGTCTCAGTGCACATCGCAAACCCAGTCTTTTGGGAGGGAGAGGGAGTCAAATGCCAGTGGTATCATGGGTGTAATCGGTACAGATTGTGTGGTCAGAGTTAGACTTGTGGGAGTCTTTTTTTTTGTTGGTTGTGAAGATTGCTGCCTTTGTTTTGTTTAATTGTTTTCAAACTAGTGGATGTAGAAAGCCTCTTTTGCTTTTTGAAAAATGTTCTTTTTCAGAAGGTTGACAAATATGAAGCAAACAATGTTGTTTAGATTTTACTCTTTGAATCTGAAACACATTCTCACTGGTGAAAATAACATTTCATCCCAATTACCACATGCCACATGTGTTTACATTCCGCATATCACACACCCTCACCAGTTAGGTGCAATGTAAATCACACTTGCCTCACAGTACTGGAAACCTTTGTAACTGGCATGAAATTAACCTGTGTCATTCGTCATTGAACTGGCTGGCCCTGTCAATACACAGGAAGGTTCCAATATGCGGTTTGTTTGCTTGTTCTCACCTAATTTTGACAGCAGCATCTCTATATAACACCTACTTTGCCTATTTGAATCTTGATTTTTGTTGCTGAAATCTTCAAAACAACAGCTGGTGTTTTTTTTAAAGGTTAATACATTTCGAATGTGTGACAAATGACGTTAAGAATTAAAAGTATGTAGGAGACCCTGACTGTGACAGTAATCCAGAAAATCATTTCATTCACATTTCAGAATTTGAAAAAAAAATGTAACTCTGTGATATAATAGAATCCATTTCTAGGAAACAGTCTCCTTCCCAGGAGACTAAGCCTTTCAGCCAGATGTACCTGACACTGGAAACCTACAAGGTTATATTGCTAAAAGGAAATTTGCAGTTTATTTTTACCAGGACATCTACTTTCAGAGATGTGTAAGATATTTTAAACTTTCCTAAAATGTTCTGAAAAGGTTAGTTATGGAATTTTGGATATGCACAGCTATCCTAGCTGCAAAGAGATGATAGTCCTTCTTTATATGGTTCTGGTAAGACTGCATCTCAAATACCACAAGCAGTCCTGGGAATCTCAATACCAGAAACATTCCATAATGCTGTTTAATATATTTGAGAGTAAACTTTTCTTCACCTGGCCTTTGACATCTATTCAATTCCCCAGAGTGCACATATCAAGTTTAGTGTCTGACTGCTGACAATTAAATTAACCTTCCATGGTGAATCAGATTAAAAGTGATTTTACAAACTGGAATAATCTCAATTTATCCTGGTTTTTCAGATTAAATGTTATTAAAATCCTCCCTTACTTGAATCACCTTTTCAAGTCCTTCCTGTGTCTGCCCTTGAGATTTGAGAGATTTAACATTTGTTTGGGCAGTGGGACTATACAAACATGTAAAATGACACAGGAATCATTACATCACAATAAAACTATTGTGCTCTGGCATTTACTTGTTTTATTCCTCTGTTGTTTGGCTTCATCTTTCGATTCTGCATTGGTACACCAATGATAAATAGCAACAGTGAATTAATCCACTATATATTTTAGAGAGTTAGTTGGTTTGTCAAGAATTCCTCCTAAACGGTAAGAGCAAGGATCATCGTATTCAGCATACAGCTTCTTCTTCTTCTTCTTCTTATTACAGCAACATAAGGGTTTGGTTGTGCCAGGAAAACAGCATGTGCCTGGAATGGGATTGATTTTCCTAAAACCAAACAGAAAAGAGGCTGAATCACCAAATTAAATACAGACCTCAAACCTGACATAACTGAGCAAATGTTGTAATTCACTGAATCAAGATGAGCCAGGAAAAAAACAAAACAAAACAAAAGGATGAACCTAGAATTGGACTGTGTCTCAACAAACCTTACAGAAAAGACAGAAACAGAGAAATTTGGAGTTGTGCTCTGTTTTGGGACAGCTAAATCAATGCTTAAGGCTTGAAAACTAGAAAAAATGTTATTGGAATCCAAATTCTCTATAACTCTTTTTTGTTAAAACATAGCAAATTATAATCATTTATAGGGATGAAGAAAAAATACACTTGATGGAATTCCCATTTTTTTAAAAATATTATGAAAACAGACAATTTTAACACTCTTTTTTGAGAAATCTGAAATAAAAGTTATCTTTATAAAATACTGTTTTTTTGAAAAATACAATTATTTGACTAAAGCATGTACATTTTCCTTTTACTTTCCAGAAAAAGGGACCAAAGAAAAAATTCCAGGCAAATTTGCTATTGTAGAATTAATAAAGCATCCAGAGACACCTCCTGAGTGTATTCCATTTTTGTTTTGGTCAATTTCTTTTACACCTAAACTAACAAACTGATATTCAACATTTATCATAACAAATAATTCCAAAACAGCTATAAGTTCTCATATAGTCCCCCTTAGCACACAATACTTCTTCACTGAAGTTAGTGGGAGTTTTGTCATTGACTTCGCTGATATCAGAATAGATCCTCTATTCCCTTTTATGATAACCCACTATTTCTCCCATGACAGTACATCTCCAAGTTTGAAGACTGACATAAGATGAGTAAGGTATTATTTATAAAACTTCTGGATAAACAAGGAAAACTATAGGATAAAAACCAATTTAGGAAATGTTATTATATTGAAATAACCTTGCCGGAGTACAGGTGGAACCTCTCTAATCCAGCACTCCCTCATCCAGGAACAGCTGCATTTAGTCAGCCAGATATATACTTATCAATAATTCTCTCAATAAAAATTTTAGCTATCATATGTAGCCACGTCTGTCTTTGTATCAAAGAATTGAATACTAAGAATGAGACAGTGTGTAAATCCCAAAATAAAGACTTTCCATAAGCACCTTTTTTCAGATATAAGCAGAAAATTCCCACACCCATATACGTTTCAAAAATATTTAAAATAGCTTTTTTCATTTCTACATTAAATTAAGCATTTCCTAAAATCTTGTTTATTTTTAAATGATTTATACTAAACCTAACACCCATGAGCTAGGCACATTAGCTGACAAGTTTTTATAATAACAACAAGTACAAGGTAAAGGATGTGAAAACCATCTAAAATGCATCCCTGCGAGGAAGGCTAAATAGCTATCATGGCACTAGAACATAAAATTTCCTGCTAAAAAGGTCATTTTGTCATTCCTTAGCTCTTCCTTTTTATAAACCTTTCCTCAAACTTCATTCCTTTGCAGCAGAATTTTTCCACTCTGTGTGCATTCTGGGAAGGCTTCCTGCAAGGCTATGCAGTATAGCATGAGGGCCACTTATCCTGGTTACTTTCAGTAGACTTAAGGTTAACCATTGCTATAAATTAATTATCACATCAAAGCTAAAACCAAATCCTTTGTTTTCAATTATGCATAAGGCAAAGCTTTTGTGTGTTGCCATAATCTGAGGGTCAAGTAAATAAGCTGAGATGCGCATGATGTGGAAAGTTGTTTGGATGAAATTACACAGAAGGGGCATGGTAATGAGCAAAGGGAATGCGGGGTTCCTTCTGGAAGGGCCCCGCCTACATGGTTTATTGTAGCTTCCGGAAGGGGCTCTTCTGCAAATGAGGAGTGAGATATTTAAATCCATGCCTTATTTAATATTCCATTTTGCTCATTACCATTCCCTTTCCAGAAGGGAAGGGGCTGTGTACATGCAGCCAAGGAGTATTGATAAGAACAAGCCAGGGTTTTATTTTAGGAGAGTAGATTTGTTTTGTCTTAATTTACTTTAACCATGTGGAACCCTAATTAGCAATTTCCTCAGTCAGTTGCTCAAGGAAAACTTTGCAAAACTTTGAGTTGCAGTTTGTTGGAAAAAAGTTCTTGTGTTCTGTCTAAGATGCACCTGGTGACTATTGGTGCCTTCAGTGGCATGGTGGAGATATAACTGTGCCTTTATAATTCCACATTTCCTCCTTTTTTCCCTCTACTTTTTTATTAATTAGGAGTATTGTCATGAAAAAAGATCTTTATCTGCTGATTATTGCCAATTTACACCTACTGTTAGCTGGTCCTTTTTTTTTTTTTTTTTTTAAAATATCTGGTCACTTCCACAGCCCCAATAAAATTTATTGAAAATCCAATAAAATTAAAGTTGAGGCATGAAATAGGATGACTGTTCTTTTGACCATTGATTCCTCATGTTAGAAATTTCTGATTGGCTACGTCTACACTAGCCCCAAACTTCGAAATGGCCACACAAATGGCCATTTCGAAGTTTGCTAATGAAGTGCTGAAATGCATATTCAGTGCTTCATTAGCATACGGGCGGCCGCGGCACTTCGAAATTGACGCGTGTCACCGCCGCGCGGCTCGTCCAGATGGGGCTCCTTTTCGAAAGGACCCTGCCTACTTCGAAGTCCCCTTATTCCCATCAGCTCATGGGAATAAGGGGACTTCGAAGTAGGCAGGGTTCTTTCGAAAAGGAGCCCCGTCTGGACGAGACGCGCGGCGGCGAGGCGCGTCAATTTCGAAGTGTCGCGGCCGCCCGTATGCTAATGAATCGCTGAATATGCATTTCAGCGCTTCATTAGTAAAGTTTGAAATGGCCATTTGTGTGGCCATTTCGAAGTTTGGGGCTAGTGTAGACATGGCCACTGTAAGAGAAATTTGGCAAACATGTTGCCTCTAAAAAAATGAAAGAGACATGGATTATTCAAATTAAATACTGATGGCTTACCTCTGACTGGACCTACGCCCAAATTTTTAATTACATAGTTACAACCCCACTAAAATCAGTGAAATTATGCATATGTAAAGAATAGCAAATTTGGCTCTCTCCGGCTGCATCTGTACTACAGCAATCTTCCAAAAAGTACAGCAATCTTCCAAAAAAACTTCTTTCAAAAGATTGGATCCACACTCAAAAAAGTGGATCAAAAGACCAATCTGCTCTTTCGATAGACAGCATCCACACATCCCCTGCTCTTTCAAAAGAATGTGCCACTGATTGAAAAATCTGGTGCCATGAGGACTCCTCATTCAAAAGAAGGGCCCATGAACTGTCCACACATGCTTTTTTTCTAAAGAATCTTTTGGGAAAAGGCACTCTTCCTCAGCTGGGAGAAGAAGAGGGCCACCGGAAAAGTGCTGCATTTTTTCGATTTCAGACTGAAAGAGTGCTTTTTGTGGGTAGATGCTCTGTGGGTTTTTTTTGAAAAAGACCCAGTTTTCCTGAAAAAACTTGCTCGTATAGACACAGACTCTCTCTGTGTACCCATGTGTGCATTTGTGTGAAGAAAAAAGTACAGACCATCAAACTCAGTGTCTAGCCATCACTCGTATATATTAGGAGGGTCAAATAAGTTGATCATTCAAGGTCATAGATTTGGAAAGGGCTGGGAACGGCTTTGTGATATTCAGATGTTCTACTTTCTTTATCTTTCCTTTATCCATTAGCAACTTCAAAGGTAGTAACTTTTGCTGCTGTTAGTGTAACCATGTTCCAAAGTGGGCTTGATATACTTATGTGCAACAATTTGTTTCTGTAGCATGTGAAGTGCAAGTTGGCAATTATTTTATTCCACTGAAATCTCACTTGCAGTACTAAACCTATAAACAATCATTTAAAACCAAACAGTGCCTGAGCTTTTTCTACCCTTGTAGTATTTCTGTGCTAACATGCATGCTACCTAATGTCTTCCCTAACACATATCAGAAAATATGATTTTGGCCTTATGCTTCTTTCTTTCTTTTTTAAGACAGCAAGAAGAATGGCAACAAATACATTTTCTCATCTGCTGGCTGCAGTTTCCAACACCTGCCTTCAGTCCTTGTGTCCTCCAACTGTTAACATACTGTATAATGGGCAAATGGAGAATATTTTATCATTTTATTGAAACTGTCTCTGCAGTTCCACATTCAATATTGCATATTGTTCTGTATTTGCTTCTTCCACACCTTGTGCGTCTCACAATCTTCCTTCTTGTTATATTCTGCTTATATTTTTTATTTTTAAAAGCCTTCTACATGTTGCTTGTACTAATCTTTATATCCCTACTTAACCTCTTTGTTCTCTGTTTCCTTTTCCCATGGTTAAACTTAGCCAGGGTAACTTTCAATTGAAACCTTTCCACTCATTTCTAGGATATTTTCCACTTTTCTATAGCAGGTTTCTCTAACAGATACAAAATTCTAGTAAATATTCTTGTGGGTTCCTGTAAATTCAGCATTCTGAAAACATAAAAATGTGTCTGCTATGTCCTTTAGATGGATATCTTCATCAATATCTAACCACTTAATCACTTGAATGACTAGCTCTTTCTCAAATTCAATGTTTTATAACACTTGGCTGATTTCTTTGAGTTAAGACTCTAATAGCTATGTAGGTGTTCAATAAAAAATACCTGAAAACCATATAAATTATGTATTAGCCTATAGCCAGGATGGGTTAATGTCTGAGGCATTAGTAAATGAATGCTGAAGAATAGGAGTGTGCATATGATTTTTTTTTCATAATATGTACCTACTGCAGTTGTGATTTGACTCAATTATGTATTGTATTATAGCCACAGGATAATTTTAAATCATTTCTGATGTGATACAGAAGGCAGCTATATAAATTACGAACTGGTAAATGGGTATGTGTGTGAGTCTAGATAACTATGATTAAGCAGCTCTAAGTAAGAGCTTGTTTACATGGCGAGTTAGTTCATGGACAGTCAAGATGTGATTCCTCAGAGCATTAGTTTGCAACAAACTAACTTGCCATGTGGCCCCTGGCCAAGACACACTAAAAATTCCGGAACTACATCAAAGCACATACAGAAATATTAGTGCTCAGGAGGGGCTGCACAAAGTGAGTGCATGGCATGCTGGTGCACTATAGCAGGGGTGTGCAAAGTGGGCGTCGGTCGCTTTTGGGGGGTATGAAATTCTGTAACGGAAACACAGCATAATCAGCTTCTCAGTCCCGGACTCATTCATCTCGTTAAAACTGTTGAAAAGTTTCCCAGTTTTTATGTATGTGTATTCTCATTTATATGTTGATGAATAAAGTTTTTATATTCTACACAGTTATTTTCATACACTTGCCGAAACAGTTTTTCTCGTATGAACACAACCGAAATTTCCCTCAGTTTGGATTACGTTAGACAGGTTGGGGGTGGGGGGCATGGCTGCTAATTGCAGGGACAAAAAGTGGGGCCCAACGTAAAAAGTTTGCTCACCCCTCCACTATAGATTCACACCTTGGCTTGGTAAGGCTAACTTGTGGTATGGAGATGCTCCAGGTTTAACGGTGTGTTCAAACTCCTGTAACAAACATATTGAAAATATTAGAAGAAAATGTAAATTACAAATGCATAACATACATGTGGGTTTGGACTAATTTAAGCTGATTTACTTAATACAGTCCCTTTGTCCAATTTGGTATCAATACTCTAGGCTGTCTATAGGAGCCTGGAGAGAGAGAGAGAGAGAGAGAGAGAGAGAGAGAGAGAGAATGTGTCTGAGATTTTCCTTTTGGCCGTTTCTACACAGGCCACTTCCTTCAGAAGTGGCATGCTAATACAGGGAGCAAAACATGCAAATGAAGCAAGGATGCAAATTCCCTGTGCCTCATGAGCATAACGTCACGTGATTTGGAGTCTGGAAGACCGTTTTTCCAGACTCCAAAATGCTGTGTAGAAGCGCGGCCCCAGGGGCTGCTTCTGGAAGGAAGTCTTTCTTCCTAAGGCCCTTTCTTCCCAAAAATTTTCAGGGAATTTGCAGCTGTGCCTCATTAGCATCTTTTGCTCCCTGTATTAGGATGCCACTTCCAAAGGAAGTGGCCTGTGTAGAACCAGCCTTTGTATTTTGACTTTTCCTGTACTTTGTTGGAGGTCATAAACTGTATTTTGACCCAAAGCAATAGAAATGGTTAAATCACTTGGCTTCCCCTGAATAGTTTGGCATAGCTGTTATCCCAGTTTATGGCAATTACTGAAATTATTCATGAACAAAATGATACACTGTTGCTTATTCAATATTTTCTGATCTTGACTCTTACAATAATGTTCAGACATTTCCAGCACCTCCTACAGTTGGATTGATATCATGCTAACAGCTCATCACTGCTATGTATCCTTGTAGGTTGTCATCCATCATTCTTCAGCAATCTTTAAATTCTAATATTTTAAACTTAGTCATTGTCCTGCTTCAGCACTGCCTATTACACAAGACATGTTACATGCATTCTTAAAACCTGCAGCTTCCATCCTTCAGTTGTCTCATCTCTCTTACGAGCATGTGTACACATAGATGTTTTTCATAATCCTCCCTTGTTTTACTTTTTTACTTTGTTTTAAATGTTAATCCACTTCTCCAAGGAGTCACACTTTTTCTTTGCAATGTCAGTTTCAGGCACTTACTTCACTGAAATTATAGGTGTCAGAATTTGTGAAGCAGTAGGAGCAAGTCCTATCCTCTCCTATGGAGGCTCCCCAAACAGAAAAGAGGGCGGCATCTATGGAAGAGCATCAGAGTATAGGTATGGGTGGTCATATGAACCCAGTGATGCTGGAACACTTTCAATAGAGGGGAGTGCTGAAAGCTAGCTCCCTTATCCCATCTGAGCTCTCCTTGCCCAGCTGGGGCTAAAAGCAGGTTTCTGTCTCTGGGAGGGTTGACCCACAAAGGGGTAAGAGGGTCAGTGCTTGGACCCTGGGAGCAGAGTCCTGGCTTCAGGGCCTGGAACTAGCGCACAGGAGCAGAGCTCTGGGTACAGGATCTGTGGCTGGGATCTGGGTGCTGGGTTCATCATTTGGGAGCAAAGTCCTGGGCCCAGGGCCCCAAGTGCGAGGCTGTAAGCATGAGGCCAGGAGTAGGGGTTTGGGTGCAGATCTTCAGGCACAGGGACAATGCCTGAAGAGTGCGACTCAGGGCCAAAAGCCAGGATCCAAGCCAGGAAGCAGAGTGGCACCCAGGCCACATGTAAAACCTGAGCAGTATTTCAGCACCCCCCATACCCTTAGCTCCCACCCCTATATGACAACCCAGAGGATCTACTTAGACTCCCCCTCTCTCCCTCCCCACCCCACACACACACTAAATATAGGAGAAGTATTAGAAACAGGAATTATCACAGCCTCAAAAGCAATTCTGCTGTGGCCCCCAAAGCTGCTCCATACCTGGTCCAGGGACAGGCTCATGATTCCTAGTACTTAAACTCTACGCTCCTACCCAGGGTTTGGGCCATAGAACATAGAGTTGACACTTGTGCTTTCTTCACCTCTAAATAAATGTAGTTTTGACCAGCCCAGCGAGTCATCCTTACTGCAAGTCTGTCAAGCTGAGAGATATCATAAATGACATACCATAAATGCTTTTCCTATATCTCTGTCCAGTAGTATCACTCACTGGCTACGTCTACACGTGAAGCCAACATCGAAGTAGCTTATTTCGATGTAGCAACATCGAAATAGGCTATTTCGATGAATAACGTCTACACGTCCTCCAGGGCTGGCAACGTCGACGTTCAACTTCGACGTTGTGCGGCACCACATCGAAATAGGCTCTGCGAGGGTACGTCTACACGCCAAAGTAGCACACATCAAAATAAGGGTGCCAGGCACAGCTGCAGACAGGGTCACAGGGCGGACTCAACAGCAAGCCGCTCCCTTAAAGGGCCCCTCCCAGACACAGTTGCACTAAACAACACAAGATACACAGAGCCGACAACTGGTTGCAGACCCTGTGCCTGCAGCATGGATCCCCAGCTGCCGCAGCAGCAGCCAGAAGCCCTGGGCTAAGGGCTGCTGCCCATGGTGACCATAGAGCCCTGCAGGGGCTGGAGAGAGAGCATCTCTCAACCCCCCAGCTGATGGCCGCCATGGAGGACCCAGCAATTTCGATGTTGCGGGACGCGGATCGTCTACACGGTCCCTACTTTGACGTTGAACGTCGAAGTAGGGCGCTATTCCGATCCCCTCATGAGGTTAGGGACTTCGACGTCTCGCCGCCTAACGTCGAAGTTAACTTCGAAATAGCGCCCGACGCGTGTAGCCGCGACGGGCGCTATTTCGAAGTTGGTGCCGCTACTTCGAAGTAGCGTGCACGTGTAGACACAGCTAGTGTTACACATACCCAGTGAATTCTTTGATCACACAGTCAAAAGAATCCATGGGAAGGGATTAGGAACATTTTCTAAGGTTGTATAAAGCAAGCGTTACTGTGAAAAGATTTCTTAAATGCAGCATTCATTAGTGAAAGTGTTTGGCTACAAAGATGTAGGCTTCCCACCTGCTGCTCTCTCAATAGCCTCAAACAGAATTATTAACCCAGCATCTACAGAAATAAATGAAGTCACCCAAACCATATACACGTTTCCAATGACAGAGTCCAACTGTTTGTGAGCTATAAATATAGTAGCTACAAATATTATCATCCATCAACCATAATTACTATGGAACAGACTGTGTCCTGCTGCTTCACAGATGAGCAAGGGTGGCTAGGGCACAGGAAGCTGCCTCCTTTTTTCAACCCTGTGCAGCAGCTAACACAGGGGCAACATCCAGGCACAAAAGCAGGGATGTGCCTCCGTACTTGCCATGAATCACAACACTTCAAAAGGGAAGTGGGAGGTACAGCCAGAGACTTGCTCCCATACACCCCAGCTGGCAGGTGTAGCTGGAGAGGAATGCATCACCCCTCCTAAGGCATCTTGCCACAGGCATGCCTACACGCCCAGGAGGAATTCAGGAGATGCAGTTGCTCTTAGAGGCTGTGGTTGCATTACAGGTTTAACCATTTTAGTCCAGCACTCTCTGGTCCAGCAACATCTGTGATCCAGCATGATTTTAGTCAGCCAGATGACCACTTAGCATGGGCGTGGCCAGGTTTCCCGGGATTCCATAAAGTTCATTTATAGCCACCAGCCCTGGTTCGCAGTGTTCTGTGCTGTTATTTAGCTGTAACTTACCCTTAAATCTCTTCCAAGGGTCCAGTAAGCAGTGGAAGTGTTGGTAATGCTGCTAGACAACATTGGCTTCCTGTGGTTCGGTATATTCTCTGGTTTGGCACCAGTTGGGTCCTGAGGGTGCTGGACTAGAGAGTTTCAACCTGTACTCCATAGCACCTGTGGCTTATGCTTGTGCCTAGGAATAAATTAGGCCTAGTTCACCCTCAGTGTGAAATTCCTCCCTTTGGAATGAATCATGCTGTGAATCTAATGGTTGATGAGCCTCCCCCTGAAAATGCTAGTCTCACAACGAGCTTATAGTGCTCACCTGGGCAAAATTTAGGGTTGTGGGAGGTGGTGAATAAAACCTTCCTTCAATGTATTATTAAATCAAAAATGAATGTTCACACAAAATTTAGAAAAGCATTCACAAATCTTCTCATGCATGCAAAGAAAGTAGTTTCAACACATGATAACGTTCCATAAATTTTGTGCCAGCCTTACAGGAATTCAGCTTGTCATCGTTGCCTTTCTTAGTGAAAGTCAAATTACGTGTTGTATCCCATATTAATGTACAAATCCATACAACTGTTGTAACTAAGTTTACTGTACTTTAAAAGAAAATTAATTGCTCTGAATAATCACTATGCAAATTACTTCAACAGAGCTCAACAAAAACAGATATTTTGAAATAAACTCCTAAAGTATCACAAAACTTATGGACTTTTTGACTTATTTAGAGACTCAAGATTTTGGCTGGTAAGAGCTTATAATTTTGGTGCAAGACATATGTATTATGTTGTGATAAGTGACATATCCAGGCATAAATTGCTACATGCCAGCTCTGAAACACTCATCAGATGTGTCTAAGTCTGTGTTTTGAAAAGAAATAGCATCTGCTTACAATTGCCAGTCTCTTACTGGTGGGAAGGGAGCAAGAAAGCAGCAGGGGAATGCTTAATTTCAGTTTGAGTAACAAAAATAAAGTGTTTAAGCCTTTTTTGTTGGTTTATTAAAAAGGACTGAGCCTTTCCATCCCCGCCTTTGAAAATGGTATTTGTTAGTTTATTAGATTAGATATTTGGATTGCGTCTGTTTTGTTTTTCTGGAAGACTGTATGGGCAACTGGTAAACTAGTAGAATTTACATCTTAACAAGTACCAAGAAAATGATACCTGAACAATTGGGATTGGAAGGAATTTTGAGTCCCATTGCTTAAAACACTGTTGTTGTTTTTGTTTTGTTAAACTGCAATAATGTCCCGGCTCAAAGTCCCAGAATTAAACATGTCTTAATTTAGCAACTGTTTGGATCTGGTTTTGAACATGATGGCTTGTGTTAAATGCTAGTTACAGTCACTGCCTTGAGCCAGTCCTACTGAGAATAGCTGATAGTAATACTTTAGGAGAGTTCCTTTTCCCTCGTGTAATAATACTAATAAAAATAGAAATCTAAGTGTGGCCTCTGGGTGAAATGATTTATTCATTGATAGTAAATTATGTAGGTCATTGAGGAAGCATGTTACTTTAACCATTGATAAAAGGAAGAATGTTGTGAAGTGTATAAATGAAATGCATTTATAAAATATCCCTCACATTAAGGCCCATAAGTCTGCCTGGGTTTCCCAAACTAAATTTACAGGTAGGAATAGAAGTTTTCATCTGCAGAAGAGCTTTTTGCTATTGCAATGTTTCAGGTCATTTCTGGAGTCTGGTGAACAGCCAGGAATTTGTTACATTAGCTTTGAGTTCAACTATAGTTGCATGATTACAGATTCACACCATAATAGACTTCATATGGATAAAAACATACAGAAAAAAAGTGAAGTTACAAAATGGGCGCACACATATGCCACAGTTTCATTATTGTTTTTAAATAGAAGGGTGGTACTCCCTGATCAGCTTTAGAGAAGCCATGTACTTAAGGCTACAAGAATGTTTCATGGTTATTTGAGAACAGGGCCATTCCTACAGGAGGCTCAGGGTTTGGAGACCCCCCCACCCTTCCTGAGGTGGGGGGGACCAGGGCAGCCCCACTGATCTGGGCCACTTTCCCATCTCACCTTTTCCTCACCCTGGCCCTGCCCCATTTCACTTCTTCCCCCCAAAGCCTACCATTGCTCAATCACAGAATCATAGGGCTGGAAGGGATCTCAGCGGGTCATCTAGTCCAGCCCCCGGCTTCAAGCAGGATCAACCCCCACTAAGTCATCCCAGCCAGGACCTTGTCAAGTCAGGACTTAGAAACCTCGGAAGATGGAGAATCCACCACCTCTTTAGGCAACTCATTCCATTCCCCATTCAACTTCTTCCCACCCCTGGTTCTCACCTTCCTCCCGCATTTCACCCCTTGCCCAAACCTCCATCCCCAAGCCATGTGAGCCAGGGCCACAGCAGGGGACATACTCCCTTTCACTTACTGCAGTGCTAGAAGCTGAAGTGACCCAGCAACTACCTCCTCTCTTCCCTGCCCTTGCCCATCCCCCATTGCTCAACTTCACAGAGCCCTTGGAAGTGGAGCTCTTCGCCCCCAGCCTGCTCCCTGGAGTTCTGCATCACTCAGAGAAGTGGAGCAGGCTGGGGTGAAGCCAGGGCACTCCCTGTCCCACCGCCAGAGTGAAGTGCTGCAGCCTGTCTGGGAGACAGCAACAGAGCGGAGCAGGCTGCTAGGTCGCTTTGCTTCCTGCAGCTCCTGCTGCTGTGGTGAGAGCAAGGGGGCACAACCCCTGCTGCTGCCCCATGCCAGGCCCCCTCAGTAATCCCCCAGGCCACTCTGGGCCCCACTGCCACTGCCAGTGGGCGGGACTGCCTCATGGGCGATAGGATGGTTGAGGCACCCACCGCAGGGCTCCCCAAAGCACAGAGTCCAGGCAGCTGCCCAAACCATTCTATGGATGGATGGTTCTGGTTATGACTAATGACACCAGCCAAAGCCAAAGATACAGGAGTATCTGCTATATGTTTCCAGATTGATGTATTGCACCAAATATCCGCTTGACTTTCTAATATCAATGTAATAATCGATGGTGAATATTAGCCATATGTTACTCCATGTGTCTATCACTCACCTCTATTACCTGATCACAAACCCAACAGAACTTGCTAGCTGCTAGGAACTGCCAGAGTGCAGTGACACACTCCTGAGTGTAGAGCATGTTTGAGGGTCCCAGGCCAATATGCAGGATGTACATCAAAAGCACCGACAAGCCTTCTGGCGAGGACCCACTTTTCTACCCCTAAAACGGGCTAGTATATCAGCTCTGTGCCATTTGTAATTTCTTCTACCCTGATGGAAGAACCACAGGACCAGTGCAAAACAGCTTTCAGAGAGCCAAAGACCTGGCCCTATCTGTTCAACTACTTACTCAGTTGTGAAGTTTCCCGCAACTATCCTTTGACATGCAAGTAAAATGATGAAAAATATTTGCCTGCATCTCCCCTGCACTGCTAGCATTCTGTGGAACTTCCACTAGAAAAGTGAAAACATGGTCTGAGTCCCAGAACTTAACTCACTTGTACTGAGTCTCAAGAAGCAGGGCCAATGGGCACCGTAGGCCCCAGGGCAAGGTTGGAGGCAGGGGCCTTGCTCTGTGTGGGGTCAAGGAGGGAGGCATGGGGCCTGAGACATTCAGCTCTCAGCATAGCCTGATTGCAGCTCTGGGCCTGCTCGACACTCCCTCACAGCCAGTGACACAGCAGTGCTGCCACAGCAATTCAAAGGCCCCTGCTGTTGTTACTTTGACAGCTGGAGCACCAGGCCCCTTTGAAATGCCAGGCCTGGGGACAACTGCTCCCTTTCCCCCTCTTGCATGCTTCTCAGTGAGCCTGGCCGCAAGAGACTAAGAAATGAGTTTCACGTACTACACAGAAATGTATGCTTGCAGGAGGAACTCCTAGAAAGTGAAACCAGAGATGTTTTCTATGGACTTGACTCCAAACTAGGCCCAACTTTCTGTTTTCAGTTTTGAAAAATGGATGGTTTTGACACCAAACTCAAAGCAAAACTTAGCGTATGGACACTGTAAAACAGATTTCAAAAAACCTTCACACAAACTTGCTTAATTTCACACAGCTTGATGCTAACCCCTCATGCTGACACAAACAGAACCAACAATTTCAAGTGTCAGAACTAATGGCCTTCTCTTGTTATTCCCTCACCTCTTCCCTGCTATTCAAGTAACAAAGACTATGGATAAGTCTAAAGGATTCAAACAAATGCTGTGCTGGAATCTACCTGAGAATTTCAATCCCTCATGAGAGCAATGTCGTTACCATGACCTGCTCAAAACCTTGATTGAAATTTCTCCAAAACCACACAGTGCTGGAGACAGGAAGACATTTTTTCTGCCCAGCACAGCTTTTTTCAGGACTTTAGCTAAGACAAGTAGATTTGAAACAGAGCTAAAATTTGGGAAAATGGCTTAAAGAAAGTAAAAGCCTTTCAGCTATAGAATAACAGCTTTAATATTCACATTGATGCAGGAAATCTACCAGATACTACAAAAAGTGGTAAGAATAAATGTTATTAAAGGAGATCTATCTCCCATTACTAACTTCATTGATCCTGGGGGCAATGGAAAAAATACACTTGGACTTTGAAGTAGCATCACATCTATAACTATGGGGTGAGATTTTTTGATCCCTGTACACATATATACACGGGAACTAGGACAAGTCTGCCTGGCTCATTTTTATTGTGACTAAAGGCTGTGAATGTCTCAAAAAGAAAATGCTAGTTCATCAGTTCCCTGTTCCATGTAGACCTTTCTGGAATCATACTATGACGTACTCCCAGAGCATGTGATTGAGGTCAGAGGATTTAGGCTGCAATTCTAACAACTATTAGATCTGAATAATCCCACCTCATCTCTTGGGACTGTTATCCAATTTATTCCAATAATCTGCTACGTGAGTGTCTTTTAAGATTTAATGAAGTTTTCTTAATGTCTAGACACACTATTGCTCTGAGCCAAAGGGGATGGGGGGAAAGCGGGAATGACCTGGCCCAAGGCCCTGCCCACGCATCTGTGTAATGCACCAGTGGCTGGAAGCAATTTGTCCCTTCCTACCCTCTTAGTGGCAAATGGTAGCTAACTTCAGGCTGCTGCTGGCCATTGACTTAACTCAGCTGCCTCCTGTCTCTTGATTACAGCATGATTTAATGCATTGTGTATTGGGTCTCAGGCAACCTGGCTGTAGGTGTTTCAGTGAACCCAGCCAGAGAGCTGGCTCAGCAAGGCAGGATGCCTGGGGGATGAAGCAGCACTGTGCTCCCTGGGGGCAGATGAAGGGAGTGCTAAGCCCCTGCCAAGGGGTGTGCTGTGAAGCCTGTAGGATTGGGTTTCAAGAATGAGTTGGAAGTTATTTCCCCTGCCACATCAGTGCTTAGCTGAGGGGAAGAGAGGCTGTGTTGTGCAGGGCCATGACACATGGGGACTTTCATATACCATGAGAGTTAGCCTTATTTAAAAATCTAATTCATAAATAAGATACACCTGTAGTTTAAAACGCAGAGAGATTTAAAGGGATGGTAGTCATAAAATAATAAAAAAACCTTGATGAGGACCCAAAATCCTGCCCCACCCTGAGAAAGGGTGTTCACGGCTGGGATAGAAAAAATGGTTGAGACGGTCTTTCACATCCTCCAGTTCAGCAGTGTAACAGCTGAGCAAGAGCCACTCTCATGAATGAATGAGACTGGAGGACCTCAGGTGACCTGCCTGCTGGTTATACAACAGGGTCAGGTAGGGTTGGGCACCAGCTTAGGGCATGTCCATCCCTGCCCACCCCCACTCCAGATTTGGTGTATATGATGTCAATGGCAGCAAGTGCTACCTGAGAAGATCCTGCACTCTATTTTACAGGAGAAAAGGGGTGTTTCAGTAAATGTCTTCCGCAGGACTTTCTCAGCAATGGCCCAAAGCCATTAAGATGAGTTGGGAAGTACCTCATGGCCATCCCTGCAGCCTGAAAGAGCCAGGGCAGAATGTTTGCTTTTCAGAACAGAAAATAAAATACAGCGTTCACCTCTTTTGAATAGATCAGATGAACTTAATCTGAAAGAAATGTTAATTAGACTGGAAGAAAATAAACAGGAAGGAAACAAGAAGAGATAAACCACATGGGCATAATTTGTTTTAAATGATTGGCTTAATGCAAATAGCTTCAAATAGGCATGAACACACTGTCAGCAAACATTTTAAATGAAACTCTGGAAATCTTTGATGCTATATGTTTCCCCTCCTTTAAATCCTGTTAGCCATTCTTTTACAGAATTCAAGCAACTGATGTAAAGCAAGGCATTTTTTTAATTCAACCAATCCCAGTGCCATGGCTGTTTGAGTACATGTAAAGGATGCAGTCCTTAAAGGTCTCACACTCAGGGCAAGGGGATTGCTCAGCACCTTGCAGGACTAGCCCCATAGCACCGAATATGGTCGCATGAATTGGAAATCATACTGGTTCAATGGCTAGTGCTGAATTAGGATCATTGGTAACTAGAACTGTTGTTTTTATTACATAGTTTTACAACTACCACAGGAAATAGTAGCTGAATTAATTTCTTAAGTGCTATTGTAACCTATTAAAATAAAATCATTGATGGTAAAGATATATGATATAAACCTAATTATTTGGCTGGAAGGTGGAATGCAAATGGCAGTGCATACCATGCAAATGGTATTTATGTGTTGCTAGATAAGATACAGGCCAAGAAACAGGTAGAGGACCACTGATGTATAGGCCACTGAAAGTCAGGCAAGACAAGAGCCTTGTCTGCATGTCACAGCATTTGCTGACATGGCTGTGCTGCTAAAAGTCAGGAAGTATTGCCGCTGTTTGTCAGCTTTTTGACAACAAAACACTTCCACCTCCCCCAACAAGCAGCATTCACATTGTCAGCAGGGGAGTGTTCCTGCCAACAACGTGGTGTTAACACTGCCACTTGCTGAAGAAAATCATTTGTTATTCAAAAGCAAGAATTTGCACCCTTGAGCAACAAAAGTTGCATCACTCAACTGCCAGTGTAGACGTACCTGAGTGTAATTCGCTTTCTACAAGCTGTGCCACTAACTGGGTAAAAGGTCACTTTTTTAAAAAAGGCCAATAATAGGTTAAAATATGGCTTATCCATGGTTCTCAGCCTGCAGATTGGGCTGCGAGTGGCCTCTGGGCCTCACATAGCTGCAGCCCATGTGACAGCCTCAGAACCATACTGGTAGTATTGGATGTGGCCCACATCCAATGGTAAATAAGTTGAGAACCATTGTCTTAGACTGATTTCATCTGTGCTACCCCATACATGATCATAGGTGTAGGCAGGAAATTAGCACAGTAAGAACCTGGTTACTTCGAGTATGAGAGAGAAAAGTGGTAAAATAATAATAATACCTATTTTATATATTATTTTCATCAGTAGATACAAAGCACTTCACAATCTTTTAATGCCTTTATCCTCACACCACCACCACTGGGAAAACTATTACCCCTAGTTTACACGTGAGCAGCTGAGGAACATGGAGGCTAAGTAATTTGTCTCAGGTCACAGAGAAAGTGAATGATAAAGCAGAGAATTGGACATGGTTGCCTTGTGCTCTAACCACTACACCATCCTTCCCCTTCAGAGAATTTTGCTTTGTACATTCTAAAAAAGTCTTTACTACCTCTGGTTAAAGAACAAACCAAGACAGAAGTGTTCAGAACATGTGATTGTCTCCCCAAACACACTTATTCAGTACAAAAAAAGATTTCAAAAGCCAAAAACATCCATTGCGTTAGTCATAACAATAGTTTTCTGTGCACGAGTGATTTTCTTGATAGATTGGATAAGAAAGCCACAAGTATTTTATGGTAATACAGACAAGTCAATAAAGATAAAAGAAAATGAGAGAATTTATTTTTTAAAAAGGAAATATCTGATAAGAGATTCCACGTAAATTGTGTTTGAACCCTTTAGGGTGAGGATTGGTAGCAAGTGGCAGGCAGACACCAAGGAAATCAGTGTTATGCTCCTTAGCATCTGCAGATGAATAGCTGTTAAAATATGGTTAATGCTGTAAAAATACAACACAAAAAAGAAAAAGAGCAAAGCAATGAGATAAAAAGATGATTTATCCTGTGGCCAGTGTGCTTCAAATTGACCAGAGAAAGCAATCTAATCAGACTTTATTAAACTGATTCTGCAGTACATCCCCTATGCCTGGAAGCATTGTCTGAGCTGGTCTGTAGTCTAATCCTGCTTTAGGAGTCTTGCCAACTATTTAGCCTTTCAAAGCAGAAACACAACGACACACAATTAAATTATTGTGACCTGCTTTTTTTTTTAAAAAAAGGAAAAACAAGGATATTGACGATGGTAAGTATTGGAGATGGGCTAAACTGGTGTGAAAATTTGGATCTTGTTCCCAGGCTTGGAAGAATTCTATTGTAGCTGCCTGTCACTCAGGGTAACAAGCTGCTGCTAGGTTGTATAGGGTTAGAGCATTTATCTAAGCCAACCCTGGAGCCTTATTAGAGGGCTTCCTTTTGCACTTTCTCAGATGCACAATAATCACTCCCTCACAAGGTGGCAACACTGATTAGCTATGTCAGAATGTGACAGAGAGCCAACAGAAAATTCTCCAGTTCGCCAAGAGAAGCAGCAGAAAGCACCCTCTAAATTACTTAAAGTCGGATTGCAACCTACCTGTGCCTGGGTGCGCATAGAGGGAGGGGAGGGAAGACACACAAGCAGCATCTCCCCATCCTTCACACATCTGGGCAATTTCAGTGCCAGATCCTTGTTCCTTCTGGAGAACAAATCACTTGGCAAGGGAATTGAAGAGGCAGACGCCAAGCATGCCAAACAACAGTTTGCACCATGCTGAAGACGGTTATGAAGCAGACTCCAAATCCATGCACACCACTCAGTATGGGAGAGACTGCAGCTCCGAGGCATAGTCTCTTCTGGCATTTTGCAGGAATCGAGCACCTCTATTCTTTCCACTGCTCAGGGCTCTGTACAAACTGTACCAAACCTCAGCCCTTCTGGTAATGCTTCTCCACATGACCACTGACTGGAATTGCCTTTACTAAATCCTTCTCCTTTAATTTTTGAATCGCTGAATCCCTTTCTCCCACCTTTGCTTCGTCTCACCAAAGGCTCCCCTTTCCAAGCTGTCTGGAGTAGCTCACAAGTGTTAGTACCAACCTCAGGTCAGTGTGTCAACAAGCAGGGCACTAGCCCCACATTGATTGAGAGTTCTACACTTAAATTCCACTACATAAGTAGCAAAGTGGGCTCCATAAGCATTATTGGAGCCTAACCATAGAGCCACAGGCAGTCTTTGCGGATAGTCTGGTCTGTCCTGTCACCCAGACAACTTTGCCTTTGTGACAGATGATCTCTCACACCAAAATTCATAATATTCAAGATTACTTCCAGTCTCAGAGGACCAGTCACTTACCCCACGTCAATTGTACCTTAAACTGCAACCAGAGACAATGCTTGTAGCCAGTCTTATAATAAAATAACTAAAGACATATTAAATGAGAAAAAGAAATGAGTTGAAGTAAAAGCTCAGTTATTCAGCACCTGGGTAACCAGCACATGTAGTGAACTAGCACATTCAGTTAATCAGCATGCCTCAGGGCCAGCTCACTGGCTGGGGCTGGCTGCTGTAGCTGCCATGGAACCAGTAACCTGGCCAGGGCCAGTAGAGCAGGGTGGCTGTCTAGTCAGGGCCATCAGAGTGGTGCCGGATGACCACTGCCCATCTGGGAGGGTGGTGGGAGGCAGTTGCCCACTGCCTGGCTGGGGTCAGAGGCAGGGCATGCCTGGATGATGGCTCCAGTTTGAATATCCTGCATGTTTTATTATCTGACATCAGGCACTTTACATGAAGTAATGCCTCTTTCCAATTTGGTGAGTTACACAGTTAGGTTATGTCTACACTGAAGGGTTTGTTGACAAAACACCAGTTTTGTCAACAAAATCCATGGAGCCTGCACATTCCAAAGTGTTCTGTCAACAGGAAATTGACAGAAAGAAGAGCTTTTGTCAACAGTCTTATGCCGCTCCCCAGGAGGCATAACACCTCTGTCGACAGAGATCTGTTAAAAGAAAGCCTGTCTGGATGTTCTGGGGGGCTCTTTTTCAACAGACAAGCTTCCGGGACACCAGTCAGCCCTTTCTTCTGTGCTTCTGGTTGACTGTTTTGTCAAGAGGCAGGCTAGGCAGTCTTGCAACCTGCTAGGCAATTTGGCTGTGATCTGTTGACAGAAATTTTATTGGAAGATATCTTCCGACAAAAGCTTCTGTTGACAAATGGCTGCAGTCTAGACATAGCCTTAGAGAAGTTCACAATGCAACATTCAGCTTCACAGCATGTGATACAGCTGATAAGTGAGATTGATACATGCAAAATCCTACATGCATTTCATTGGCCATGTCTACACTAGACCAAATCTTTGCAATGGCCATGCAAATGGTCATTTTGAAGATTACTAATGAGGCGCTGAAATGCATATTCAGCACCTCATTAGCATGCCGCCGGCTGCGGCTCTTCGAAATTGCCGCTTTTGGCCACTGCGCAGCTCATCCAGACAGGGGTCCTATTCGAAAGGAGCCCGCCAGCTTTGAAATCCATAGGAATAAGGTGATTTTGAAGTTAGCAGGGTCCTTTTGAAAAGGACCCCCATCTGGACAAGCCACGTGGCAGCAAAAAGCAGCAATTTTGAAGAGCTGCGGCCAGCGGCATGCTAATGAGGTGCTGAATATGCATTTCAGCTCCTCATTAGTAATCTTCAAAATGACCATTTGCATGGCCATTTCGAAGATTTGGGCTAGTGTAGACATAGCCATCAAGTCTAAAAACTACACAACTTCTTTTAAACTTAACATCCATTTAAATAATACTAACACAGACCAGTTTCCAGCTATGCATTTAGCAAAGGTCAGTGAGGTGTAAAGGCCATGGCACGAGATGGCATATGGTCTGCCAGCATCACACCTCTCTAATTTACCCCTCCTACAATACAACGATATTTATGATGGTAGTCTCTGCTCTCTCCATGCTCCTTCCATTTATCACTCTTCAGTCTCCATAAACTAATCTATGTTCTCTCCATTCTATTCGCTTCACTACTCACCCTAATCCACTACTCTCATTTCATTGCAAAGCACATTCTCTCTAATCCTGTGACAACATATGCTTCCTCCCCTTTTGTTCTCATACTGCTTAATTTGCTGAAGAAAATCTCATGACCACCCGACCTTCTCCCCTCCTTCAGTCTTGCCGGTTTCCTCATCAAGAAACACTATCTGTCTAACTTCACTCATATATTATATGTGTCTAGATTTGAAATTGCTGACTCTATCTCCATCCAACAAAACAAAAAAGCAGTCAAGTAGCACTTTAAAGGCTAACAAAATAATTTATTAGGTGATGAGCTTTCATGGGACAGACTCACTTCTTCAGACCATAGCCATACCAGAACAGAATCAATATTTAAGGCATAGAGAACCAAAAACAGTAATCAAAGTTGACAAATCAGAAAAAAATTATCAAGGTGAGCAAATCAGAGAGCAGAGGGGTGGGGGGCTGGAGTCAAGAATTAGATTAAGCCAAGTATGAGAAAGAGTCCCTATAATTTCCCAGAAAATTTGCATCCCGGTTCAAACCACATGTTAATGTGTCAAATTTGAATATGAAAGAGAGTTCAGCAGCTTCTCTTTCAAAAGCAGACTGAAGATTCTTCTTCAATAAGACACAAACTCTCAAGTCATTAACAGACTGGCCCACTCTGTTAAAATGTAGACTAACTGGTTTGTGGATCAGGAATGTTTTGATGTCTGTTTTGTGCCCATTAACTCTTTGTCTGAGAGCACAAAACAGACATCATGCTTTTTTGTTTTGATAGTATATAGACTAGTACGGCTACCTCTCTGCTACTATGTCCATCTCACTTTAAGTTTTTGTCTCCTCCTGTGCTGCTAAACTTTCTTCTTCCCTCTTAAAGGCATCCCACACCTCTAAAACCCACAACCATGCACACTTGGAATCTGCCAGAGTTCATATGGAATCAAAAATTATTTCCCTATTTAATCTTTACCTTCTATCTTAAATTAAGCCTTTCACAGAGAATTTATGAGTGGCTGGTGCTGCATGAGTATGTGGCTCTTGAGATGTCTTGGGCACTATCAGTACTATGGACAATAAGTCAGGATTCAGTTACAAGATTTTGAAACATCTGCTTTGCCACGTGAACATTATCTCATTTGCTTGCAATGCCTGTTAGAGAGACAAGGTGGGTGAGGTAATATTTTTATTGGACCAACTACTGCTGGTAAGACAGACAAACTGAGCCACCCAGAACTTCAGGTCTGTGAAAAATATGCGCAGAGCCATAGCAAAATGCAAGGTGGAACAGACTGTTTAGCATTAGTTAATACATTTTCTCAGGGACCATTCATGGTAGACTGTTCCATTAACATTTCTGCAGTCATAGGATAAAAACAGGGAGTTAACAGGTTAGAGACTGTTGTGAAAAGCCATAAATCTTATGTCTCTGTTCACTGCATCATTTTTTAGTGTCTACCGGGTAAGCTTTTGAAAGTATCTCGCAGATTTTCTTTGACCATGAAGGCTACTAGGTCAGCTATAGAGTGATTTCTTTGTGTTCAACCACAGGTGATAGGGCGAGTTTGTCTTTTATCTTTTTCCTGTAAGTTTCTCTGACAGAATAGTAATTGTCTGGTTTCACACACTGAGAAGATATTGGGGGCATTTAGTGTTGTAATAGGCAGGCATGTGTAGAATCTATAAATCTTGAAAGCTGTGTTGTAGGAGCATAGTAACTGAGTTAGATAATTCGGGGGTTAGCTCAGGCAGTTTTGGTGGGTGCCAGCTTGTAATATGAAATGGAATAAATGGGAAAGCAACTATCTATGTGCAAGTGATTTTGTCATAAACTTGGTGATTCCAAACAATATAATACAGATCATCGTCGCTGTGGAGATGTCTGCAGGTTTTGTATCTATTGTTCTGGCAGGGTCTGACCCTGCTTTAAGCTGTTGTGTCCTGGTCTGTGTGGAGGTTGCTTACGATTGCAATGACACCATTATTCCTTGATCAGAGCAGCAGCTATGGTGCTCTATTTTTTTCCCCTTCCAATTTATAATCTTCATTTTAAGATAACCTGACACCATTGAATGCTTCTCTTGGTCCTTGTGAGCTAATTTCTTGTCAGGCTTCTGGAAAGCTGAACTGCAATGCTGTGGGACAGTGCAGAATCATAATAACTGACAACTGCTGATGTGATTGGACAGGTCTGGTATCAGATGCAGGATCAGCTGAGAAATGTGCACTCCCTGCGACCCTGATGCATAAGCTAGAACACAGTGGCTGCCAGAAAAGTTCTGCATGATTTCAGATAAAGATCAACGAATTATGTTAGGATGGAGATAGGATAAATGCCTACCTTGGCTGAGAAACAAAAAGGAGGCTGTGAATTAGCACTGGCTACAATGCTGGCACCTCACCCAGATTAAAGGCTGCCCAGAAGTAATAGTTGGCTTCCTTGCTTCCTCCCACTAATACCACAACTCAGACTGTCTTCCTGTTGGCTCTTCCCAGATAGTTTGCCATCAGGTTAAATTTAAGATTGCAATACATGAATCCCTGATCTTTCCTCCCCAACATTTGCATCTCCCCAGTTCATTGTCACCGTGACTTCTCCCCCATCTTTCTAGTCACTTCTGCCACAACCTGCCAACTATTTGTAACAGCTCCCTCTTCTTTCCCACACAAACCCAGGCTGTGTACAAATGATGCTCCCAGACTACATAACATTTCCAGTATACAAGTTTGTCTTTGTCCAGGATGTAAGGCACTTATCACCTCGTGTCTGAGGTACAGAAATCTCCACTCCCATCTTCCTATTCCTGCAAAATGTAATTGCTAAGATTATCATTTTGTTTAATTGTCCTGACCATATTACTTTCTCTTTGAATAGCTCCAATGGTTCACTTATTGGAGTATAGGAATGTCTTGAATGAATGCCTATGAAGGGTTAAACCAGACAGAGTAGGTTCTCTGTTGGCAAACAGCCAGAAAAAAGATAAAAATTATAAAAATGGGTAAAGATGAGCCAATGGGAAGAGAGAGGGAGATTTATTCTAAATGGAAGCAGTTACCTGCTGAGGAGTCTTTCTTTTGTGTGTCCGGGGGGGGGGGGGGCGGGGGAGGGGAGAGAGAGAGAGAGAGATGTTTAAGCCTGTGCAGGTTTAAGGAATTGAATAAATATCCCAGTCTCAAGAATATCTGGTCATACAGATATGTAAGTAGAAATGAAATATTTAGTCAGATGAATCAGGTTGTTCTTAATTTTGGGTTTGGTGTGGGAATTCTCAGGCTGGCTTATGGACACCCTGCACACTGTAATTTTTAAACTGAATCCCAGGGAAGTCATTCTCTGTGCTTTACTCTAACTTTTTTGTGTCTGTTACTTTGAAATATCTAGCAACCCAGTGTTCTTTATGATGTATATCTTTTGTTTTAGTAATAAATCAACCTTTTTTTAAGACAATCATTGATTCCTGTGTCCTAGAGAAGGGGTCTGTGTATGAATAAGACTGAAAGGTCAGATTGCAGCTTATTTTCATCCTCTTTGATTTCAAGCTCTCTTCTAAGGGAGGGTGAAGAGCTTGGGGTTACCTCACCAGGAAACTTCCCAAATGTGTCTTCCTGGGTTTCTTACTTGGGTGGTGGCAGCTACCTCCCAGGGCTAGGGAATCAGTGATCTTGGGAAGCTTTTAAGCTGAAGCCTAGAGAGGCAAGGTACTTTTAAGGTCTCTTGTGGTTCCCCCTTCTACTGCACTCAGAGTGTCAGAGTGGGGAACAGCCTTGACAAGGAAAATAGTGCATTGGACTAGAAAGGACCTCCTGGACCAGAGTCCAGTCTCCTGCTGTCACAGACAACCCTGGTGCATATTCCCATTATATCAAGTTTTCTGTCATTTGCTACCACTACTCCTATTGGGAAATTTCTTCTGGAGCTGCGGTCAGCAATGAAAGCAGTAAGAAGAGCCATGTTTTTCCAGTTTGGTAAAAGCCTTAACAATTCAAGAGCTGCCATGCCTGCAAATAAAAGACAGTCCTTAATAAATTACGTCAAACTATACATTTTGTAACCCCTATTTTAAGAACAGCGTACACACTATGATTTATAATCTGATACATGCTCACTGGAAGACGTTCACAAACTTTTTACTTATTCTGTTTCCTCACACTTCACGTGTGTGTTTGTAACACTATCTTCCTGACTGTCACTCTAAAACCTATTTTAATTATGCCAATTTTACTTTATGTTTAATTTCAGAATTTGTTCTTAAAATGTGTATTGCCCCTCACAGCAGGAATGACACAAGCTTACTTTACCTTTTCCAAATCAATACTATATTACCAACATGTTCAAAACACAGATACGATGCACTCACAATGCACTGCACGTATTGAAGGGGAAGTTATCCAACAGTGTGAGATCACATATCATTTGCTATTTAGATATGAGTTAATCATCGCTGGGCTTTTAGATGTTAATCATTTATCAAACGTAATCATGAGGGTTTTTTTTTTTCTTACTTTGCAATCATAGCGTTGGGAGCCACAGAGAAGTCCTTGAAGAGCCACATGCGGCTCCGGAGCTATAGGTTGCAGACCCCTGTTCTAGAGGCTCACTCCGCATATGGTTAGAAACCCCTTTTTCTAATTTCCAGCATACATTTATTTATAGCCACTTTTATACCCATTTATTTTCTTACTGCATTCACACCTCTTTCCTGACATTCAAGTCACTTCACAATAATCTCTGCTGAGCCACTCTAGCATTTTGTTTCTTCCCTCCACTAGTCCCTATTATGTCAGTTAGCCCAAATTACAAAAAAAATTGCCACAAAAAGCTCCCTGTTTTCTTCCATGAGGCCCTATAAACCCTCCTGAATTACTTCATAAGGTCACTTCTTCATTAGTCTGAAGACACGCTTCTGTTGCGATACACACAAGAAATCACTCAGCCAGTATTGGCTCAGTTACACAGCAGTTGGGCTAAAAAATAAAGCAGACATGTAGCACTTTAGCACTCTGTCTCTTTGTCACTATTCAGCAGTTGGGATGGCTATTGTTTGATTCCTTCCTCTTCTCTGAAAGTAAACAGGGGATTTCTTGGGACTGTGTCTCACTGCATCTTTGTACAATACTTACTTAAATGAGGTCTGATGCTGAATGGGGTCATTGGATGTTAGTACACAACACAAATAAAAATAAACAAACAAGGTTAATCAAATGTCACGACTTAATTTTAAAGCATATTAAAGGCCTTTAGGAAAGAAATGATCAAAAGCTGTGGACAGAATGTTTCTTTTAACTCCAGGATCTTGCTAGCCACTACGCTTTAACCACTCTTCCCTGATCTTCTGATGTGCAAAGACCTACCCTCAGTCTCTGTTTTACATCCCCCTTTATCCCGCCTCCATAAAATGTCGAGGCAATTTATGCGTACTGCCCATCCTAGTTTTTTGCTTGCATGATGGCCTTGCATTTGGAAGGCTGCCTGGGGAGAGATGCCTGAGGGAAAAACAAGAAAGCAAGCATAAAAATCACTTGGATTTCCTTTATAATAAAAAATATATGGGCTTAATGCTACCCCTTTCTTCCACGTCTCCAGCTGAACATAATTGAAAAGAACATCATTAGCACTGAGATACATGCATTTGTGATGATGTGAGGGGTTGCAGCGTAGTGCTCTGTATTGAGGTGCTGATCTGATAATGACAGCAACTCTATTTTTGGCACTGGATAGTGGAATTCTGCCTATTCACTGTTGTTCCTCTCTGGATTGGCTTCCCATTGACACACAGATTGGCTTAAGAGACTTGCTGTTCATGGGGAGGTGGAGGGGGGAAGCACGACATTTTGAATCCAAAGCCTTTGATATTGCAGAGTGTGGGTTGTATTTGAATTCCAAGATTAGAAACAGCATTTCTAATTTTAGTTCACATTATATCAAAAACCAGATGGGACCAAACAATTAGTTCTATTTCTGAGCCGGCCCAAATCCCCAAAACACTGCCAATCTCACAAGGTTTTGGGCTAAGGTGAAGGTATCATTAAGGTTGACCAGCTAGTAAGATCGAGGGGCCTGGAACAGGAGAAAACATTGGCATACACCTACACACCACACAGTCTGCACGGCCGAGTCCTGCTTAGGATGAAAACAAAGATAATTTAATAGGAAAAAACATGGATTCAAATATGAAATAGCAAGGGGGGAGCACACATACTGGTTACACAGAAAACAAGCATGGAGGTACAACCTCAGATTTTACACTTTCATATTAGATAAAATTCATTTTTAATAGGAGTTACCTATTGGTTTACAACAGTTCTCCAGAAAACATGCTAGCTGCAGGAGGGATGCAGAACTGATGGAGAGCTTCCCACCTCAGGACTGTACCTTATCTTCTGGGTGTTCTTCAGTTCTAAACCCATCCTTTTTAAATGGATTTGCAGGGGTTTTTTTTCTTCCTTTTCCTTCAATCATTATACTTCTTTAGAGTAAGGAAAACTACAACCTTTCTTAATTTTAAAAGACTGGGGCTTTCTGTTTAGTTTCATGCTGCATCCACTTATTTGTTCCTCATTGTTTCTTGGGGATCTGGACAATGGCTAGCTGTTTCAAGCCAGTATTGTCTGACTGGGGAGGTAGCCAGCAAACAGAATGGTGAAGCAACTCACTCTGCATTTCCATTCATAAATTGGTAGAACCACTTCATTTTTGCCTTTCACATCCCTTGCCACGGGTAAGTAAAGCTAAGAAAAGCTAAGGCACAAAATGCTTTTCTTCTAATATGATTGTGCTAGTGTTTTGTACCGGTCCTTAGCATTTCATCTATCTTTCTTCTTTATTGTAAGGTTCCTTTTTTAATTTGCAGGTAGTTAGAAAGCTCCTAATGGAGTCAGAAGGGAGTGCCCAACTGCCTCCACCCTACACTTCGTCCTCCATGAACCTGCCAATCACATTCCATCTAAATTTTTGTTAAAATAGTGTCATACCAGGCTGTGAAGAGGGAGAGCACTCACTGTCACCAGATGAAAGAAAGCAGATCTCAAGATGCATAAAGAAAACTTAGTTAACTGCACTTTGTCTGTCAAGAAACTACCTATCAATAACGGGTTGTGGAATCCACATTCTAAGATGATTGTCTTCACTTTTCCAGTGTTTTCTGTGTGATCTCTGTTTTGTTTGTAATTGCTTCTGTCTGCTGTATAATTAATTTTCCTAAGTGCTAATCAAAGTAGAGTGGTGGGATTGATTGGTTGGGTAATTCTGTTACAGTAGGATATGATTAGTTAGTAAAATTATACTAAAATGATCAGTCAAAACATAGCTAAGCAGGACTCAAGTTTCACTACTTAAACTGGAGTACAAGAAGGAAAATAGCAGGAAAGGGGAAGAAGGAAGGAAGGAAAAGAACAGCAAGAAGAAGAAGAATGGAAAAACCTGGGAGGACTCGCCCCCAAGACCAGAGCTGCCAGACCCTGAGGTGCGGCAACCAGTATGCAGAGCGACCAACTTTGTGTGTCCAACAGGGAAGTCTGCCTGCCTTTGTCAGGGTTGGTGAGCGTAATACTGTGTGCTTAGCATGCATTCTGCTTTCCTGGTAATTGTAAATAAATAGAGGATAAGACTATTACTGTGTAAGGCTTTTTCAGTGGCACAGAGCCTGCATACCCACAGGGAATTACACCCTGAGCCCTAAGAATTGGGTAAAGGTGGGACTTTAAATTAACAGGGTCACACATGGAGCCCTCAGGACTGGGTAAAGGTGTATTTGTCCCTGAAGTGTGGAAGGGATAAAGAACTTGGTGTGGGTAGCTCAACCCCTTTCTGCCCCAAATCACTCTATCACCCAAATCTTCCCCTACCTCTTCATGCCCCCTCCCCTCCTCCTGCAACCCAGTATCTGCTGCTTCCCACTGAACAGCTGGTGAGTGGGGTTACTGGTGTGCAAGAAAAGTGGGGGAGGAGGCACTGATCCACAGGGCCGCCATTAGGCGCTGAGCACCCTTGATTTTTTCTGATTTTTTCCAAGAGCACCCACAGAGTTGGTGCCTATGGGTGACTTACTCCTTGCTCAATCACCTCTAATCACAGTTGTATAGTTTAAAAAAAATGCTGCACTGCTCTCATTTCAAAGAGCCCAGCTAGAAAAAGGCGCTTTCTACTTAACTGCAGGGCAACCTTGGCCGTTCAGTCAGCAACCAATCCTAGATTGCAAACACAGCAAAGCAGCCCAGAGTCCCACCAAGCTGCCTTCGAAGTCAATAGGAATAAGGCAGAAGTGTCCCAGAGGTACTCATCAGCTGGTTAACTCCCTTAGGATCTTTCTTCCTCTCCTCTCACATTAATAAGTAACCAAAAATAACTCCTCCCAAAAAACAACACCCTGACTTCACTGATGTGCTATTGAAGAGTGTGCCAGCCCTCTTCAGATGGAAGACTGGGCTGGTCTGAAAAAGCACTTTTTAAGGAATGGACATGACCACTTTGCCTTGAAACCACCTTCAAATAACCTCAGCACCAACAGCAGTTAAGCAGCCTACTGGAGAAATTACAGTCACCATTAGACTTTATGCAAGACTGAAGACACTGTAATCCACCCACAACACCTGAATGCCTTCTAGTAATTGCTGAACCATCAGGAAGCCAGTTTCTTAATCCCTCCTCTGGTCCAGAACTAATGTGGAAACATCATGTTTGTGGCAGTGCAACTCTGGGACACTTCCTTTGACCATATCACACCAATGGCCAAGCAAAGTGTCACCCACATTAGACGCTGATCTGCCACACTCCAGCCAGCCTGAAATGAAACCCATGTGAAGATGTCTTTTACAAATGCAGACAGACCTTTCACGAGTGCAGGGTATCTGGTGGGTGCAGTATAGATGCTAGGAAAAAATTTTGTCCAAAATATAACAAAAGGTTATAATTCAAAAGAAGCCTATACCCACCAGGGTGGCCAGACATCCTAATATTAGGGGCTTTGGGCTTTTTTTTTTTATATACTACAGGTTGACCCTCTCAAGTTGAGCACACTCGGAATGTGACTGGTGCTGAATGAGAAAATTTCCCAGACCACAGGATGTCAATATTGTCTTGCATGTAACCAACACTTCCACTGCTTACTGGGCTCTTAGAAGACATTAAGGGATAAATTACAGTTAAATAACAGCACAGCTTCTTCCGAACTCTGAATCATGTGACCTTATACTAATGAGGCACCAGAAATTTACATCTGTGCCTCATTAGCATTTTCTGGGGTGTTCATTAGCATGCCACTTTTGGAACAAGTGGCATGTGTAGAATTGGCCTGAGAGAAGTAGCTGTGTTAGTCCATATCTTAACAAAATAAAACAAAGCAGTCCTGAAGCACCTTCAAAACTAACTGTTAATTAGATGCTGAGCTTTCGTGGGACAGACCCACTTCTTCAGATCTGGAGAAGTGGGCCTGTCCCACGAAACCTCGGCATCTACTAAATAATATTGCTAGTCTTAAAGATGCCACAGGACTATCTTTTTTTTTTTTAAAAGCCCAGAACACTGAGTCAGGACTGTTTGCTGTAAACAAACTTTATGGAACCACAGGAAACTTGGCCACACTCATGATAAGTGGTCTTGTGGCGAACTCAAATCATGCCAGATTATGGATGTTGCCAAATAAGAGAATGCCGGACTAGAGTGTTTCAACCTGTATAATTTTCCCATCCCTCCCCACAAAAAAAGTGTCCAGATTTTTTTATATTTGCTATCTGGTCATGTAACACCCTGTCTTACGGCAGTGCCCCCTCTGGGCGGGGTGGGCCAACACAGCTTGCCCTCCAGGTCTAGCTGGCCCAGGGCTTTGACCCCTTTAAGGGCCGGCTGGCGGTCAGCCAGCAGCTGGAGAGCCCCGCCCACAGTCCAGGAGTGGCAGCCATCAGCCAAACAGTTAAAGGCCCGCCCTTCGCTCAGGGCAGGGCAACAGTCACACAAGCTATTTTGGGAAGACCAGCCCTCAGATTAGGTTGGGGCAGCAGTTCTACAAACAGTTTGGGAGCTCCGCCCTTGGCTCAGGGCAGAGCTACAGTTAAATTGAACAGTTCGGGGAGCCCAGCCCTCAGTTCAGGGCAGGGCAGTAGTCAAACAGTGGCTTGGAGGCTCAGCCCTCGATTCAGGGTGTGGTAGTAGTCACGTTGGATGGGTAATTCCGCCAGGGAGCGGGGTAGGGGTTGCAGGCCCTCCCACTCCACTGCGACCCGCTGGGGCCCTACGGATTGCTCACACCTGAGCTTGGCAGTGGGGATCCAGACTGCAACACACTGCCATTGGCTCAGGGAGTGCATTCCCCGGGCCACTTCCTACCTCTACCTCCATTGGTGTGGGGTCCCAGTCATCCTGGTTGGCCGGTGCCAGCTGGTAGGTCTTGTCCAAGTAGTCTGCCTTTGGTGGCTCTGGCCAGTCAGACATCTCGATGTCGTTGGGGTAGTCCGGCGGTGGCAGGACTGTGGGCTCTAGGTGGTTGGAGGTCTCTGCGCTGTGGGCGTCTGGCAGACCTCCAGGATCTTTTGCTTCTGGGGCCCCTGGGTAACTAGCCCCGGTCAGTCTTTCTGGTCCTGGTTGGGCGTCAGGGGAGGGTGGCCCTCCACTGGCGTGAGGACCCCAGTAGATCTGGGAAGTCTGGGTAGTAGCCCAAGGGCATCCTTGTCTGTGGCTGCCCAGGCTAGTCTGGGCAGCTGGGGGGTAACTCTTGCTGACAGCTGGGCAGCGGCGGGTTCCCCACTCCTGGCGTCCAGGAGCCTGGTCAGCAGCCCCCTCCCTGCTTGGCAGCCCAGCCTTTAATGGGCCTCGAGCCCCACCCCTGGCCCTCCTGGCTCTAGGTGCCACCCTCTGAGGGGCGGAGCACCACTGTTCTGGCTCAGGGCCCGCACACCAGGGACTCTGAGTAGCCTCCTCCACCTCTGAGTCTGGGGGAGGCCACAGCACCTCGCTACAGGTCACCATAGTACCCAGCTTCCAGAATTATATGCATTTCAATTTTTTCAGTTCAGATAAGATTAAACAGCTATGTTTAAAATCATGGTCAATGCATCTTGGATTCCTTTTGAACTCTGATGCCTATATGCTCTTAGTAAATATCAGGCATCCTTGCCCTACACAAGAGTTATGTACGTCTGCATAGATCTGACTGAGTAACAAACGATCCCTATAATGGACAGCAAGCATTTATCTACTGGCTCTACAGGACCCCTATGTTTGGTGATGAACAGTGGCAGCAAAGGGAACATACTGTATTTTTCTTCTGCTCCAGTTATTACCAAGTGTTACAGAAATCAACTGATTCTGATTGTAGTATTCCTTGTGTCAAAATCATTGCAGAATGTGACATTGCAACGTGTCTTGTAACTGGTGATACAAAGTAATGGTGGGGGGAGGTGGAGTGGAGAAGTGTTTCTAAATAAAGCAACAGATTTTTGCCATCCCCCACCCCCACCTTTTGTCTCTGCTTTGCAATGCTATGATATTAATAGAGAATGACAAGTTTAAAGCCTTTATTTATAGTAGTGGAGAATATTTTTGTGAAAGCTCTAAAGTACAGTATTCTGTGACAGACATTTTATAGTGGTGTTTGTAAGGGAAAAAGAGAGCAATTTCCCTAAAAAAAAGCATGACTTGAACCAGTGGAGCATTACAATAAATTGGGAGAGACGTTATTTCAGGAACATTTCTGCCAATGTAACTATGCAAATGTCTGCTACTAAAAACAGTATAGTCCAATATGTGTTTCATTGTAGCTGTCTCAGCACTGGGGCTCCTTTGTAGCAGTCACTTGTGAGCACTTGCAGTTTCCTGAGGCAATTTTCCCCACCTAGGAATAATATGCTTCTAAAGTGAGAAGTATGGGGACTAAAGCAGGAATAACTTGAAATGCCAGTAAATAAACACAGCTAGGGCATAGATAGCAACACGAAGGCTTGGTGGGATAACATACATGACTGGAATATTGGGAAAGCTGGGTACAGCTTGCTCAAGCAGCACAGAAAGGGAAAAAAAAGGAGGGGTGTTGTGTTACATATTAAAATGTATATACTTGGACTGAAGTTGAGATGGAAATAGGACACAGAGTTGTTGAGAGTCTATAGGTAAGGATAAAAAGGATAAAAAATAAGGGTGGGGTAGGGGTCTAGTACAGGCCACCTGACCAGGAAGAAGAGGTTGATAAGGCATTTTTAAACAACTTAAAAAATCATCCAAAGCATAGGCTTTGATGGTGATGGGGGACTTCGACTATCCAGACATCTGTTGGAAAAATAGCACAGCAGGGCACAGAGTATCCAGAAGGTTCTTGGAATGTATTGGAGAAAACTTTTTATTTTAGAAGTGGAGAAATCTGTTCTACAGATGATTTTCACAAATAGGGAGGAACTGGTTGAGAATTTAAAAGTGGAAGGCAGCTTAGCTGAAAGTGATGAGGAAATAATAGAGCTCATGAGTCTAAGGAATGGTAGGAGCAAGAACAGCAAAATAAAGACAACGGATTTCAAGAAGGCAGACTGTGGCACGGTGGTTCCCAACCTTTTCAGTAACACAGCACACTTCAATGAAATAAACAATTCCAGGGCACACCCAACTTTTCCAGCTGAATTGATTGCTCATAAATGTCACATAAACTTATGTTTACTAGGGTTACAGAAGATGGAGACACCTTGTCATAGGGTGCGGGGTCGGTCAATTTCTCCCTTCCATACCTCCCCAGAAGCAGCTCTGCAAAGCCTCTGCGAGGGGAAAGTGACCAATCCCTAGCCAGTTGGGAATCAGGCGGCCTTGCTGTTTGAGCCCCCAGTCAGTGGAGAGTTGGTCAATTTCCCCTACCCCCAGCCTTTTTGCAGAGCAAAGAGAGGGAATAGACAACCCCAAGGCAGCTGGTGACTCAAGCAGCAAGGCTGCCTGATTCCCAGCTGCTGTGGGATTGGTCTGTTTCCACTCACAGATGCTTTGCAAAGCCATGGAAGGGAAATTGATGACTCATGCCAGCTGGGCCTTAGGCAGCCCTTCTGCTTGAGACCCTACCTGATGCAGGACCGGTCAGTTTCTCCCCAGCAGCATCTGGGTCTCAGGCGGCTTTGCTAACTGAGCCCCCAGCTGGCATAAGGTCATTGAAGTGTGCTGTGAAGTTTCCTCAGTCCCACCTCCTTGGCTCTGCAAAGAGCTGTGGGAAGGGGAAATTGATGAAATTTCCATGGCACACTTTGACAGTCCTCGTGGCACACCACTGATTTAGCAAACTCAGGGAGCTGGGTGTGGTAAGGTCCCATGGGAAGCAAGTCTAAGAGAAGAAAACAATTGGAGACAATTGACAGTTTTCAAAAAGACTTTATTAGGGGCACAAAAGCAAACTTTTCCACTATATAGAAAAGATTAGTACATATGGCAAGAGACCTTCCTGGCTTAACTAGGAGAACCTGGATAATCAAAAAACCAAAGAGGAGTCCCACAAGAAGTGGAAACTAGGTCAAATTACAAAGGATGAATATAAACAATTATCATAAGTTCGTAGGGGCAAAATGAGTGATACCAAGCCACAAAACAAGCTTGAACTAACTAGAGACATAAAGGGTAAGAAAACTTTCTACAAGCATATTAGAAGCAAAAGAAAGAACAAGGACATGGCAGGCCTGTTAATAAATGAAGAGGGAAAACAATAAGAAAAAATGTGGCGATGGTAGAGATCCTTAATGACTTCTTTGCTTCAGTTTCCACAAGGAAGTTTGGTGGTGACTGGACTCCTAACGCAGTAAATGACAAAGAAAATGGGGTAGGTTCAGAAGCTAATATAGGAGAAGAAAAAAGAAAAAAAAAGACTTAGACAAGTTAGATGTCTGTAAGTCACCAGGGGCTGATGAAATACACCCTAGACTACTCAAGGAACTGACTGAGGTGTCTTGTGACTGAGGAGATACTTGAGCCTTTAGCTATTTATTATCTTTGTAAAGTCATGGACTACAGGAAAGAGTCCAGAAGACTGGAAAAGGGCAAAGATAGTGCCCATCTGTAATAAGGGAAACAAGGACAACCAAAGGATTCACAAATCAGTTATCTTAAACTTTAATACCCAGAAAAATAATGGTGCAGATAATTAAGGAATCCATTTGCAAACATCTAGAAGGTAATAAAGTGATCAGTACCAGTAAGCATAGATTGGTCAAGAACAAACCATGTCAAACCAACCTGATAGCTCTTTTCAATAGGCTAACAAGACTTATGAATAAGAGGGAAGCGGTGTATCTAGACATCAGTAAGGCATTTGCTATAGTTTTACACAAATTTCCCATTAACAAACTAGGGAAATGCAAATTAGATGGACCAACTATAAGGTGGGTGCATAACTGGTTGGATAACCATTTCCAGAGAGTAGTTATCAACGGTTTCTAGTCTTGTTGGAAAGACCTCATGAGTGGGATTTTGGAGGGACCAGTTTTAGGACTGGGTCTGTTCATTATCTTCATAATATATGACACCATATACACTTACAGGTAATGTCTACATGGCATGCTGGTTCTGCAGTCATGCAAATGAGACACTCATTTACAAATTGTGCACCTTGTTTGCATACTATTACATGATCTCTGTTCTGGCAGAGGCTTCTGTCACCATAAAACAAGCTGTGTAGATGGTGTTCTGTTGACCAAAATGCTTTTTGTTGCCAGCCCCTTATCCCTCATTTTTTGTGAGGGATAAGGGGCTGTCACCAAAGGGGGTTTTGCTCAACAGAACCCCATTTACCTAACTTGTTTTGTGCTGACAGAAGTCTCTGCTGGGACAGCAGTCATGTGAGAGCATGCAAATGAAGTGTGCAATTTGTAAATGAATATCTCATTTTCATTGTCGAGTACTCTCATTTGCATAATCCTGCCAGCAGCAGCATGCCATGTAGGCATAGCCATAAAGTTTGTAGATGATGCCAAGCTGAGCGAGGTTGCAGCGCTTTGGAGGACAGGATTATAATTCAGAATGATCTGGCTAACTGGAGGGATGGTCTGAGGTAAATAGGATGAAATGCAATAAGGGTAAGTGCAAAGTACGCCACTTAAGAAGGAACAATCTGTTTTACATGTACAAAATGGGAAGTGACTGCCTAGAAAGGAGTGCTGCAGAACGATCTAGGGGTCACAGTGGAAGGCATGCTCAATATGGAAGGCAACAGTGTGACACTGTTGCAAAAAAAGCAAATATTCTGAGATGTATTAACAGGAGTATTGTAAGCACAACAAGAAGAATAATTCTCTGCCCTACTTTGTGCTGACTAGGCCTCAAATGGAGTATTGTGTCCAGTTCTGGAAAGATGTGGAAAAATTGGAGGAAGTTCAGAGAACCACAGAAATTGTTAAAGGTCTGGAAAACTTGGCCTATGAGGGATGATTGAAATAGATGTATTTGTTTAGTCTACAAAAGAGACAACTGAGAGGGGACATGATAACTTTTAAGGATCTGAAAGACTGTTACAAGGAGGAGGGTGAAAAATTGTTCTTAATTCCTATGGTAGGACAAGAAGCAATTTGTAAGGTTTAGGTTGGACATCGGGAAAAATTTCTGTCAGTGTGGTTAAACACTGGAGTAAATTGCCTGGGAAGACTGTGAAGTCTGTATCGGTGGAGATTCCATAACTTACCTCAGACCATTTCTCCAGTTTGTCCAGATCATTTTGAATGATTAAAGGTCTAACAAATATGACACATGAGAGAATGTTAAAAGAATTGGGTTTGTTTAGTTTGGAAAACAGAAAGCTCAGAGGGGACATGATAGCAGCTTTCAAGTATCTAAAAGGGTGTTACAAGAAGGAGGGAGAAAAAATTATTCTTTTTAGTATCTCATGACAAGAAGCAATGAGCTTAAACTGCAGCAAGGGAAGTTTAGGTTGGACATTAGGAAAAATTTCCTGTCAGGGTGGTTAACTACTGAATAAGTTGCCAAGGGTGGCTGTAGAATCTCCATCATCGTAGATATTTAAGAACAGGTTGGAAAAATATCTAGGAGGAATGACATAGATGGTGCTTTGTCCTGCCACGAGGGCAGGTGACTGGGCTTGATGACCTCTTAGGTGCCTTCTAGTTCTAACATTCTATGATTCTGTAACACTGTTATCCCCACAGATAAATTTCCAGAATTCCTGAGTTAAGGAACATCCACACTTTCCCCAAACTTCTTCATAGAAAGTCATGAGGATAAACATTCCAGTCAAGTGTCTAACTGAAAGGTATTTGAAGGCACAATCTAAGTTCTTTGAGTCATCATAATTACAATTCCTTTTTGGGTTTATAGTTTAATAGCCTAATGTCTGTGTTTAAGGAACAATTTCAGCTCTACCCATAAATCACATGGTAATAACCATTCCATATACATTTACTTTCCTAATGTATAACTTAGAATTTTTACAGTTATAATGTGTTTACAGATCTCTGACATTCTCTGGGCTATATGTCAATGTAAGCAATTTTACAAGTCAGCTATTGAAGAACATTTGCAAGAGTTTCTATGATTAACGTTCAAATAAGTGCATCCCTTTCCTTTTCCACAGTGTGATCATTGGGTCAACAGCTAATAAGTATCAAGAGTTTCAGACTGGAAATATATGAGTCCAGAAAGTCTCAGTCCAGATTCAGCCAGATAAATAGAAGGTAGCTCATACGTTTTCTCTACAATATTGCATATTCTCTTAGTTGCACTTTTAATGATCCCTTTATTTCACTTCTTGCTAATATCTCAAAAGCCCTTAGTGAATTTGTAAATTCATACAAAATGTGATACCCTGGATTAAATTAAAGGAGTTCTAAGCCATGTCCTACAAAAGAAAAAAAAGAGATAATTCATGGCATTTCTAGGAATAGGTCATGCCATAGTTCTTCTCTATCAATGGAATCAGCATGGCTGTTCAATCTTCTTTTGAAAATGTTTACCCGATATTCAAGGAGGAAGTTCTGAATGCCCTCCTACTGACCTCTAGAACAGCTCAAAGAGATTATTTTTCTCTGCTGTCAGCAACTGGTCCACTAAAAATAGTGTGGCATATTGTAGATTAATTTTATTTGAATTTACACAGTTTTAGGTGTAATATTCTGCCAGCTGACATCTGATATAAGTACCTATTGATGGGAGAAGATTAAAGCATGGGGGAGGAATGTGGTCTGCCACGTAGCTAATGTCAAAATTTGGCACTTTCCCCTCTCTTCCATCCCTCGTGTCACTGCTGCCCTTGACACAGAATGCTAGTTTTCATAAGAGTCCCCATTCTAGGAAACCAAGCACAGGAAAAAGCCAGAAGGCTGTTATGTGAGGCAGAGAAAAGTGTAGTGTATGCAACACCCCATCAAGTAGCAAATTTGGACAGGATTCAGTAAGAAATTTTACTCTATTTAACTGAGCTATTTTTATAGTTTTGATATTTAGAATGTCTACAACTTAAAAACTATCCAAATCTCAGCCCTGCTAGGACAGTGGTTTGGGTGCATGAGAAGCTCCACAGGGCACGTAAATACCCATATAATGGGTTGCAGAGCACAGAGGGGAACAGGCTGTATAGGACCACCGCTTTTCTCATGTACGAGACTGAGGGAGGCTGGGAGTGACCATCAGTGGATGGAGACAGATTGTATGTGGAATAGTTGAACCAATACGTTGATGGAAACAAACTGCACACACTGGCTTGGTGTAAGGTCATTTTTGTAGCAGAAGAAGGGAAGACTGGGAGGCAGAATATAAATTGGAGAGCTACAGTTGGCTTCTTGAGTGATGGTAAAAAAGGCACTCAGCAAAAATCCCACAGTTCAGCCCTTTGCATATAGTTCATTTCACTGTTTCCACATCAGTCTCAGTCAGCAGCTTATTGAGGCGTTTCAGGAAGAAGAAAAAAATGTTTTAAAAACGAAAGTCTAGTTATAAACCCTCAAAAATAGAGAGTAATTTCAGGTTCAGGGGCTGTACCTAAAACTGTTTTTATTTTATTTTTTTTTCTTTTCAGCAGATTAGCTGTCAGGATCTGGCTGCTGCTTCATAGGATCCTTCCCTTCCGTGAAGCAAAAAGACACTCTGCATGGGAAATGAAATTCTTTGCAACCTCTGATTATAGCCTCTGAGAGATCTTGAAGAACATTTTTGATTTGGGAGTAGATAATGTAAAAAAAAATTAAACTGAAGTGGTTAAAAACTAGTTCTTTTCACTCATCTGTCAAAGAAGTACTTGAAAATGTGGGAAAACAGACATTCTAAATTCTCTCAAATTGATTTACAGGCTATTTATCATCAACTGAAATTTCATACAAAGGCCCCAGTCCAGTAAAGCATTCCCAAATACATGACTACTTCCTTCAAATCATTGGCACTACTCACTTTCATCAGTGCTTTGTGTGCATCTGGGTACGTGGCAATTGCACTTTAACCCCTTCATGACTGTGGTAGGCTGTAGCAGAAACAAGGTAGCACTTCCAAAAGCCAATGTTTTTCTTGCAGCATAGCAGGTATAAGGGATGTGTCTGTGTGTGGCAGTGGCTTACATATTTCTCCCACCCCCTCCATTCTCCCACATATGCAGATAGCAGTTTAAAAAAATAAAGCCCAACATTTTCAGAGGAGATATATAGGAATCAGGTAATTGAGGGATCAGACTTTGCTTAGCCTAACTAATGCAACAACCGTATGGCATTTTATGTTTTACAGCAAAAGTGATCGAAGCTTTTAAGACAGATGATGTAGCTTTTTCCACATCATACCTGGCCCTTTGGCTGCTATGTGTTATTCTGCAAATACCCAAGTTCCAAAACAGCTGTAGGACCATGTGGCAGTCTACATGTGGATATTATTTTTAGTTCAAGAGCAATTCAATTATTTGCTTCCTTCATGACTACTAAGGAGGGTTTTTCTTTGCTTAATGATGTATAACAATAATGGGCTTGATTCTGGTTGATTCTTGATTCATGGGTATGAATCGGAGTAATTCCATTGGAATCAGTGGAATAACACTGACTGAAAATTGGCATCAGAAAATAATTGGGACATGTTTGCAAAGGTGTCCTGAAGGAATGGTTGATAATTAATATGAGGCAGTAGAAGTGAGGAGACATATACAGTCCTACAGCAGTAGCCTCCTAGAATATTTGCAAGAGAAGAAAGCACCACATAAGTTTTAGAAATGTTTATTTATATATCATCCCCCATTCCCTGATACAGCACCTAGATACTATGATGAGAAGACCTGAATAAAATAAATTTAAGACTCTTTCCAAAGTTTGAAGATGCTTAGAGGTAAAGAAAAGGGTAGGTGTTCAGTAGTATATACAGCACAAAACCTAATTTTGTGGCCATTGGTTTTATGCAAAGTAGTGAAAGGCTATTGCAGATGTCTGTTGTGCTGTAGCCTCCTATTAAACAATAGTCTGGTTCCAGCCAAAGTCAGTGCGAGTGAGTTAATACAACTAATAGCTAAGGCATTTTAGGTAGTAGCAATTCCTATAATTTCATGTAGGATACCTCCAATCCCTCAAATGCGCCAGTCACCCAAAGTAAAACCCAACATTTATAGAATTTATTTGAGTATAATTTTGTGCTATGTTAAAGTGGTTTCATGCTTTGGGAACACACAGATGTTCAGGGTTACAGACAAAATCAATCAGACCTGGTTGAACAAAAACTTTTCTTTGGACTCAAAACAAAATATTTCATTTGCATTTCAGGCATTGCTAACAAAAGAAAAGGAGCTTGAAAATGAAGAGCTAGATTCCCAGGCAGACCTAAGCACCTAGCTCCACCATTTGGGCACCATTCACAAAACTGAAAAGAGGGAGGAGGTGGTATCTCCTTGTAACCCAATGGTCACATGGTCACTCAGTGGAGTAGGGACTGGAACCTCAGGGTTTAACACTTGCAGTTCCACACTCCTGCCCCCCACAACTCCGCACCCCAGAAAAAAAATTTTTTTCTGAAGAAAGGAAAAAAACCAAACAAACATGGAGTGTTCAGACGCCTGTGTTAGAAAAGTTGAGGTAAGAACTCTAGCTCTGTGAATGACACTCCCACCCCCCACCCTCCCCACCCCTGTTTCCAAGGTTGAAAATGAATGCTTGTGAACAAAGCACATCTATTATCAGCCTGAATAGTAACAGAGAGTACTTGACTGCTTTTTGTTCTATTACCAGCCTACGTGAGGCTTCTTTTACAGTGCTGTGGCTGGGAACTGTGGCTGCAAAGGCGAACACTTTGTTTTGCAATGTTGTGCCCATGTGAACTTGATTTTTCAACTTTTCTAATTTCAACCTTGGGATGCTGAAAAAGGTATTGTTGGAAAAAACAGCACAGTGTGGACACAGCCTCAGTGGGTGACTATCCAGCCTTACATTTAGGCCAGACTCATTCTTCCTCCCTCTGGTCCAAAGAAAATGTCATTAATTATATAAAAAGGAACAGTGTGAACAGGACTCACCCAAAACAGCCAATATCCACCCTAAAAGAGCATTTCTTTCTCCACAGTTTTGTGAATGGCACATACATGTAGTTAGGTAGCTAAGTCCCCCTGTAAACCTAGCTTGAAAAATCAAAAGGATTCATTTTGAGAATGTCAAAATGAACCAAATTCACATTTTCAATTTAGTGTTTTACTGAAACAATATGCCAAAATAAACAAGAGGATGTGAAATGTTCCAGTGAACCTGAATCTGCATTCTTCAGCAAAAAAGTGAAAAAAACAGTTTGACAAAAAAAATTGCTGTCCTATGGTAAGAAAACACACTGTAGAAGTAAATGGCCCGAGCTGAAACTGTTCTTTTTGTTACACCATGATATCATTTTAAAAGTGCTTTAGGGAGAATTTGATTTCAAAATCACATGACTGTTGAGGATTTATTTAGATATGAGCCACAATCAGAAGCATTTTAGTTAAATTCTCTGAACAGTGGATGTTTGGACAAATTACGACCTGAAGCTGGTTCTCCAAAGTTAAAATCTGACTAAAACCTGGTAAAATCAGAACCAATTACAGCTCTGCTTACAGCTAGGCTAAATGTCTTAACTTCATTATTATGGTTTATTTTTATCTTGTATTAGTTGCAATGCAAATGGGAACAATCTTTTTAAAGAAACCATTCTCTCTCTAATGCTCCTATTTGATGAAAAGATTGGAACATTGTTGGTGTCAGTATGGATAACACCTCTACTTGTATGCTGCTCACTGACCTAAACTACATGAATAAAAGGGCAAGTGCAAACATGGTAGAATAAGATGCAGTGTTTCAGTAAAGAATACATGCTTAATATTATTGGGCATTGTGCCATTCTGCTCAGAATTAAAAGATGGATTATTGTGGATTTGTTTTCTTTTAGGAATTAGGGCTGGCACTGGCTTAGCTTCAGTATTGCAGAGGCATTAACTGAAATGCATTTCTGTCTTACAGTTTCATCCCATTTAGCCATTGTGACTTTGGAGTGACTTCCAAATCAATCCAATCAGAATGAGTTGGCAGATTAATGTTAACTTTCATGTCAGTACTGAAGGCAATGTAAAATGAAAATGCTATAAGAATAGGCATTGCACCAGCCATGCTGAAGCTATAAATAAAAATGGACCCTCTCATGTGAGCTAATGAGCCTTTGTTTAATCTACAAATGGGTAAATCATCAGTAACCTGGCATTGTGTGTATTAATCAACCTCATATTTGCATAAAATTGATGCAGTTATTCTTGGCCAGTACAGTATGTCTTGCTTAAGGGTTCTTCTCAATTCATGCAAAATATCTGACAACTTCAAATGCCCCCCTCCCCCACACAGTCAGCCTTTGAACCCACCAAGACTAATGCTGGTAAATATTATCATAGTTCAGCAATAACAGCACTGTCTAGATTAGAATGGGATTTACCATCTCCCCTTTTGCATATGCTTTCTTTCCTGAGGGCACTATATACAGAGTATGGCCATGTTTCATGCCATCATATCTTAAGGGTGAGAGTTCAGTACAGATATAATTTAAAACATCCACTGTTCATTTAAATAATTCATATTTAAGTAGAATCAGCTACCAAAACTGTGGCAGAGCTGGTCAGGAGCAAGACAGATTGTCAGAGCTGTGCAGTGAAGCTTACTGAGATCCTGCTCAGACAGTGTTTGAGCAAAGTCTGTGCTTCTATCACATCTCTCGCTGATGATCATGAACTATCCTCAAAATTTAAAAATACAGTATCCTTTCGGCTCCATAGTAACTAATTATATGGAGAGCTATTTTTGGTCTTGAGATATCTGAATGATCTCCCTGACTGGTAGTCCACATTTGAAGTTCCTGCCAAGGAATTCATGTTCTCTAGGAACACAAATGATACAACATGCAGTATTAATAGGCAGCTGGCAGCACACTTGCTGTTGACCTAGATATAGCGTTGTCAACTGCAATATAACTAGTATGATGTATTGCAAAAAGAAGCAGTGAGCAATTTCCACCCAGATCACTTTACTGTGCAATTATAAAATGAGGAATAATTGGCTAGGTGGAAATACTGCTGAAGAGGATGTGAGAGTTGTAATGGATCACAAACTGAAAGAGTCAACAATTTGATGTGGTTGCAAAAAGACTAATTATTCTGGGAGGTTTGGGATGTTTACTTGAGAACAGTTCCAAAAGAGTAAAGGAAGCTGAAAAATTGTCAATTAGTGAGAAATATCACACATAGGGCATGTCTACATGGGCACATTCTGTTGACAGAATAGGCCTTTTGTCGACAAAACTCGCCAAGCGTCTCCACAGCTAAAGCGCTCTGTAAGGGTTTGTTGACAAAACTCAGCTGTTCAGCTGACAGCATTATCCCTGTCCCTGATCAGGAATAGCGCCTCTGTCAACAGTGTTTTGTTGACAGAGCGCCCACGTAGACAGTTCTGTCGACAGAGCGGGTCCTCCATGGCAGCCGGAAGCTGGAGCCAGGAGATGCCCTCTCCACAGCTGGGAGGGCTCTATGGCCACTGCGTACCCCGTGCTTAAAGAAACAGAGCTCCAGGAATCCCCATGCAGGAAGCTGGGGGCACACCCCAGCAGCCACTTGCTGGACTTCAAAAACATGGCACAGGCTGCCCAAGCCTGCCCTGGCCCCTCCCAGGAGCCGTCCCAGGAACCCACTTGGGGGACCTGCAAGCGGGCCCCATCCTGGTCAGGTGCTGAGGTCTGGGACCTGCTGGCCCTGTGGGCAGATGAGCCGCTGGTCCTGGACCCAATGCCAAATGCCAGAATGTCCTAGGCTAAGCGCGCATAGCCAGAGCCTTGGAGAAGCATGGCCACCCTGCACACACCCTCCAACAGGTACATGCAAAAATAAAGGAACTCAGACAGGGCCACATGCAGGCCAGGGATGCCAGGCACTGCTCAGGAGCAGAAGTGCCCTCCTGTCCCCATCACCAGGCCCTGCACTGCATACTGCGGGGGCAACAACTGGGCTCTAAGCCATGGGCTCCTCAACAACAGTAAAGAGTTCCCCCCACTGAGGCACTCAGCCCAGACTCATCATCACCACCCAAGGCCCACATAGATCGCTCCTTCATCCTGACACCAGCCAGGGCACAATGGTCATTGCTTTATTGTCTGGCCCCTCTAGTACCACAGCACTGGCTTGGGCATCCCCGGACCTGTTTGCAGCACCATCCAGTTAGTTCCACATGGGGCATGTACACCTGCGGGGGGAGGCGAGGTGGAGCATGCTATAGGCCCTGACGGAATGGCATTGGCACATCCTGAATTTCTGGGTCCATTGCTGGTCCCTCCTGTATTGCCAATGACCAGGTGGTCTCACCAGTTGGTGCTGGTGGGGTACTGTCAGATTCAGGTTAGTACCGAGGAGGCAAGGGCGGCTCCAGCACTACAGAGCCCTGGGGCAGGTCTGCAGGCAGTCTGTCAGGGTACTGCTCCCAGATGCAGTGGAATAACCCAATGATCAGGAGTGGCAGGGCCAGCATGAGCTGGTCCTCAGGCCAGGGTGAGCCTAGGGGCTCATCCACCAAGGCAGCAGTTTGGAAAGATAGGTATCTCTGTCAGACAATGAGGGAGCCCTGCAGCAGTTTTGCTTCCCTTCCAGGAGGTAGGCAAACCTCAGTGTGGACAGGGAGTATGGGGTCAGGTGGGGTCCTTTAAGGGCATGCAGGACCAGTGCTTCAGGAAGGGCTTTGCCTTGATGAATGCCTACCTTCCAGGTTACAGGGCTGGTTCTGTTGACAGAGGGACCGGTTCTATTGACAGAGTGGCAGGCACATGAGGGGCTCACTGTTCCGAGATGCTTTTGTGTGTAGATGCAATCTGTCGACAGATGTTCTGTTGAGATTTCTCTGTTGACAGCGATGTCTGTCGACGGGGGCTGCCTGTGTAGACATAGCCAAAGGGTTTTAGCTCAAGGCTCTAGCCCTGACAAAAAATGGAGCTCAGCTAGAGTAGATAGGAATTGGGTAATACAAAGCCAGAAATGTGGTAACAGAATGGAAGTCTTTAACCATGCTCTGTGCATCAGAGAGGGAAGGAGTGAACTCTGGGAAACAGTAGGACCCTAGTCCACAGGGAAGGGTATACCCAGAAGAGTGAAAGGTAGCGAAAACAGGCTGAGAGTGGTGGGTAGTAAGCTGCAGTATCTGGAGTGACAGAGGATCTCTAGAGTGAGAATGAGAACAAGAAGTAGAGAGACTGCAAGGAGATACCTTAGACCTGGAAAAAAGTTATTTTCCCAGGGCAGCTACCTGCAGTGTATTAACAAGAGGGTTATATTTAAGAGAAGAGAGAGAATTGTTCTGCCTTACTCAGTGCTAGTGAGGCCTCAGTTTGAGTACTATAACCCAGTTCTGGGTGACAAGCCAAAGAAGATGTGGATAGTTTGATCAGAGAGAGAGAGGACTGAGGACAACAAAACTAACAAAATATTTAGAAAAGATGATTTATGAGGAAAGGCTGAAAATCTCCTTTATATGTTTATTCTTGAGAAAAGATGTCTGAGGGCAGAGCAGTTTGGACAAACCCCTGTCATGGATGGTCTATGTCATGCGTAGCGAACCTCTAGCATTCTGGCCACATATGGTTTATCAGGGTTAATTGCTAGTGGGCCACCAGATGGTTTGTGCACCTGAGCATCCACAGGCACGGAGCCCTGAAGCTCACAGTGACTGCAGTTTGCCCTTCCCAGCCAACAAGAGCAGCAGAAAGAGGTGGGCAGGCCTGTGCCACTTTCTGCAACTCCTGTTGGCGGGGAATGGTGAACGGTGGCCACTGACAGCTGCAAGGTTCCATGCCTGTTCCATGCCTGTAACGCTCAGGTAAACAAACTGCCTTGCAGCCTGCAAGCAGCTAACCCTGACTAAGGTTGTGTGGCCCATGAGCTGGAGGACACCCTTGATCTGTGTATACTTGGACCTACCTCTTTGGAATATACTGGACTAGATGACCCTCAAGGTCTTTTTCCAGCCCCTTATATTTCTATGATTCTATGAATTAGACCGCCATATGTAGAGCCCTGTGAAGCCACAGATATGCGCTTTATACCAAGGGTATCTGCATCCATGGATGTAAAAGCAGAAGTCCGCGACTCATTTTTGTGAATACAGATGTGGATTCAAATTTTGCATGTAAAGCCCTGGATGTTTGTGCATACCTGCTTTGTACCTGTGAGTAGCTGAATCTGCGGATGTGCATGCAGATATCCACATGTCATTTTTGCAGATGTAGATATCAATTTTGTATCCTTGCAGGGCTCTAATCATATGACCTAAATTAAATGTCTCTTTTTGGTCCCTTAATTTGGTCTACAGTACAGTATTTGCAATATTTATATCCCGTAGTTTTAATATTTAAACATTTTTGTTTCAAGATTTATTTTTTTAAATCTCTAATTACTTTTCTTGTTCACAATAGTGTGACAGTTTCAATATATAATCTTGTATGCCCACTCATTTGGCTCCATATGTATGGGGGTGTGCATAACCTAAAATATAGCTTCATACAGAAAGCAAACAATTTAAAAAAGTCAGAAATTCCCACTTTTTGATAACCTACCTGATCTAGATTCTCACATAAAAATTAGGATTGTCAAATATTTTAATGTGTACATTTGCTAGCAGTATTTTAACATAAGCTTGAAAAGAGAGAGTGACTAGACTTACCTAGTGCAATTATTTTAATGAAAAAATACTTAGCTAAACAAATATTGTCAACAGAATGTCACCTCTAAAGCTAATGACAATTTCTGTCAGCAAGCTGCCTCAGAAATTAAAAACAAAAAGACATATGCGATTCATGGAAGGATGTTTTGAAGGAGAGTAGTAGGTATGAAATATTGCCACTATAACCACTATAACAGACGGGTCAGGATTTCACCCTCAGGATCCTAGGCTTTACAGTAACACAAATAATAACAACCTTCTGGTTGTTGTGAGTCTATCCCTTTCAAGATAGCTGTAGGCTGTACACACTGGTGACAGAACACTGGGAAAGTTGAAGCTCAGCAGGACCCTGATAGTGCTGCTCAATGTTGTGATCTTAAGGTTCTGTAGCTCAAGCCCTAACAGGTTGTCCCATTGGAAAACTTGGAAACATCCAGTTTCGGCTATATAAATATTCCATTTTTAACTCTGAAGAGTCATTTGGCAGGAGATTTTAAATTTGTCTATGAGACAGTTTTGACCATCGGGGGCCTCTTTTGAAGGGTGATAAGGGAAAGGTGGAAGGAATTTCAGCTTTGGAACATTTCTCTGGCAGGTTTTTAACCAACCCTATGCTGATTATACTCGGGACTATGGCTAGTTCCTCTCCAGAGCCTCTTCCTACTATGACTTCTGCATCCATAGTCTGGGTGACTTTGAGGTTCCCAGGTTCCTCTGCCTAGAGTTATTCTGGTGACTCCAAAGCCCCTGTTGTGCTTGCAGGTATCTGGGCATATGCTGGGATCTTAGCACCTCTGGCTTCTATGTTCAGGGGCTGCTACTGGTCTGAGGCAGGAGCCTTCAGCAAATACTCTCTCTTATGGGTGTGGGCTGCTCTCCTTTGTATTTGTTCTGCACTTAGTGCATGCTCAGTGGGGACATGGGGGTGTGGCTTCTTCAGTCCACAATATGGAGGAACCCCTTCCCATCCAGTGCAGGGTGAGTGCACCCTGTCATAGTAGTCCACAAGAAATATTAGTAAGAAATGATAGCTGTTCACAAAGGCCCAAAACCACAAGGATATTTAGGCTGGACATTAGGGAAAACTTTCTGTCAGGGTAGTTTAGCACTGGAATAAATTGTTGAGGGGAGAGGTTGTGGAATCCCTGTCATGGAAGATTTTTAAGAACAAGTTAGACAGACGTCTGTCAGAGAGAGTTTAGATCAGGCACGTCCAACCTGCGGCCCGCGGGCTGCTTGTGGCCCTGGACAGCTAGTAATGCGGCCCCACAAGATCGTAAACTTTTAACATTATTATGTGATTTATATACATTAACTATATTATATATTTTGTACATGGCCCAAGACTATCTTCACTCAATACGGCCCAGGCAATCCAAAAGGTTGGACACCCATGGTTTAGATGCCTAGTGTTGCCATGAATGTAGACAACTGGATTAGATGATTTGTCAAGATCCCTTCCAGTCCTACAATTTTATGATCCAAGCAATGAACTAATGAAAGGGACTAGTGCTGGTTTGTTTGTTTTTTTGGTTGTTGTTTTCGTTTTTTTAAAAAATGAGGAGCCGGTACTCAGCTGCATTAGGATTTTATCAGCAGTAAAATGTACAAAATTGAGGGAAGTTTCATCATGGTCATTCAAAAAAATAACTAAAAGATTTCTTCCTAAACACAATGAAAAAATGCATTCTTGGCCAGAGGGCTTTTGTACAAAGGTTTACTCCCATGGAGTGGGAGACTTTATCAAGTTTTAATCCCCTGAAATTTAGTTTGTAGTGGAACCAGTCACAAAAACTACAATGCTAGTTCCAGCAATGTCACCAAAAAACTAATAGTGTATTTATGACGAACAAATACTATACACTGTGCATTCCTCTATGTGCAGCTTTTATTATTTGTATAGCTCCAGTGAATTAGAATCTCTACAAATAATACCTGTTTGATGTTACCCAAAGTACTACTCATACTCTTTCACTGGGCTGTATGGATTTCATTGACCTACTTACAATTAATTTTGTAACAACAAGGACTATTCTTGAAACAGAAAGCAGTAATCCTATATGCAACAAAAAATGGAGTATTAGGCACTGAGTCAAATGGTGCAGTATGTATGGCATGTAAAAACGCCCTATGGAAGCCTGTTGTTGAAAGGAATGACACATATGGATTGCTTGCGTGCAGATAGGAGCATTTACAAGAGGTGCATGGATTTTGGATAGCTTACATACTCCTATTCTCTTTTCCCAAATATAGCCTAAATGTGAGTGCCATTATGTTGACCCATCTTCTATATGTACAACTCATAATCCACCATTTCAAGACGCAGAACGATTGCATATGTATATTTTGTTTGATTTACTCCTTCTGCATATACACACTTTGGTGTGATACATTAAAAATATGCAGTAAGTTAATTCTTTAACATATTACTGCACTAAAACCCTTTATTTGATTTTCCCTTCAACTCAAGACAAAGATTTTATTGCTGATTATATATTATAATATTCAGCCCTTCTGTCCAGCAAAGAACTTTAAGTGTACTACATACTTATGCCTGACAAGTAACTTCCTTCTTTTGTTATGTTCGTGTAGCTATAGATGCATAGATAGTGCTTTTTTTCTAGGAAAAAGGTGCCAGAACTCAACCCCTTTGCCCCCTCGCAGCCCCAAACCACCTCCCACTCCCAGCCCCAGGCAGCTTAAGCCCTTGTAGCCCCAAACCACCTCCCTCCTGCTCCCTGGCTCAACCCCCCTGAATCTCCAAACCATCCCCTTCCTGCCCCCAGGCTTACCCCCTTCAGCCTCAAACCACCCCCCACCCGCAGGCTTAACCCCCCCGTACAATCAAACAGCCCCTAAACTTAACCTCCCCTGCAGCCTCAGATTGCGTCCTCACCCCACATGCTTAACCTCTCCACAGCCGCAAATTGCCCTCCACCTACCTCACACAGGCGAGGCTGGTGGCTCCTCCGCTCTCCCACCTACAGCAGCTCCAATCATGGTGCGGCCATGCGCAAGCTGACCAGGGTGGCTCCCAGTGCAGCATGGTGTGGCCCAGTCATGCCTAAGCCACCCAGAGTGACTTCTGGCATTGCATGCCACACGTGAGCCACCTAGAGTGACTTCTGGCTTTTCATGGCCATGCACAAGCCACCCAGAGTGGCTCCCACTGCTGCACAGCCCAGCCATGCATGAACCACCCAGAGTGGCTTTCAACGTGGCGTGGCGTGGCCATGCGTTGGCCCCTCCAAGCAGCTCCCAGTGTGTTACATCCTGGCCATGCATGAGCACCCAGCTTCCTGTGCATCCTGGCCATGAGCAAACTGTCCAGAATGGCTCCTGGAGTGAACCAGCCCTGCGCAAGCTGCCCAGAGTGACTTCCGGCAAGGCACCCCATCCCATCCAGGGAAAAAATGGTGCCAGAGTGCCATTCCATTGGGTTCTGGCAGAAAAGCCCTGTAGATAGATATGGTGCCACCAGACTCCTTGTTGTTTTTGCAGCTACAGACTAACACAGCTTCCCCTCTGAACATTGTTTATAGTTTGGGTATGGCCTCAAAAGAACTGACATACCAATGAGTACGTACCAATGAGTAAAGTACAGTTTCTTACCAAAGCAACCACACTCTTTGACAGGATTACTCATATACTTTTGTATATAGATGCTAACATAACCTCTCACCATAGTGTCAAATGATGTAAAACTTACTATGAAAATTTGAATCTGCATTCTTGGGAGATTGAAAACTTATAGCATGTAAGGTCAAAAGTTCTAGCAAGCAGTATTCATCAGGACTGCTCACCTTCCCTCATCTCCCAGGCTTTGGTTTTCCCAGGATAAAAATGGGGGGCACTTGCTATTTCTTCAACCAGAATCCAAAACATTTTATACTGAGGACTTCAAGGAACCAGGGAATGTTTGCAGAAAGTTAGCACTTATGAGTAGTCATCTCAAAGAACCAGTCATTAAGATGGACTTCTGTGGAGTAAGGAAGAGTATTTCATTTTGTACTATATACGAATAGATACCAGCATGCCTCAGCCCTGGCCTGGAGGAATATTTTATCTTTTTTCCTTTGTGCTCAGATTGCAACAAGAACTGCAATTAGTGCCAATTGTGGTGATTTTTGAGATGGACACTTGTTTCCTAGAATGGACTGAAAATAATAACTAATTTTGTATGGATCAGAGTCCTACATACTCTTTTGAATGAATTCGAAAAATGTCATGGTCTCTGTTTAAAATAATTAGAATGAATAAATACTAGTACCCTACTGCTATCTAGGGCTACTTCTACACGTGCAGCCAACATCGAAATAGCTTATTTCGATGTAGCGACATCGAAATAGTCTATTTTGATGAATAACGTCTACACGTCCTCCAGGGCCGGCAACGTCGATGTTCAACTTCGACGTTGCTCAGCCCAACATCGAAATAGGCGCAGCGAGGGAACGTCTACACGTCAAAGTAGCACACATCGAAATAGGGATGCCAGGCACAGCTGCAGACAGGGTCACAGGGCGGACTCAACAGCCAGCCGCTCCCTTAAAGGGCCCCTCCCAGACACAGTTGCACTAAACAACACAAGATACACAGAGCTGACAACTGGTTGCAGACCCTGTGCCTGCAGCATAGATCCCCAGCTGCCGCAGAAGCAGCCAGAAGCCCTGGGCTAAGGGCTGCTGCCCACGGTGACCATAGAGCCCCGCAGGGGCTGGAGAGAGAGCATCTCTCAACCCCCCAGCTGATGGCCGCCATGGAGGACCCAGCAATTTTGACGTTGCGGGACGCGGATCGTCTACACGGTCCCTACTTCGACGTTGAACGTCGAAGTAGGGCGCTATTCCTATCTCCTCATGAGGTTAGCGACTTCAACGTCTCGCCGCCTAACGTCGAAGTTAACTTCGAAATAGCGCCCGACGCGTGTAGACGCGATGGGCGCTATTTCGAAGTTGGTGCCGCTACTTCGAAGTAGCGTGCACATGTAGACGCAGCTTAGATGTGGTATACTTTTCCAGGTCAGTTGCCAGACATTTCAAGTCAAAAGTTTCAAGACAGTGTATAATATCAGTAAGAAGAGTTTACACCTTCTTTCCATTTTTTTGGATGAGCTTTTCAACGCACATTAAAATGAGAACGGCAGCAACACAGTTCTTTTGGTTTAGCTGCGCTGCATCGGATAAAAACTCTCTAAGTGCCAGCAGGAGAGAGATCTTCCATTGATATAATAAAATCAGCTCCATGAACAGCTGAAACTATAGTGGTGGGAGACGCTCTCCTGCCTTCATTGCACTGTGAATAGTCAGTGTAAGTTATATACTGGGGTGGTTTTCTCACACCTCTGAGTGACATAAATTATGCAAACATAGGCTGTAACGTAGACATAGCTTAAAATGCTCCCATGTAGGTTTACCAGAGACCGTGTATTTCTGCACATGAATGGGAGCTTTGGGAGAAACATGCGGTATTTAACGGCATTAGTCCTGTAGCAGCAATTTTCTCAATAGTGGTTCATTACCAGCAGTTACCAGCCCCCTTTTGGCCTTTAATTAATTACCTTGTCTTTGAATCTTGGTGAAGGAAAAGTACAGTCAAGGGTATTGTTTGCTCAATTACCCTAAAGCAATAGAGAAATGCCTAGTAATGGATATAGCAATGAAACCCCTCTCTCCCACCCCAGGCAAATCCATTCGATTTTATTATATTTTCATTGTGGGCGCTGACGCCTGACTGTGTTTCATTTGCAGCTTTACAAGAGCCAGTTCAAGATCTTCCCCACAAATACAAGGACAAGGATATTTAAGTAATTTCTGTAAAAAAAATGCAGTGAAAGGATAAGCTCCAAAGACCAATTACAGTACCTAATAATATAGCAAGATATGAACAGTTATGGGTCAGTACTACAAGGAACTGAGCAGCTTGAAGTCACTGGGGATTGAAGGTGCATAAAATTAGAACTGAGTGAATACAGAATACTGTGTCCATGAACAAGAATTCATGAATAGTTCCCCCAGAGCTGGCAAAATAATCGTGAATTTCACTAAAGATGATCAATAGTCACTTTTATTCCCATTTGCTGTAATCTTGTCTAAAATTTAGAAGCAATGGGGACAGAAAGACCCTAAGGTGATAGACATTTGGAATGCCAGTTCTTTGACTAGAAAAAAACCTGCAAATTAAGTGCATAAATACTTTTGAGGATCTGTGCCCTGGTGTATTAAGCATGTGAGAAAAGGAAAATAATTTAATTAAGTGGGAGAGACTGTGTTTACCATTTTATTCTGAAAAAGAGTCTATAATATTTAGCTTATCTCTTGGTGGCTTAATGGAGGTCTGAATGCAATGATCTTGCTCTTGATGCTGGCTGAACAGGATTTCAAAAGAAATACTAGAGACTTATGGGCATGGAATGTGGTGCTGTTGGATTACTACTCAAAGGCTGTGTCTACACTACCACCTTCCTTTGAAGGAAGGATGGTAATTAGGGTGTTGGGAGTTTACTAATGAAGTGCTGCCATGAATAGGCAGCACTTCATTAAGCAAATTCCCCCCTGAGGCAACTCCGAAGTTTTAAACTTCGAGGTACTGGCCCGTGTCTAGCCGAGGCACACCCACCGGTACTTCGAAGTGCCTGGGCAACTTCAAAGTCCCCTTATTCCGATGCTTCTGGATAGGATTACCAGAGACCGTGTATTTCTGCACATGAATGGGAGCTTTGGGAGAAACACAAGGTATTTAACGGCATTAGTCCTGTAGCAGCAATTTTCTCAATAGTGGTTCATTACCAGCAGTTACCCACCCCCTTTTGGCCTTTAATTAATTACCTTGTCTTTGCATATTGGTGAAGGGAAAGTACAGTCAAGGGCATTGTTTGCTCAATTATCCTAAAGCAATAGATACTACTACTCTGGGAGTAAGGGGACTTCGAAGTTGCCCCAGCACTTTGAAGTACCAGCAGGTGCGCCACGGCTAGATACATGCCAGTACTTGAAGTTTAAAACTTCGGAGTTGCCACGGGGGAGAATTTGCTTAATGAAGTTCTGCCTATGCACAGCAGCACTTCATTAGTAAACTCCCAACACCCTAATTACCATCCTTCCTTCAAAGAAAGGTGGTAGTGTCGACAAGCCCAAAATGTTCTATAGTAGCACCATGGAGGTGGTACAACAGTTCTGTAGCAAAATGGTAAGAACCAGGATGTATGTTTCCCTAGGAAATCTGAGTGCAACACCAATAATTTCCATGCATCAAATTCAGCTCAGTTTCATATGTGTAAATGCAGAATAATGCCTTTGTGCTTAGCAGTGCTGATCCATAGCTGCACTAGCTTACACTTTGACCTCAAATATTGTAAATTGGTTAAATTGACATAATTACATGGATGACTCATTTTCTCTGTAGAGAAAGATGTTCACATTCATTCCTTCCCTTCCCTGCATCTTGCTTTCCAAATACAAAATGGAAATGGCAATTCAGCATTACAAGACTCTGTGCTAATGCACTGGAACTCTCACACAATGCATACCAGACACAAAAATAAAGGACATTTCATGCAGCCCATTTCCTGTTTTTAGATCAAAACAATAAAGCTACTTCATGTTAACCATCAGCTGTTTTGGCTTTAAAGCCATCTTTACTTTTTCCACAAAAATGCCCCACCACACCCTTATGAGAGTGCACGTCCCCGCTCCTGTGTAGGTTGTTGGAGCCATAAACACCATGCTGCTGCACAGGGTCGTCGGTCTGGGGGGAACCAGATGCCACGAGTGCAGGATTCGCTGCATTTAGCTTCCCAAATGGTTTCAGCCCCCTGGATGGGAGGCACTCCCCCATCCATGCCCTGGCACACAGCACTGGCTGGTACATGAACTGCAAGGGCTACCATTAGGTGGTCCTCCAGGCTCTGGTCGACTTCAGGGGCTGGTTCATGGATGTCTACATGGGCTGGGCCAGCTGGACACACAACACCTGTGTTTTCCGGAACTCTGGGCTCTGCTGGTGCATGGGGGCTGACACCTTCATTTCCCAGCAGGAGATTCCAGTCAGGGATATCACTATGTCGATCTGCATGGTGGCAGACACTGCTTACCCCTTGCAGCCTTGGCTAATGTGGCCCTTTACAGGCCACCTTGACCCCACCCAGGAAGTATTCAACAACTGACTCATTCAGGCCTGTAACATGGTTGAGCAGGCCTTCAGGCATCTTAAGGGGTGATGGCAGTACCTCCTCTTGTGGATGGAGGTTGGGGTGGTCAACTTGCCCCAGATGGTGGGTATGTGCCTGCTGCACCCTCCACAACATTGTGGAAGGCAAGGGGGATGCCTTCATCCAGGGCTGGGTGACCGAGGCCTGCCCCAGCTATGAGCAGCCAGGCATCACCTGCTTTCGCCAGGCCCACCAGGATGGCCTCTGCATCAGGGAAGCCCTCCAATGGAGCTTTGCCAATGGGCTCCAGTGACCTCCCACTCACAACCATCCCCCATGCACATCCACCACTTATCATCCCTCCCCAAAGAGCACGGCACACTGGGGTGTTTGCCAAATAAACAATTTATCTATGCACTACTTAAACTGTTAACTGAATGACCAAAAACCCCTATGTACAGAGGGAGGGGGCCAACAATGTACCTGGGTGGGGCGGGAGAGACCTCAGTCTGGGGGTGGGGTGCAAGTGACCTCAACATGGAGGGGGAGACAGAGGGATGAGACCAAGGCTGGGGTGGAAGGCTGTGAGCCCCATTGGCCCTGGGATCTCCTCCCTCCCCGGATCCAGGGTCCTTGATGGGGCTGGGATGGGGTGGAGAGCACTGGGAGGTATGGCCGTGGGGGCTTGGTGGGAGGAGGGCAGGGGGGCAAGAAGACAGGCCACATTGGCTCCATGCTCCTGCAGGATGACACCTATATTCTCAAGATTGGCCAGAAGCCTGTCCCAGGCCACCCTCCACCACTCCATGTCGGTCTTGGTGAGGCAAAGGTGCCACACAGCCACCTCAGCCTGGCAGCGGCTGGCTGTGTCCTCCTCTGTCCACCAAGGCGCTATCCAGACGTGGCCCCAATGGCATGCTGAGTGGGGAGGTACCTGGGTGTTCTACACTTCCACCTGGTGAGTGGTTTCTGGGATGATGCAAGACATAGGGCTCTCCCAGCCCTCGGATGGTGCACCTGTGTAGAGAGAAGAACCGTGTGTTGGTACAGTATTATGGCTGGGGCTGTGGAGGCTACATTCCTCGCCCCCAGGGCAACATCCCCCCCCCAGGTGCCATGCATCCCATCCAATGGCATGGCAACCGTGGGACATCTCAGGTGGGTAGGGGTCCCCAGCCCATGTGGAACAGGCAATAGGTGTTGTCCAGTCCTGACCACCTCTTGCCATTTGTGCGGCTCAGAGCACACGCCAGGGGGTCAGGTGCCGACTGTCTCCAGAGGATGTCGTGGTGTGCTATGTGCCACACCATGCCAGGAAGTGTCTGGCCTGCGACCACTGGGCCCTGTGTATGGCCAACTGGCAGGTGGGTCACCCCCACCCTGCAGGCCAGGGTGTGCGCCCAGCCATTTACATACCTAAGGGTCCTTTGACGAAGTCTTACCTGGCTGGATGCGCAGGTAGGCACATGGATGGTGAGGTCCCCCTCCTCGCTTGACCATTCTGTGGTCATGTTCACCTCCTGGCTCCCCAGTCCAAGCTGCTCCTCCACCTCCAGCTGCAGCTCGTCCGCAGACATGTCCAAGATAGCTGGTGGTGGGGAGCTGTCCTGGGGCCCCAGGATGGCCCATAGCTCCCTATAGAAGGGGCAGGTGGACAGAGCTGCCCCAGAATGGCCAGCCTCCCTCCTGGAGCTGGGCATAGCCCTGACAAAGCTCCTTCACTTTACTGCAGACTTGGCCCCCTGGGTGCAAAGGCCCTGGGCCAGGTGGGTGAAGGCAGCAAAATTCTACCTCTTCACTCCTATTTCTCAGAGGACCTCATCCTTCTTCCAGAGGCCAAGGAGGTCTCTCAGCTCCCATTCCATCCAGGAGGGTGTTTTTTTCCCCCTCAGTCCCAGACCTCTGCCAGCCCTGAAAGGGTTTTTAGGGGGGCCCTGGGGCTCCAGTGGCAGGTGGCTGCTGGCCATGTGGCTTCTTTTGAAGTTTGAGGGTGGGTGGGAGGGTGTGCTGCAGTCAGCTCATAGCTGTGCTGCTACGAAGCTCTCAGCTTCCTGCCACAGGGTTTCTGAGTCCATATTACTTTAAGGGCAGCTGGACGCAGGGATCATAGAGCCCTGCTGCTGAAGGCTGGAGTGTCTCTGCAGTCCAGCTGGCCAGCACCATGGCAGCCTCCTCTTTCGAAAGTGTGGGCCATGGAGCATATACACCTGTCTTCTTCTGAAGTAGTATTTCGAAAGGGGGACTCTCTTCCTGATATGGGATCAGGGTTGGGATTTCAAAGTCTGCACCTAATTCCTTCAATTTCCTTTTGAAAGAATGTTTGTCACGTGTAGCTGCTCCTCACGGTCTTTTGAAAGAGGGCTAGATATTTCGAAGTTTCTTGCACATGTAGACCCGGCAAATATGAGCAAAATGCCACTGCATATTTTTCTGCCACACACCCGTCCCCCACCCCAAGAATAATGACCACTGATCTAGTAACATGTGCAAGGCAATACTCCAAGGGCATACGAACTCTTCTGCGAGCTTTTCCATTTTTCCCTGTGTTATGATTTTAAATCTAAAGAATAACAATGCAAATATGGTTTTCCAGTCTTTTATGGCACTGAGCCAAATATGAGCTCCAGAAATCTTAGCATCATCAACATACATTTTCCCTCTACCTCTGCCAAAGAAACTGCAAAATGTAGATGTGTCACACATTCACATTAAGACCACAAGACTTGTGAATTACACTTCAGTGTACTCAGAATGCCTGACAAAAGAAAATAGCAACCTCACTTTCTTGTAAGTAGTGCCTGAGCCTGCCACAAGAAAAAATAATTTCTTCCCACCCAACCCCACCCCAAAAACTCAGTTACACAAGCTCTCCCTCCCCTGCACACACACGTATTCTATACCCTCCTCCAAAAATTATCAGTCCCTCCTCCCCTCTCATCAATACCCCTTTCATGGTTTCCCTTCCCCAGCATCTCCGTGGTTCTGCTCCCCACAGGAGTGGCATGTGAGATGTTGTGCAACATGCGGCTGGCAGCAGTTGTGGCAGGCATTCAGTCATGTACTTTCCAGACCTGGCTGGGTGGCTGGGAGGGTCCTCTTTGGTTGACTGGGAGGCCAGTTGGAAAAACAAATTTATTACGGTTCATGAGGAGAATAGTCCTTCCCTGATAAGTGGAGGTCTCTCCCAGCTGGTGAAAGAGATGCAGGAAGGGAACTCCACATGGTGGTGGAATTTGAAGTCTGACTTGTCTCCCTGGGGTCTGGTGGCCCAGAGAACAGCACTCTTCGCTCCTTTTCAGCTTGTAGGCACTAACATGGGCAGGGCAGCACCAGGAGCAATGTGACATGAAGTGCAATGGCTTTAGGGCTACTGCACTGCATGGAAGTGCACTAGTCCTATTTGGTCCTGTCTGCTGTTTTTTTCCACTTTCCTATGCACCTTTAGAGAGGCTGGGGAGGGGAGGGTGCAGGAATTATCTGATGCATCTTTGTGAGCACCAAGAGGCATTATTTGAGAGGCGCAAACCCTTAGAATATTTAGAGGGAACATGGCTAAACAGGCTTTTTCCTAACTTCCTTCAAGTGCGATTTTTCTCAAGGCTTGTATGCAATTCTGGCTGGAACTTCCAATTTTCCTTATCAGTTTACATGGATTTAGGGTCCCAAAGCTATATTTGTGGGGCTGGAGACTCTTTTTCTTTTCCCTGCCCCCCACCTATACTACAAGCAAAAAGACACTGATAAGACTGAAGAATCCAACAGGGGAGGCTAGCTGGCCCAGTGACAATCCTGTATATTAAGAACTGCAAATGCACTTGGGTGAGAAATACTGCTGAATTTAGTTGTTGCCCAGGCTAATAGGTTGACAGTTCAGACTATGCATTTATATTTTATTTCCATTTGGTAAATACTCTGACTTTTTGCTTATCACTTATAAGCCGCGTCTACACATGCGCGCTACTTCGAAGTAGCGGCGCCAACTTCAAAATAGTGCCCGTCATGGCTACACGTGTTGGGGGCTATTTTGAAGTTAACTTCGACGTTAGGCGGCGAAACGTCGAAGTCGCTAACCCCATGAGGGGATGGGAATAGCGCCCTACTTCGACGTTCAACGTCGAAGTAGGGAACGTGTAGAAGATCCGCGTCCCGCAACATCAAAATAGCGGGGTCCTCCATGGCGGCCGTCAGCTGAGGGGTTGAGAGACGCTCTCTCTCCAGCCCTTGCGGGGCTCTACGGTCACCGTGTGCAGCAGCCCTTAGCCCTGCGCTTCTGGCTGCTGCTGCTGCAGCTGGGGATCCATGCTGCATGCACAGGGTCTGCAACTAGTTTTTATTTGCTGCAGGCATTTTTCTGACTGGTTTCTTAGCTGAACAAATGGGATGTCTGAAAGTATGGTACAGGAGCACAGACTTCCTTTTGTGCGTATTAAAACACACACACACCATCCATCCTATGTAACTCAAGTATGAACTTTTTATCTGCTGAAGGAGGCTATTTTTGTGTTGACTATTTCTACAATTTCACCATAAGCTGCCTCTTCTGGAGCCAGTTTCATGATTGTGTAAGAAGTCCCAGCCCTCTTGCTATTTGTAGCCTAGCACAGTGGAATACACCTTCTGATTGGCTGCCACCTCCACCTCCTGGGGAAGAGCAGCTAATCAGTGTTATCGACAGAGGCAGGCAGAACTCTCCCCTTCCCTTCAGCAGCTAAGAGGTGATTTTAGGGAGGTGAGGTGGGAGGGTGAACAGCCCACATACTATTTTTGCAAGAAGGGACTGGGGTAAAATGGAAGAGAAATTAAAAAACAATAGTTTGGAACTGGGGGTGCCTCTGCTCCCTCCCCACCCTTCCCTGCCAATGTAAAATAGGTCACCTCCTTTCTGCTTGTCCCTGCTGTCATGTTGCTTGGTTTCAGTGACATCTGAGAATGCCAAATGTAGGACAGACTGCAGGAGATAGGGCAAACACACCCCAAAACTGGCAGCTTAGTCCGTGATTAGAGGTCACTAAGACAGTAAGCAAAAGAGAGCTCCTGTACCACTACTTTTGTTCAGAGAAACCATACAACAGTCTGTTAGGCATTCCATCCCTGGTTACCACCCAGACAGCTGGACTTAGTGATGAAAGGTTATTAAACCCCAAATTCACCAAATATTAGGTTCTTCTAACTTCAGAGGAGCAGATACACCCAAACCCCAGATCAGTATTTATGATGTAGCTGTCACCCCAAAACCACACTGTTAGCCAATCTTTTAGAAAGCAATGAAAAGTTTATTACAATAAAAAGGAATTATTAAAATGTTAAAATGAATAACACACATTAGAGCTGATCTCAGAGTCTGCAGGTGACCATAGTAGTGATGACAGTTCTGCTAGTTTGCAATAAATCTCTCTGAATAACCAAAGAAATGTTGAGACCATCAGTCATAGGTGGAGTAGGAATCTAGACAGTGACTGATGTCACAGTCTGCAATTTACACCTTTTGGTCCAGGTACATGGAAAGTTACTCCATGGAAACATGGAGATCACATATAGCTTGCTGAGTCCTGAGGCATTGATCACGTACAAGCTCCCTGAAGAGATGGCAGGAGGGGTTCCTGGAGGAGCTGATTGTCTTCAATGGGCCACCGAGAAAGCTGACTAGCCTTGATATAAATATGTTTTGGGGCTGTTACCCAAAAATAAAATGTATCTGACATACAAACTATATCAAATATTCATGTCTTCAGAGCCAATGATACATGGTTCTAAACAGGATAATCACAGTACCAGATTATAACTTTCCCATTGATACCTTGCAAGGCAAATATTGTACAAGATGCATTCCAATTTAGTAATAGTGTTAGCAAGAGCAATATAAACAATCACTTTCCTTTTTAAATAGAATCACATCTCCATGCCTGCAGCACTAGACCTAGAAAAGAAGCAAGGAAGCTCCCCCTACCCCTAGAGGAAAGAGTGAAAAACTCATGGAGCCTCTGGAGGAGCGGAGGAGCATTGAGGGACAAGAGGCAGAGGCAGAGGGGAGGATGGAAGGTGGATTTGGGATGTTAGTCAATTAGGAAAGGAAGACAAAGAGCTAGTTGTTACAATACTTCTATCTCAGAGCACCCCCTTCACAACATCATGTGGTGTTGCTGCATTTGTATCTCATTTCCTCCAGGGTTGCATTTATAGAGGTGGGTTTTTTTTGTAAAGGATTTGGCCTTCCAGCTAAGTTATTACAAAAGTTCATCCCTTTCCAGGGTAACCATGTCTACTACAAACTTCAAAGTCTTTGCTCCAATTTCAAATTGGGTCCAGCTTCTTCTTCCTGAGGCATCTTTTGTCTCTTCTTTAATTCAGATATCTTTTATCCACTCTAAGTTCAGCTTTTGCCATTCCCAGGCTCCTCTCCACCTCTACTCTCAGTTTTTTCTGTGATCCCCATGTTTTCTAGGAAGGCCTTGGACCCATTGTTTATCTGCTGTCTTCCACAGGCTTCTGCTTATCTTGTACTCTCCTCTAGCTCCACACAGACATCTACTGTTGTCTCCAGTCAGCTCTCCTCTTCTGGGCTTCCTTCCAACACCCAGCAAAGATGTAGTGGGGTGGATTTATTTGAACAGGCTTGACTCGCTTCAAAACTCCTGGACCTAAAGGGTTATGATAAGCTTAAAAAGCTCATGAGCTGTGCACTAACTGCATAGAAGCTAAAGAATTACGATATTTTATCCTTTGGGGCTGACTCTAGGCCTGACCAGAAAACAATGTTGCTTTGTGAAAAATGTCAAGGTTTTTAATTTTTATTCAATGTGTGAACAAATGTGAAACAAACTGAAAATGTTCTCATATACACACACACAAAACAAGAAATGTAATTGACTTGCCAATAGCCCGGCAGTTATGATGTTTGCCTGAAATGTAGGAGATCATATTCTGCTTGATTCAGAGCAAGTGGTCACGTTTCTTCCTTACTCCATGAATTATTCCATCCTGGACACAAGAAACCTTTCCAACAAAATTTTCACTGAACCTGACAAGTTTCATTGAAACCTTCCGACTTTGATTAAATATCATTTTTGGTGGTGAACAGTTTCACAAAATATTTTCAGCCAGCTGTAGCTGACCACAATTTCATGGCAATTAAGAAAAAAATTATCACCCTTTTTTTTTTCCATTTTTGGTGAACTGAAAAACTCTATTTTGTGTGTATTCCAGACCAAGAATTTGAAACTGGGTGAAGCCTGCAAGGTAAAATTTATAAAGAGGAAGAGAATAAGCACCACCACCTTTTGTCTTTTTGTGACTGGTTGAAAGCATTTGTGTACAATTTACCAATATAGTTTTTGGTAAACCCAAACTGTATTTTCAGACAAATGAATTTGTCCAATATTTTGTCCAGCCATTATCATCTCCACCAACAACAGATATTTGTCAAATATGCTGACCAAGGCAATTCTCATCCAACAGATTTTACAGTCTAATGGGTCAAGCTGTGCCATAAAATCTGAAAGTGGAAACTTGCTGTCCAGCTTGTGAAGATGTGACTCAAACTTGTGATGGTGGAAAAGTTGCTTACAACAGAAAGCTGGCTTCAGACCCAGCTACCGCTCAGGACCTGAACATAAAGGGACAATTTAAAACAAGCCCACTGACAGGAGGGGCAAAGGGAGCACTTGACCCCAGGCCCAGTGTTTCAAAGAGGCCTGGAGCTCTGGCCACTGCCATACTAGTAGCAGGGGTGGCTGGAGCACCAGGCCCCTTTGAAACACCATGGCAGTGTTGCTCTGACTGCACGAGGCTGTCAGAGAGTGGGGTGGGGAGGGGACTGTCATGGTCCAGGCAGTGCTGAGGGATGACTGCCTTTGGCCCCGCCCCTTCCAGGGCATGGAGCCAGGCTCCCATTCCCACCTTGCTCTAGGGCCTTCAGTGACCATGAGCCCTGCTGACCTAAGATGTTAGTTTTCAGAGTCACCTTGTGAATCTCTGCCTGCAGCAAGAAAACATTCTTCTTGTGGTTTCTGAGTGTCAGTTTCCTGGAACCCCCAGTCGTTTGGGCACTCTCCTCTGGGCTGTGCTAGCCCTGGATCTGCCTTGCAAGTTAAGCATAGATGCATCCCAATCCCCAAGTCCCTTTGAAGGATCCCCTTTGGCATCCAGCGCGGCACATTACTTACAGAAATCCTAGCTCCCCAGAAGCTGAGGGTGCAGTGTAGCTCAATGTTATCTTATGCTACTGCTACTGCAAACTGCAAACACTTGTCTACATGGAAAACATTACAGAGGCAGAGAGGCTTCCCATTGCTGTAGTAAACTCATGTCAGAAGCAGTAGCTACACTGATGGAAGAATCCTATCAGACTGGCAGGATCTACATCAGGGCTTAGGCTGGCTTGGTTACACAACACAGAACTTGTATTTTTTTCCCAGCCCCGAACAATGTGATTGAACTGACTCACTCTGCAACGTAGTGATCAGCCAGCAGTGTCACACCTAGTCAAATTGGTTTTTGTTTAATTAGAACAAATTCAAATTTTGTTTCCGATCTTTAACATATTAGCAACATTAACTAGAATCCTTATTTCTGAGTCTCTCCAATATGGAATTTTATGAATGGTTAATGAGCTCCTAAAAGCATTTATTTTTGCAGTTTTGCTGGGAGATTCCTGATTGGTAAAATGCAGGCTATAGAGACGCGCTATTTACAATTATAAACAATAAGGCATTTGCATTGCCTATTGGCTGCAGGGCTCGTCTCAGTGAATGTTTTTGCATAGTGATGATAATGAGGTGATGTAAAGTAAAGGGTACAATATGTTTCTCAAACCAGAAACATCAAACTATTGATGCACTGAATTTCAGTATCGTCTTTGTTTAAAAGCCACAACAGAAGACCATATATTTTAGTAAGATCATTAAAAGAACTTTGATACAATAGTCTTGCATTCTTTCTTTCAGAAATACCCATATTTTTGGTTCTAAGATAATTTATTGTGCCAACTAAATGTGTGTTTTAATCAAATTCTGTAAGTGTTCTGTGTCAGCTCTTGCACTTACAAGTAAATGCAAAATCTTTGGAATTGCAACTCTTGGAGTGTTTATCAATTTCATGACTTTGACTTGAGGCTTTCAAATTGTCATGGGGCATTCTGAGTGGGCAGCCAGAGGTTTGACATTAACAAAAAGTGATACAGCTCATAACTGAGACTATGTTAAATAAGGTTAGGTCAACTGGTTTTAAGTATATGTTCTATTTATACATAATTCATTCAAGTTTTGAAATTAAATACCTTTTCCTGGAGAAGTATGGGTTAACACCTCTGCTTGTCCCTTATTTGCCCTTAACCCAAGGGGAAGTAGTTGTATGTGCTCATTTTGAGTTAGTCAAGCTAGAAGAGTTCTCTACCCATTTATCCCCTCTTGCAATATTCATGTTCTAAAGCTAGATGACAGCTGAATACATTCACTGAAGATAGACTCTATAAAAAGGAATTTAACTATTCAGAGAGAAACAAAACATGAAATATCTATGCAGTAGTAAAGGACATAGTTATATTTGACATGGACATGCTTACTGCAATCTTCTGACTGTCCAATAAAGTAAATTTTATGCATATTTGCATTGTAGGTTTGCACAGTACCAGATGGAATGTGGGCATCCTGTCTAATTGCCCTTTTTAAGTTTATTGCTTGTATTAAAATTATGGCATTTTTTTTTAAACACATGCCTTACGTATCCAACATGTGAGCCTACACTGAACACCTAGCAAAGCCAGAACTTCCAAGTATGTCCCATTCCATGCTTGAAATTTGTCAGGAGCCCTCAACAAAAGTGGATCAGGAATTATTTTGTGAAAGGGTATTGACTGGGAAATGTTGATTTGTTAAAACCAGAACTGTCATGGAAACTTAGTGGGCTCAATAAAACATCTCAGGTCCAGGGTGAAATTTGCAGTCGGGAACAGATGGACAAACACAGAAGTGTGTGTATTTTTTTCCTGATTCAGGGCAGGGCCTTGAACCTGGGTTCTCTACATGAGAGCAACATACCCTGATCACCAGTCTATTGACCCTTACGAGGTAAAGAGTAGCTAGTGAATACACACACATTTAGACTACATCTACACAGCAGTATTATTCCAAAATAATCCACTCTGGAAGAGCTATTCCAAAATAGCTTATTTTGAAATAACACAGCTACATACAAGAATGCATTTTGAAATAGCACCCAGCTATTTCAAAATAGCTTGCCTGGACACATAGGCTATGTCAACACATGCCCCCTCCTTTCGGAGAGGACATGTTAATGAAGCAGTTCAGAAGATGCTAATGAGGTGCTGACATGAATATGCAGTGCCTCATTAGCATAATGGCAACCGCACACTATTAGAAAGTGCTGCTTTCAGAATGCACTCCGCCTGTGTAGTTGGGGGCCTTTTGAAAGGACCCTCTGACTTCAAAAGCCCCTTCTTCCTATTGGTTTTAGGAAGAAGGGGCTTTCAAAGTCAGAGGAGTCCTTTCGAAAGGCCCCCATCTACACTGGCAGCATGTGTTCTGAAAGCGGCACTTTCAAATCATGCATCTGCCATTATGTTAATTGTGTGCTGTATATTCATGTCAGTGCCTCATTAGCACCTTCTGAAGTGCCCCATTAACATGTCTCATTAACCCTATGGCATGTGTAGACACAGCCATAGTGCCTATTTTGAAATAGTTCCATTGAACGCCATTATGGCTTATTTCTAAATAGTGCTATTCTGGGTGCATCTACACTACAACAAATCTGGTCCCTTTTTCTCTTTATGAATTGTCTGTGAAAAGCCTTCAGTTCTGCTGAATGTAGTCCTTACTAAAATAATATGAAGGATTCATGTGTACATATTTTAATTTATAGATTACTTGCAAGTTATTATCCATGCTTATGGCTTTGAGTAGCTTGTGGTAAATGACTTTCTCCTCTCCCATAATGGAATGGCTGCTAAACCCTCAAAATTTCAAGAAGGTAATATGAATATTTATAATCTAAATAGTCATGTGCATATGTATTTGTATAAGATATTGTGACTCTACTAACACTCTGATGACCAAAAATCCACATGTACAAATAGTTGCAGAACACAAGTGCTACAGAAAAAGTTGTGACTTCTAATCACAAATGTTTGCCAACACTTTAGCCACATTTATGCTAAGCGAGCTATGGGGTGGGAAGGAGAGATTAGACAGATGATGTGATTTCGATATGATAAAACAATCTCTATGAGACTGGATAAGTGTGGAACACCAGTGAAACAGATAGGGGAGAGATGGAAGAGTGAGAAGCAAAGGAACAAGGGTAACGAGAAAAGCCCAGGCACCAGGACGCAAGAAGATAGTTACAGTGAGTTCTGCTTGCCCAGAAGTAATAGGTTATTGTCAATGTAGTCCCACCTCTGTGAACTATCAAGATGTCAGCAAATCCTCAAGCGACCACTATAAATCAGAGCAAGGGAGAGAACAGGCCTGGGGTCAGTCATCAGAAAAATTACACCTTCTGTGAGGACTGCCATGGCCAGCTTCAGTACCTATGTCCCAGAGAAACTGTGGCAATATAAATGAGAGTACCCCACAGAAGGTGGCCTTATCTGCTTAGTAACTAAGTGCTCCCGAGGGTCACCTTCTTCACATACAACAGTTCTGTGTATGAGTAGAGGTGTGCCTCCCAGAGGGACAGTGGCATTAACAATAAGAAATAGGATACCAGTGGTTAGATACAAGCAGTTTAAGCCATTATCTCCTCCCGTACACCTGCAGAGCCTTACTTTTTCTCTACCACGCTGCTTGCATGCATGAAGGAATTAACATAAGATGTATCCTATCTGGGATGCAATTAACATATCTTTGAAAATAACTGGATTTCTGTATAAATTGAAAGAAATTCTCTAATGGGCGAAACTTGGGACATTTATCTTGATGCCTGATCTTTATGAACCATATGAAGAGTTAGTGGCAGTGAAATCAAATATCAAAATCTGTAAATGTAAAAATAATGCATTCCACATATTGACATTGACACCAATAGGTAAAGTTTCCTGCCACTTTCCATTATAAGTCCCTGTATTCAGTCGCTTGTAACTTTGCTACATTTTGATCATGGGTTAAAATTTTCATCTTTGTTCTTGTCCTCAGTCTGATTATTTGTTTATTCAGAAATTGTCAGGAAATGCTGACCAGCTGTTTATGAAAGTGAACTTAGGAAAATAGGTGGCTGTTCCAATGTTATGTTTTCCTAAATATTTCTTTGAAGAGCTCTAACACTTTAAGCTTGACAAGAAAATAATCCTGGAGCTGGAGAGGTGTGTTTTTATGTTCCAGAGAAAATCAACCTAGACCTGGATGAGTTACATACTCCTGAAAAATCACCATTTGTAGGGGGTCTGTAGCAGCTAGCTTCCCTGAAAATCAAACTGCACAAAGCATGTTTCAGTCCCGCAGATCTACCTGTACGCCAGTCAAACTGAATCAGCTCAGGCACAAAACTACAACTTTGGACAGGAGGAACACGCTTCCTGTTCTTTCCTTCTGGGAAAGAAAGAGTTAAAATAAGACAAAATTGGGCATAATGAAGTCAGTGGAGTTATGCCAGGCCTGTGTGTCTTCCTACCTAAATCAGAAGAAAGCAACATTTTAAGTTTCCGCTTTAAATGCAGTTTAAGTCCATGTATCTTAAACCTTTAATTGCGTATAACAATAGACATGGTCAGGAGGTTAACAGCTGAATCTCTTCATGCTGGAATCCCTTTGTAAAAAGAACCTTCTCAAAACACACCACGAATAACATGTTTAGTAAGAATCCTAAAGTCTCCCAAGCCACCTGGGAATGCTGGTTTATATCTGATGTGGTTGCCAAGCAACAATCACAATCTCCCAGCTACTAAAAATGATTTGACTGGAGTTGACCTTACTTTTATGTTAAGGTTGCCCCTGCAGCCTTCCCCAAAATAGCAGAATTCTGTCAAACTGCCAGAAACAAAATTCTGTCATTACACAGAAATTTTTGCAGCCCATTAGCCCATAATATGAATGAATGCCTTTAGCTGTTTCAAAAAGCACAGATTTATTTCATTTAAAACAAGGTTTTCATTCTTCACCACATGTATACTTGTTTCCCTATGAACATTCATAATGATTTAAAGCATGTAGACTTCGGGGCCCAATTCTGCAGGCCCAGTACAAGCAAGCCTCCTATTAGAGTTAATGGAAATGTCTTCTTTAAGAATGAGGTCTCAGGACTTACTATTATGTACAGCAGCAGTGTCAACAAAACAGAGGTCAATAGCTACAAATAAATTATAGTCTGTTAATGACAACCACATGATCAGAGCAACACAACATAAATAAAGGGGTCAGATGATAAATGCTATTAACACTTGTTACCCATCACATACTTCTCGTCAGCCATAGAGCTCAAAGGCTATGTCTACACTAGCTCCCACCTTTTGAAAGGGGGATGCTAATGAGACACTTTGGGAAGTGCTAATGAGGCGCTTCCATGAATATGCAGCACCTCATTAGCAAAATGGCAGCCACAACAATTTGAAAGTGCTGCTTTAGAATCGTGTGCCACCTGTGTAGACAGGGGCCTTTCGAAAAGAACCCCCAGTCTTCAAAAACTCCTTATTTCTATTTGGTTTTAGGAATAAGGGACTTTCACAGACTGGGGGGGGTCCTTTCAAAAGGTCCCCATGTACACGGGTGGCAGGTGATTCGAAAGTGGCACTTTCGAATCGCTGCAGCCGCTGGTATGCTAATGGGGCACTGCATATTCATGGAAGTGCTTCAGTAGCATATCCCAACGTGTCTCATTAGCATCCCCCTTTCGAAAGTCAGAGGCTACTGTAGACATTGCCAAAATGTGTTACGTAGCTGCACAGCTATCATTCCCATTTTGCGGACGGGAGAACTGAGGAAGAGAGACATTAAGTGACTGACAATAAATTGCAGTTTGATCTAGGCTTGCTTGGTGGCAGGTGGGGGGACAATTGCCACAGGGCCCAGAGATTCAAAGGGGCCCAGGGCTTCCAGCTACCGCTGCTACTACTGCAACAGTGGCCAAAGGCCCGAGCCCCTTTGAATTGCCACTGGAGTGTTGTGCCAGGCATTCCATATGCCTCTGAAGATTTGCAGGGAGGGATACCTAGAAGGTCAGGAATGTAACCCCATGATCAGGATGGTCATGAACCTCCAACTGCTAGAAACTGGCACAGGTAGCCAGGGATGGACCTCTCTAAATTGCCTGGTTCTGTTCATTCCCTCTGAACCATCTGACACCAGCCACTTCTGGAGACAAGATAATGGGCTAGAATCAGGAGGGGTGGGGGGCAAGATACAACCTGTGGTCTGGAACTGGCCTTCCCGCCCTCCCCACCCACCAGCATTTTAATTGGCCTACCCTGCTGCTCCTCATCCCTCTCTGTGCTGCTGGGGAAGGACTTTGCTTTGGGGAGCAGGTCCCCTCCTGCACCCATAACCTCTCTTAGACGATGCACTGCAATACCCTGCTCCAGGTCACAACCCCCTTCTTCAAATGCCCTCTCTCACCCCAAATCCTTTCCTGCACCCTAGTGTCCTACCCCTAGCTTCCTTCTGCACCTAACCTCCATCGCAGACCTCGCACCTCCTCCAAAGAAAAGAGCAACTCTTGACCCTGTACCAAAGTCTTTCAGTGCCCCCCTCTTCAAAAATTATTGCCCATCCCGGAGCTAGATAGTCCACTGGACTACACCACTATGTTCTTATGGTCTTTCAAGCAGCAGTGACTCACTGTTTCTTCCCAGCCAAAGACATGGAAGCCATTTCCGGGGGAAAAAAATTTTCCTTGGTCTGCAAACTCGACAACTAAACCTTTTATTCTGGTCAGCAGCAGTAATTCTTTGTCCTAGAAATAAGATCTGGTTATTACTAATATGGTGTTCACTTCCAACACTTGGGCTCTGCCTACACGGGCACAAATCTTTGAAATAGCCATATTTCGAAGATTACTAATGAGGCACTGAATTAAATATTCAGTGCCTCATTAGTATTAGGATGCTTCCAGCCACGGTGCTTCGAAAGCACGTAGTTCGGCACAGCTACACGTGTGTCCTTTTCGAAAGGACCCGCACCTTTCGAAATCCCCTTATTCTGACCAGTGAGCGGGATAAGGGGGTTTTGAAAGGTGCGGGTCATTTCGAAAAGGACCCCCATGTAGCCGCACTGAGCCGCGTGCTTTTGAAGCGCCACAGGCAGAAGCATCCTAATGCTAATAAGGCACTGAATATTCAATTCAGTGCTTCATTAGTAATCTTCGAAATATGGCTGTTTCAAAGATTTGTGTCCGTGTAGACACAGCCTTGGATTAAGAATCCTTTGGGGTGAGACTTGCCAACACGAATAGGATATCAAGATCTATGACACAGAGCATTTTCATTAGAATTTACTAATTTCTCCAAACCAAAGTGTTAGAGGTAGTCGTGTTAGTCTGTATCTTCAAAAAAACAAACAAGCAAACAGTCCTATAGCACCTTAAAGATTAATAATATTATTTATTAGGTGATGAGCTTTTGTGGGACAGACACACTTCTTCCGGACTGAAGAATCCTGATAGCTGATAACTGAGAGGGAGACACCTTACAGAAGCAGAGAGGTGGGTGAAGGGGGGCAGGAAGGAAAGGAAAAAAAGTGAAAGCAAAAAAACCTGACCAATCAGCTAGATAGGGTGGTAGGAATGGGAGAGGGTGAAGAACGCATGGTCACTGAATCTAGGACAACCAGCCTGGCAAACTGTCCTGCAGTCAGAGACATTAGGGATTCCAGCAGCCACAGCCATAGAGACCTAAGGGCCTCTATGGACCACTGTCTTGGGGGGCAACCAATCAGATGGACTGCCCCAAAACTGGGAACCCCAGGGCTTTTTCTCACATGGAAAGTTTCAATTTTTGTCAAATCAACCCTGAGCAAATTTCAAAGTATTTAAATCTCTTGTGAAATGGAGTTGCCTTTTTCTAACAAGGTCTAATATTCAAATAAACTACATTCATAAGTTGTGACTCTAAAAACAACACAAATGTTTGAATATATAGTAACTTAAAGAAAGATCATGCCAGTAAAAAAGTATTTAGTGTACAACCAAACATTTGCATCTGATCATGCATCTTGAGTTTTCTTGATCAGGTGCAAAATAGGACCAAGTCACTTAATTTTAATGTTCTCATGCAAACATGAGAGTTATAATGTGCACAGTGTCCTGTAAAGGTCTTAGAACAACCAAACTTGTCTGATGTAAAACTGAAACACATGTAAATGTTAAAGAATTAATCAATCAATAAAATCTACGAATATGTCAAAAATGCATGAGAACACTGGCTCTTACTGTGGCCAACAGATGAAATCTCATTCTGAGTTCACAGGTCAAACTCCCTTTGAGTTATCATGCAACAGAACATTTTTGACAAAATTCAGAGAAGTGCAAATTTTTCTCACTTTTAAACCCATAAATTGGAGGAAATTTTTTCTAGTTTATTCTATAACACACACACACACACACACACACACACACACACACACACACTGCCTACTCTAGCATAAAAGCATTCTATGCTTTTTTATGTGGATTGTCAATGCTTGAATGAAAATCAGCTGGAGAGATGAATTTCTCCAAAATGATTTTCACTGATATGCCAAATCACTTTACAAAAATGCATGCTTCTTTGACAGGTCTAGAGAAATTTGGCTGCCCAAAGTCAAAGAGCAAGTCAGTGGCATATCTGCACATGGAAACAAATGGTTTGATTGAAGATATGTCAGCCTATGTATCAAATGTGCTCTTGAATGTGTTCCTTAAATACAAAAGCAATAATCTTGTGATGTTTTAAGAGTTGATCAGTCATTCAGGTGTTGGAACAGTAATTTTCTATCTGGAACTCCAATCCACAGAGATGATGGCATCTGAAACTATCAGATGCCTGAAAGAAAGATGCATAATAATTTGCAATGAACTGTAACCATTAACATTGTTTGAGCAATAATTTTCTCTTTTCCTTTGCTACGTTCTTTATGAAAGTTTAAAGTAGTTAAACCTTTGTAGTTCAGGATAACACAGCTATTTAGTTTGACAACATTATTGCACCAAGCTTATAGTATCAATAGACCAAATAGGTCTGACACTGATGAATAAACAAACACATACTTGAGGACAAACACTGTCCTACTTATTCTCAACTATAATCACAGATTCACTCAACAGCTGTTTATGTGCACTATTACTGCCCTCTGCAGTGTGATAATATAGTTGCATTAACATGCAGAGATGGAAAGAAGTAATGTTAATGCTAATAAGATATTAAATGATGCAACCTAACACACGAACATTAACCAAAAAGGTATGGTGATGACTTTTGTCAAGTTAAAATACAGTATAATAAATTGAATAATTCGATTTAATTCTGATTTCAGCAAAGCAAAGGTGTTAATCCACAAAGGCTTTCCTTGCACACAGGAGTAACTTCACTCTTGTAAGTATCAGAGAGGTAGTCATGTTAGTCTGCAGCTTCGAGAGCAACAAGAAGTCTTGTGGCACCTTATAGACTAACATATTTTGGAGCATAAGCTTTCAGGGGCAAAGACCCACTTTATCAGATGCATGAGTTGGGGGGTGGTTTCCAACTGGTATTTAAAGAATGGGGTCTCAGAAAAAGGGAGGGCCAGAGCTGACAAGGTCTATTCAGCAAGGTGGAAATGGCCCATTATCAATAGTAGGAATCAAAAGAGGCAAAAACAAATCAGATCTGACAGGGGGATATGACCCATTGTCAGAGTCTAATGGGGAGATCTTAACACCCAGGGCAGAGAAGCTGCCTTTGTAAGCTGCGAGCCACTCCCAGTCTCTGTTTAATCCTTGGTTAATGGAGTCAAATTTGCAAATAAATTGCAGCTCAGAGATTTCTCTCTCCATTTGATTTCTGAAATTTTTTTGTTTCAGGACTGCCACCCTTAAATCTGCTACTGAGTGTCCAGGGAGATTGAAGTGTTCCCCCAAAGGCTTCTGTACATTACCGTTCCTGATGTCTGATTTATGTCCGTTTATTCTTTTATGTAGAGACTGTCCAGTTTGGTCAATGTAAATTGCAGTGGGGCATTGCTGGTGCCTGATGGCATATATTATATTAGTAGATGAGCAGGTATGTTAGTCTCTAAGGTGCCACAAGACTTCTTGTTGTTCTCCTTCACTCTTGTAAGTTGTTCCTCTGAAGTCAATAGTATGGCTTTCATGTATCAAATTACTCCCATGTGGCTTTGTAGGATGCAGTCCTATATGTTTGGAATAATATATGTTATATGCACATAACTAATTGTACAGCTATATTAAACCATGCGTTCTTGAACCAATTCAATTCAGTACCTTTGGGGCTCCTTAGTGTATGTCCTGAAAAGCAGCATATATATGACATCTCCTTCCTCTTACAGAAACCTGCATCCCCATATCTGCCACTAGCTTTCCTGCTTCTTGATTTTTCTCAGGATAGCTTCTCTTTCCAAAAGAATGTAGTAAAGAAATTCTGTCCTAGTATTACTTTTTCCATTTCCTTCCCAATCCTTGTCTTCTGAAAAGCACTCCATTCACCTCTTTTCTTCCCACTTACTATGCTGAAGAGTTGACCAACTATATCTGATACTCTAACCTCTAGATTTACCTCAAATCTGGTTGTCTTTCTTTACTTAAGTCTTTCTTCTTTCTCTTATCACCATCTACACCCTCATCATCAGGGATGAGCTAATACCAGGGTACAAAATATATAGAAATGACAGAGTAGTCTGTACTGGTGGAGGAGTGGAAAGAAAGCAGAGAGTTAAAGTGAAAAAAAATCTTATAGGAGTCAAAGTAAACCACACAATCTCTATGGATAGAAACTCCACATTTAATAAGAGTATACAAGTGGAATATACTACTGACCACCAGAACAGCATGATCACAGTGCTTGTGAAATGCCCAGGGAGATTAGAGAGACTACAAATGTAGAAAATACAACAAGGGTGCAGAATTTCAACTATCCCCATAGTGACTGGGTTTTTGACACCTAAGGACGGGATGCAAACATAACATTTTTAGACATCATAAATGATCATCTTATCTTAGAATCCATAAGGGGAGGTAATTAATGATTTAGTCGTAAGTGAAACACACCATCTTGCCCAAGAGGTAAATACAGCTGAAGCACTGTGTAATAGCAACCCTGATATAGTTAAACATAATAGCCTTGTGGGAGGGAAATGTCATTAAAAATAGCCACTATACCATTTAAATTCAAAAAAGGGCAACTGCAAAAATTGGGAAGCTACTTAAATGGAAATTAAAAGGAACCATCACAAGGGTAAAATGTCCGCAAACTGCATGGAGTATGTTTTCAAAACTTCATAACAGAGATTCAGATTAAGTAGATACTACAAATAACAAATAATAAAATTAAAAAGTAAGTGGACAAACAAACCCCCCTATGTCTAAATAACAGAATAAAAGTGTGTCAGCAACAAAAACATAGTTTAAAAATTAGAAGTCAAATCCTAATGAGGAAATTAGAAAGGAGCATGTATTCAGGCAAATCAAGTGTAAAAATATAGTTAGTCAGGTCAAGAAAAAATTGAAGAGTGGTTATCTAAAGACATAAATAATACTGCAAAGTACATCAGAAGGAGGAAGCCTGTTAAACAGGGGGGCCACTTGATGATTGATGTGCGAAAGGAGCACTGAAAGTGAGATAAAACTATTGTGGAGCAACCAAATGAATTCTTTGCATCAGCCTTCACTGCAGAGGATATAGTGGGGATTCTCACTCTGACGCCATACATTTTAGGTGATAAAGTTGAAAAACTATCTCAGATTGAGAAGATTTTGGCACAAACTGATAAATTCAACAGTAATAAGTCACTGGGACCAGATGGTATTCACTCAAGATTTCAAAAGGAGCTGAGAAATTGCAGAACTGCAAACTAAAGTATGCAACCTATAGCTTAAATCATCCTTTGCACCAGATAATCAAATGGTAGCTAATGTAATACTGATTTTTTTTTTTTAAAAAAAGACTCTGAAGCAAGCACAAGAAATACAGGCTGGTAAACCTAACTTCAGTATCAGGCAAACTGGTTGAAACTACATTAAGAACCACTATAAAAGAGAGAGATAATAAGATAGAGAACATCATATGCCACAATACGAATCCATGATACACCCACACCTTTAATATTGTGCACATTTCTGGTCACCCCCTCTCAAAAGGATATGTTAGAATCTGAAAAGCTGCAGACAGAGGCAACAAAAATATTTGTGGGTCATGGAACAGCTTGCATATGAGAGAAGATTAAAAGGACAGGCACTGTTCAGTTTAGAAAAGAGATGAAAAATAAAGCTATGACAGACCTATAAAACCACGAATGGTGTGCAAAAAAGTTAATTGAGTCATGTTATAGTCTTTCACAGGACCTGAAGGTCACCGCATGAAGTGACTAGGCAGTGGATTTAAAACAAAGGTTATGAAATATTTTACACAACGCTCAGCAAATCCATGGAATTCATTGCCAGGGGACATATTGAAGGCCGAAAGCTTATATGGGTTTAAAAAAAATTAGATATGTTTATGGAGATTAGGTCCACCAATGGCTATTAGCCAAGATGGTCAGGAATATAACCCCATGCTTTGGATGTTCCTAAATGTTCAACTGCCAGAAACTTTGAGCATACAATCAGTGAATGAATCATTCCCTGTTGTCCTGTTCTGTCCAGTCTCTCTGAAGCATCTGGCACTGGCCACAGCTGGAAGACAGGATACTGGTCTAAATGGGCCATTGGGTTGACCCACCATTGCCATTTTTGTATTCTTGTCTGTCATTTCAGTCACTTTTTCCATCTATTCTGTGGTCTTCTTCAGCTTCGACTCCTTCATACCTCACAGCAACCCCAGCTGTGGCTCATTTCCACCATCTTATTCCTCTAATACTGTTCATCCTATTGAAAGACGCTTGAGACGTCCCATGGCTGCACACAAACATTCTCAATTACAAGTTCATTGTCCTGCCTCTTTTCTTCTACCACCTTCTTATCTAAAAAGAACTACTCCATTTTTGTTGACTTTCACTCACCACAGTTGACTCCCTCAGAAATTTGCTACCAGTCTGTTCACTGTATCTTGTAGATCCATTTCCTGCTCCCCCACAATCCCCCCACTTCACTATTCACACCACAGAAGGTGTTGTGCAGGTCTCTATCACATCCTTTGTTAGTTACTGTGGTTTTTTCACTCTGGCCTTCATGATTTAAAATTTTAAAAGTTCCAACTGAGAACATCTTCTTTAACCATTGCTTGAATTATATCCCCCATTATCAAGTCCATCCAAATATAGAAGGAAGGGAGCCTGAAACAAGTCTGCATATGGTCTGAGGTCTAAGGCCCCAGACTAAAGTAATCAAAACTTTGCTGATATAAAGCTGATATTGCAGAAACACACAAACCTAAAAGGCAGCAGGCACAGGCATTTCATGAAAACACGTTCATACTAGCACACGCCCCAGAGACAACAGCAACACACTGACCCATCCTAAAGATTAGGTCATAATAACAGCATAATGGATAAAGATGTTCTGATGGAACCAACAAGGAAAGAGGCAGCTGTTAGATACATCAGTGGGTGGCACCGTGGTACAGAGGAGTGATACATAGCTTGTTTGTGTCTGGGTATAAAGCTGTTTCTCAGAGGTGCTGTCTTTCTCTGGCCTAGGGGGTAGTGAAAAGTCCCAGCATTGACTGAGCTGGTCCATTGTTGGGAGCACACATGCACAGAGGAACATCTACCAACATCTGACAGCATACCACCTCTATTACAACCGACTACCTGTTCTGTACCTCACCTAGTACCAGCTTCTAATCCTTTCCTTTAAGGTCCTTCACAACATAGCCTCCATCTTATACTTCGTGCATCTTATCCTGTTGCCTCCATGTCACCCACTTCATTCTAACATAATTTTTCATCACCGATTTATCCAAGTGTTCCGCAATCACCTTCCAGTTTTTTTCCATGCCTTTCTCAGTCCATGAAGCAGCCTCCCTAGCCTAGTCTGTAAAGCATTACCTTACCTTGTCTTTCTACCTTATCCTCAAGACCTACTTCTACTCTGATGCCTACTGTAAATTGTCAGGTGCTGATGGCGAGAATGGGAGCCAGAAGGGATTGATTCTCCTTGTTTACATATATATACATAAAATGTTAAAACATTCAAAAGCTGATAGTGCATATATACATAACCTATACTGCTAAATGTTCCTTCCACTGAAAAATCTGTTTCCCATCCCCTTCTGCTGCCTATTTGTTGCCTGTTGTCATAAATAGATTGTAAACCCTTCAGGTCAAGCAACTGCCTCTGATTATATGCATTTGTACTTCGCCTAGCCCTGTGAGGGCATAATCTTGGCCAGGATCTCTGGTTATTCTAGCCATACAAATTGATAAGAATAACAGAGAGATAGCCATGCTAGTCTATATTATAAGAAAACAAAACAAAACAGCAGTCACGTAGCACTTTAAAGACTAACAAAATAATTTATTAGGTGATGAGCTTTCATGGGACAGACCCACTTCTTCGGATCTGTCCCATGAAAGCTCATCACCTAATAAATTATTTTGTTAGTCTTTAGAGTGCTACATGACTGCTGTTTTGTTCTATTAGAATACAGACTAACATGGCTACCTCTCTATTACTATTCAACACGCAAGGCCCTACATTTAGCTGTTTGGAATGGAGATCCACCAACTATATGAAAAAACTTGTTCAAATTGATAATAGGTAATTATTTAAGAAGATAATACTTAACGAACCCAGCTGGAACTGGTCCAGCATCCTGAGGTTAAGGTACTATAGCTTTTATTTCTCAGCTGAACTTATGTGATTCATCTCTCCTTGGTTTACATTTTCCTTGACCTCTGTGACCAGGATCTGTACGGCTGCCAAATTTGGCTGGCTGTAGTGCTGGAGATTTCATCACATGACATAATCTTTTAATTAAAGATTAATCTTTTATTCCTGGAGACTCCAGACTACTCCTGGAGGATTGGCAACCCTAACAGTCTAAAAGAAATATTAAAATTTATATTAAACAAAAGCATAATTAAACACTGACATTCTATCCCACATGATGTCTGTTGAACACAGAGCATTATGTATCACAAAGCTTTAGCTGGAATTCACAGGGACAAGCATGAGAGGATGAAATGTCAGCTTCTCACACAAACCAAAAATTTCCTTTAAATAAGGGTTTGTCTTCACTGCAGAGTGAGCCCAAGTTATAGTGACCCACCCAAAGGTCTGGAACCAGAAGGGCCCTAAGAGGGAGAAGACTTTGCCTTCTGGAAGAAAGCCCTGGGGAGCACTGCTCTAATTCCAGAATAGGAACAAACTGAGAGACTTTAAAGGGGACCCTGAGAGAGCCCTGTTGGACTTGTATCCCAAAAGAGGTTTGTTTAATATTGTGCACAGACTGTGTCACACTCAGAGGGCAAAGTCACCGAAGAGCCTCAGTAAACAGAGAGTAGGGACATACACACAGCCAGAAGGCATTTGGGTACAACCTAGTTACAAGAACACACTGGCTGTGGCCACACTCCCCCTCCCTTTTGGAAGGGACATGTAAATTACGGCCATTCAAAAATGCAGATGAGGAGCTACCTTATATGTGCAGCGCCTACTTAGCATAATGGCGGCTGCGTAAATTTTGAAGCTGCTAACTTCGAAGTACTGACTGGCAGTCTAGCCGCTGACACTTTGAAATACGTACCCAACTTTGAAATTCCCTCACTCCCAATTCATTTTGGGAATAATGGAATTTCAAAGTTGGGCATGTATTTCAAAGTGCCCACGACTAGGCTTTTTGTCAGCACTTCGAAATGAGCAGCTTCAAAATTTGCAAGGCCACTATTATGCTAATGAGGTGCTGCCTATGCATTGCAGCATCTCATTTGCATTTTCAAATGACTGTAATTTACCTGCCCCTTCTGAAAGGGAGGGGGAATGTGGCCACAGCCATTATTTTTTTAAAAGTGGGGGGCAAATCATTCAGCTGGGTGTTTTTGTATATATAAAATGTTAGCACCATCTAGTGGTAACAGAAATATTGACTCAGTTTTAAAACCACATCCCTCTATCTTAATGCAGATGATTTTTCAGTGGTGTCTTATTAGACAGTAATTTCTGTATTTTCTAATGGGTGAAATCCTAGCACTACCAATATCAGTGAGAGGTTTTCCACTGACTTCAGACGGGACAGGCTTACATTCCAACATGCTAAAGGTTAAACTTTTAAATAAAATGGCAGCTTTCCTCTCTTCCACCAGAACACGAGGAGGCATAAATCCCCTAACCCGTTCCAGGCGGTGGATTTGTCCAACATGAATCACATACTAGAGTTTGCTCACCAGGAAATTCCCCAATCCATGTTTCCTGATCTGGTTTCTAAACAAACACACCCATATACATTCAAACTCCCTTTTTTCTTGGCAAGGCACAGAGGATGTGCTGAGATGTAGACCTCAGTAAGCCCAGACAGAGTTAGCAAGGGCCTGGGAGCCCCATTAGGTTATCAGTCATCACATGAGAGACAGAAAGCCAAGGTTAATTGAAAAGGAGGTCCGGCTGTGGAAGGATTGCACCAGCTCTAGACAACGAAGAGGCTGAAAACCAGAGATGCCTGCAGGGCAAGGAAGGAGGTCACCAGGACCAAGAAGGACGTCTCGGAGGGAGGGGAAAGGAAGGGAGCACTGAGATCCTGTCCTGAAGTAAGGAGTCTAGAAAGAGGTTAGGAGAAGGAGAAGTGGCTACAAACAATAAAATAGGATCTTGTGATAAACACAGAAGCAGGCAAGCTCCCAGAAGAAAGGCTGGTACAGAAGAAAGGCTAGTGCAAAACAAACAACAGGCAGCAAAGGACACACTATTCTGTGAAAGTTACGTTCCCCAAATATAGATGCATGGAGGTACATGAGTGGAACCCCTGTTGTAGAGCACTTCCTACCACTCTCTGATTGGGGTACTGTTAACGGTTGGCATCACAGTAGAGTAGCTCCTCATATCAGAGCTAAATACGATCATCAATATTTTTGACCAAGCAAGCAATGACTGGAAGGGTATGCCAGTGAGTCTGGCCTTGCAGATTTAAACTTTGAAGCTGAGGAGATGGATTTAAAACATAAGATGCAAGTCAAATTTCTCTAACATCATTACTGATATTCGCTTGACTGTATGATTCAGATTCTAAAAGGCAAATTAAAATGATCTAGTCCACATGTTCTCTGAAGATAAAGCATCCACAGGAGAAGAGCAACTTATGGAGTCGTCAGCCCTGAGTAGCTGCAGTTTACATACTACAGCAGCACAAAGAGACCAAAAGTTTTCTTAAGGGGAGAGCTGTTGTACAGGAATCCCCAGTGGGATAAGGCCAGCGGGGATAGCCAGCTTGACAGCACCTCTTCCCTTTTCCTTTACACGGAGGGCATGTTTCCCCATTCCTGGGCCACACAAGATAGAATGAAGCCACAGGAGTCAAAGTAGCAACATCTAGAACACACTACACATTGTGATATTTGAGCCATCATAGCACTCCAACTCTATCATGGGCCCTCAGGCAGCTGGGGGCTGGCTGCCTGGCTTATAGACCAACAGAGATAGGAGCCTGGTGGTTTTCCTACCATCAGGAGATCCTCTTATCTCATCTCTTGCCACTGAGTAAAGTGATTCCTTCTCTATTGTATCCTGGCCAGAAGTTCTTTGTATTTTGTGTTCTGGTTTTATGCCACTGTCTTTATGTTGACCGACAGATCTTTTGTCTTATTTGTCAGATTGAGGGGTTCCATTAGTGTTATTATAAATAAAACTATTAATTAGACTCAACCACCCACAGAGCTAACAGGCTCTGTGGACATGGGAAAGTCAGTGGATGTGATATACCTTGACATCAGCAAAGCTTTTGATACAGTCTCCCACAACATTCTTTCCCATAAGTTAAGGAAATATGGATTGGATCCTCGGACTATAAGATGGATAGAAAGCTGGCTTGATGGTCTGGCCCAAAGGGGAGTGGTCAATGGCTCAGTATCTGGATGGCGGTCAGTTTCAAGCTGAGTGTCGCAAGGCTCGGTTCTGGAGCAGGTGTTGTTTGACATCTCTAATCATGACCTGGATGAGGGACTGGAGTGCACCCTCAGCAAGTTTGCAGATGACACAAAACTAGGAGGAGAGGTAGATACATCGGAGAGTAGAGAGAGAATCCAGAGTGACCTGGATAAATTGGAGTACCGGGCCAAAAGAAATCTGATGCAGTTCAACAAGGAGAAGTATAGAGTCTTGCGCTTGGGACGGAAGAATTCCAAGCACTGTTATTGGCTGGGAACTGACTGGCTCAGCAGCAGTATGATAGAAAGGGTCCTAGGGGTTATGGTAGATGAAAGGCTGGATATGAGTAAATAGTGTGCCCTTGTGGCCAAGAAGGTTAATGGAATACTAGGGTGCATTAGGAGGAGCATTTTGAGCATATCTAGAGAAGTGGTTGTTCCCCTCTATTCGGCACTGGTAAGGCCACATTTAGAATACTGTGTCCAGTTTTGCCCCCCACCCCAGTATAAAAAGGATGTGGATGTGCTGGAGCAGGTTGAGTGGAGGGGAACAAAAATGATTAAGGGGCTTGAGCACAAGACCTATGAGGACAGGCTGAGGGATTTGGGCTTGTTTAGTTTACAGAAGAGAAGGGGTGATTTAATAGCAGTCTTCAACTTCCTGAAGAGGAGCTCTAAAGAGAAGGGTGAGAAACTGTTCTCAGTGAAGTCAGATGGCAGAACAAGCAGTAATGGTCTGAAGTTAAAGAGGGAGAAGTGTAGGTTAGATATTACAAAAACCTCCTTCACCAGGAGGATGGTGAAGCACTGGAATGCACTGCCCAGAGAGGTGGTGGATTCTCCATCCCTCCAGGTTTTTAAGTCCCAGTTTGACAAGGTCCTGGATGTGATGACTCAGTGGGGGTTGAGCTGCTTGAAGTAGGATGCTGGACTAGTTGACCTCCTGAGGTCCCTTCCAGCCCTATGATTCTGTTGTGTGTGTTGTACTTATCTAAACAACCATTGATAAAGATAAAGACAGGCACAGAATCTGAGCTTGGGCTCTTGTGAATCAGATGCTGTAGCGAAGAAAGTGAAAAAAATAAATCCCTGCTTAACAGGAGGTTAAGAAATCACCATCATGGGAGGTTTTTAAACGCTGATTAGACAAACACCTGCCAGGGCTGGTCTAGAGATGGTGCTTGACCCTGCCATGAGCTCAAAGGACTAAACTTGATGACCTCTCAAAGTTCCTTTGGGTTCTATGATTTTATTCCCTACACAAAAGAGATCAGGAGAAATATCACATTGTCCTCTTCTTCTGTCATTCGTTTTACCTACTCTGATTATAAAACAAACAGTCATGTAGCACTTTAAAGTCTAACAAAATAATTTATTAGATGATGAACTTTCATGGGATATTTCTTTCGATCTTTACTTTTACCACGGTAGCACAGTAGGCACCCATGTCCGTTTTGTTGTGCATTTGCGTCTATTATCACCCCCAAAATCTTTCTCCAGTTTATTGATGTGTAAAGCAATTTCCATTTGTGCCTTTGCTTTGTATGATTAGTCCCTAAGTGTGTTACTTTGCATTTATCTAATCTGAATCTCAGATAGTTGGCATTTACCCAATTTCTCTAAAGATCCCTAGATTGCTCAGTAATTTGTCTGTCCTTTCCTTGTTTGCAGTCAGTTTAAATTTGATTTGGTCTGTAAATTTGATTAATGTACAATTGCTTCTTCCTGTAGATTATTTATGAAGATATGGAATTAGTATTGATCCCAAGACAAATCTATTTTAATGCCTTATACAACTTCCCTAATTTGAAGTTTATTTATAATCTTTCTGTTCACTATACAGTCACTTTACCCACTCCACGATAATTTTTTAAAACAAACATCATTCTATTGCCTCATTTAAACCCCGTCCGATGCGGGAGCCTACTTAAAAGCTCGACTAAACTCTAAACTAGAGGTGGACCAAAATCAGAAGCTCAAATTCCCTCTTCTGAACTCTATCTTAGAAATGAACTGTCTATAGTAGCTACTGGTATAAAATCATATCCAAAATTGGGAAATGAAATATTTGATGACAGCTGGTAGAGTAAGAAGGCAGAAATGTTGCAGGAACTGCTCGTCTTTGGAGATTTCCGTCAATTTGGATACAAGTCTTAACAAGAAAAGTTCCGAAATCAGAGATTTAAGTTCCTAAATACGGATTTTGGAGCCTAACTTCAAGCATCCAGTTTTGAATGAAGTCTACATTGGGAGAAACCATAGAAATAGACCCATAGCATGAAAATATTTCAGTGGGAAGTTGTAGTGTGAGGTCTCTAGATAAAGAGAAGTAAATTTTCTTCTTTCAATTATAACCTTCTGCAAATTCCTTGCACAAGAAAAAACAAGACTCCAGTAGGCTGCAAGCATAAGAGGAAGCCAAAGTAAAGCAAGTGATACAGATTTAGAGCACCTTCTACCAGCTGGGAATAGCAATGGGTGATCTTGGAAACATCAGTTACAAAGAAGTACTAGATAAGAATGGGAGCCAGTGTGTACAATTCACAAGTCTTGGCTACAGCTGTGAAAATAACTTAAATTTCCTACAGGTTCCATTCTATTGCCCCCACTTCCCGGGGGGGGGCGTGGCACTCAGGGAAGATGGTTGGAGTTGGGGTGTGTGTGAAAGAAGTGTAAGTGTGGGGTGGAGAATAGGTTTCTCAGGATAGGGGATGCAGGAATCAGAGCAGGGGCTGGGAGATGCAGAGAAGGAGGCAGTGTTGGGGGTATGAGAAGGGGCTCATTGCAGAACTTCAGAGTGGGGTGGGGGTTCAGGAATCAAGACAGGCGGCTGGAAGCATGGGGGAGCTCAGGAAAGGGGATTGAGGTGTGTGAGGGAAGAGCAGGGAGCCGAATCCCCTCCCCGACTCCTACTGACACTGCTTGTTGCTTGCTGTTCCCCTTCTGTTATTGCCCAGGAGGTAGCGAAAAAGCTCACAGCATGGGTTACTCACTCCTCTGTCCCCTCTGCACCCTGGCCGGCCAGCGGAGAGAGGAATGCAGACACACTGTGTGCTTCCCTCTCATTCCCTGACTCTGGCAAAAGGGGAATAACAAGCAGCAGCGGTAGGAATTGGGGAATGAAGCCTCCAAAGCCACAATGTCCAATACGTTCACCACTCATCACATGTGGCAAATGGGACACCACAGTGTGGTGGGTCTGCGATTCTGCGCTCTTGGTGCCTTTAAATGCAGCTTCTCAGAGCTGCACACAAGTGCCCTCAACCCACTCCACACACGTGCCCCACCGCTTGGTGGGACAAATGTGGTGGCAGCAGCGGTTCCTATAGCAGCTTGGGCCCCCCCGAGGCTCCTGCCACTCCCTGGCTTGGGCCCTGCTGCATCTCTGGCCTTGGGCCCCCACCACTGTGGCTTGGACCCCCACATGGCTCCAGCACAGCCTGGGTGTGGCTTCTGTGGCAACAGCTCTGGTGAGCTGCCATGTGCAGGGGGTGGGAGGTGTGCTTGTCTCTGAGGCAGGGGAGGGCCATCAGTTAGAGCTGGGAGGGGGCTGGGGGTGCCTGGCTCTGGGGGAGGGCATTTATCTGGAGCAGGGTGGGGGCTGGCTCTGGGGGCAGGGGAAAGTATTTATTTAGAGTGGGGGGTGTGGTGAATATGGAAGGATGACTACCACAGGTGTGGTGATCCTTGAATTACTATTGGACACTATTGCTCTAAAGGGTACAAGGCAGGTGAGGATTCAGAGATGGCGCAGTCCCAGACTGGTGTGGGAATGGACCTCCAGCAAGTCTATGTAGCCTGCCTAGCAGCTTGCTGTTTAGAGTCTCGGGATCTCAACTGGGCACATGCCCCATCTCTTCCTGCAGCAGTGTGCCCCAGCCAGTTCCATACTTATGACTCTAGCGCTCATAGTCACTTGACTATAGAGATTGTCAAAACACGGAGACTGTTTCAGTCAAAAAAATCACAAATTCTCTAGTGCTGCCATCTCAGGATTAGTCATTTCATGTCTGTGAGTAGTTTTCTCTTTTGAATTTGAGCACACGGGATTGGGAATGTCTGGTAGCAAAGCAAGATTCATCAAGTTCTGGTCACAACGCTTTTCATTTATGGCTGGAAGAGATTTTCCCTCTTTATCTATGAGCAACTGCAAGCAAGTTCTGCTTTGCTAATAATACACTATCCCACAAAGCTGTACTGGCTGCATTTTATGTTGGTCAAAATTTCTTTACATTGCCAATAATCCCTTGTCCATTGCTTCATAGTAAAGCCAGCAGTGCATTTATTTTATGAGGTGCTATATTTACAATATAAAAACCAGGACATTAACGATTCCGTATTGATGCCTGTGGCAGAGATCATGTCAGACAGAGTGTTAATTTTGCTTTTCAACAATTATTTTGGGGTAATTACTTTTGACTTTTCGGAAGGAATGACGGTGATCCCAAATTGTTTCCAATCTTACATTGAAGACTAAGACACTACACCAGGGGTCTGCAATCTGCACCTCCAGAGCTGCATTCAACATTTTAAGGACTTCTTTGCGGCTTCCAAAGCTATACTTGCAAAGTAAATAAAATCCCTCCTGATTATTTTTGATAAATCGTGAATGTCTAAAAGCCCAACGATGAACAATTCATATCTAAATAGCAAACAATATGCAATCTCAAAATGTTGGCTAACTCTCCCTTTAATATATGCAGTGCATTGTGGGATAGGATATTGTATCTGTGTTTTGATCACGTTGCTAGTTGCTGATTGATTTTGAAAAGGAAAAGGAAGCTTGCAACATTCCAGCTGAAAAGGGCAACATGCATTTTAAGAAAAAAACAAACTAAATGTGAAGTAAAATTGGCCTAATTTAAATAGGCTCAGGAGTGACAGTAGGAAGACAGTGGTACAAACCCACACGTGAAGTGTGAGGAAACAGAATGTGTAAAAAGTTTGTGAATGTCCTTCAGTAAACAAGTATTGCATTACAAATCATTTTGTGTGTGCTGTTCTGAAAATAGGGGTTGCAAAAAGTGTGGTTTGACATTATTTATTAAGGACCGTCTCGTACGCATATGCATTGCAGCTCTTGAATTGTTGAGTTTACCAAATTGGCAAAAATGGCTCTTCTTGCTATTTGGTTGCCAACCCCTGCACTAGACTTTCCATTTTTAAAGCCTGGGCTTACCTCTGCAACAGAATAAGCAGAATAGGGGCAGAACTATTTGCAGCAACCCTGGACTTATTTACACATTTTTAGAGCATGTCTTTGCAGCATTGGGTAGCAAAAGGAGTGAAACATTCAGTGAGGACTGACTGACAAGTTTACGTTTGAGTCAGCTGTCTGTGGTTCATCTTATAGTTCAACTTTGAATCTGCCTCTGTGCCAGGGGTTGGGAACTCCCAACCCACTGTCGGAATCCGAACTGGGGCTTGCCTGGATGCAGACCACAAGGCTCAGGGCACTGCTTCCCTGCATCTGGCTTCCAGTCTCATGGGGTGGATCAACCAAGCTGGGGCCAGATTTGGCCCATGGGCTCTGCCCGATGGGTGCAGGAAATTGCTCTTTTGCTGCTCTTGCCTGCGCCCCTGCTCCCCCTCCTCCTCCTGCCCATCCCCTGGCTTGGAGAATGGCAGTGCAGCACTTCCTGGATGCTAACTCCTGGACCACTCTGATTGGCCAGAGCAGAGGGGGGCAATGCTTGGGAGCCAGGAGAAAAGCCTCTCCAGGGTACTTTCCCTGCTGCTGCCATTCTCCCAGCCAGTGGAAGGGAGACAGTGGCAGTGGTGCATGGAATTAAACACCCAGCCTGCTCCTGTCCCCTTCTCCTGCCCAAACCAGCCCACTCTGTTCCTCTACCAACTCCTGCCCAGGCCCTCCATACCTACCCTGTGCCAACACCCTCCTGCCTGTCCAGACCCCCCACTTCCAGCCTGCTCCTGAACCCCTCCCTCCACTGCTGCCCCAAGCCCACTTATCCACTTTACCTCCCACCCAGACCAGCCACCCTTCGCCAATTTCTGCACCCTCCCTCCCACACTGTTGACACTTAGCCAGGTCCTATACTGAGTCTTCCACCCAGACCACAAACACCGACCCCCAGCCACCTCCCATACGCTGAACCCACAAGAGGTGTCTCAGTCAAGGGCCATATCAGTGAGGGTTTTGTGGGAGGTTTTTCTTCTCATTTTTACATGCCTGCTGACTAATTTTTCTGTAGCTCAGTGGTCCCCTTACCTAAAAAGTTTCCCCACCCCGCTCTATGCTATTAGCTACCATGATTCCTCAAGTTTCTTTTGAAAACAATGCAACTTCCCAGTGTAAGCAAGTCCATGGAGAACTGAGTTCATATCTCTTTCAAAACCAAGGTTGGTTCCAGGTGTTAAGCATCCTACACCAAAAATACATAAGTGGTTTTTTTCCCAGGCACTCCTGCTGATTTAGATATACCACAGGAAATAACTCTGAAGGCTGTCAACAGTTGCAGCAATACTATGTGGTGCCAAAAATCCTTTCCTAATATGCCAAGTATTTGACATTTAATTAACATCTAAGTCCTCTTTGAAATTATCAGTTCAACCCAAATAAAAACTCTCATGATTTCTTTGGGCTCCCTGTGTCCATCTGTTATAGCCATCTGTTGTCTCATCTTACTGAGACATTAAAATATTTTGGGGAGAAACTCTCTTATATGCATCTGTGCAGCACCTACCAGAGAGAGATTCTGGTGTATGAGAAGGATCCTTAGGTGGTACCACAATATAAATAATAATCAGTAATTATAGTCCTTGCTTTTGCAATTCAGATAATTAAAAACATTCTTAGGGCTTTCGAAACTTGCCAGGTTTAAAACCAGTTCACAATATTTCAAAATTTCTCTTCCTTATATTTAGATTTACATGCTGGTACCAAGATGAACACCTTACTTATGCTATGTGCACTGAACACATTATGTCATCACCTGAGGCAGAGTACTAGGTAGCTTAGTAGGTGGTTTATTACTGTTCTTTTCTGGTAAAGGAAATCCCATGTCATTTAGTAGTACTGAAAAAAAAGTTCTTTTTTCCTGAGATCTGCGTTTCTTACCTTCCACCATGATCTACTTTTCATTATGTGTGAGCTGGGGATGAGTGGAAGGGGAAGGTAATGGGAGTGGAAAGAGCCACATATGTTCAAAAGCTTCTTTATGGAGGGGTAAAAGGAGAGTGAAAGAGGAGAAGAGTAATTTTTCTTTAATTGCAATTAAATTACCAAAATAAAGCTAAACAAGGCTAAGGTTATAGTATAATTACTCATACTTACTTGCAGAAGATTGCATAAGATGAAATTTTGAAGGCATGATTTATGGTACCATAATTTACATTCTGCCATGTCCAGTCATGTAATTAACTACTAAATTTTGAAATTCCTATTGGGATTCCATACACAGAATGCAAACTCCATATAAATATGAAACTAATTCGCTAGATCATCCATGACAATGGAAAGCAAAAAGATTTTATAATTACTGGATATTTAAAATAAACTTTAATTAATTTTATTTTAAGGCTGTGTAACACTCCCATGAAATTAGATTTTTATTTAGAAAGCTTTAAGGAAAAAGGACACATTCTCCCATTAGTTATCTCTTGGAGTTAGGACAATAGAAAGCCCTCTCTTTTCTTCTATTTCTTCTCTTCTCTAGGCACTTATTTCTTGAAGAGGACCTGCAAATCCTATTTGAAATCTAAAAGTCTGATCTCCTGAGGTGAAGTTAATGGGAGAGAAGGGTGGTATTATAGGATCATATTCTATTTAGGACCAGATTCTATAGCACAAAGTACAACTCAAGTTGGGGCCCGTTAGCTACTACCACAATATAAATGTTAGATAAATAAACACATAACTAACTAAATAAAACTAGTTCATTGAATGCCCCAAATACCATTGGTGTTGGGTGCTCAACACATGAAATTATCCACTTTAGTTGCTGTAACTTAAAAATGTTGGTGTAAGTTAGGACTTGTCTATATTACAGTGGCACAGCTGCACCATTTCAGTGCTTCTGTATAGACACTACCTACACTGATGGGAGAGGTTCTCCTGTCAGCATAGGCAACCCACCTTCCCGGGAAGCCAGGCTGATCTAAGAATTCTTCCATTGACCTAGCACTCTCTACATGATGTTTGAGGGTCAGCTTAATACCACTTGTAAGGGAAGTGGATTTTTCACTCCCCTGATCAACATGCTTAATTCATCCTAATTTTCTAGTGTAAACTAGATATTAGCCATTCATCTCCCAATTTTACCACCTAAGTAGCCTGATTTTCATAGTTGTTGAGCAGCTGCATCTTCCTATCTAGCATAGCATAACAAATGGCGCTGCACAGCAATGTAGTTTTAAGATGAAGGATCAGTAATAATAATAGGAAGGGAAATAGAACTGGAAACAGATTGCCCTCCTACTTTAACCGTAACTAAACAAGATCAACAATACCATTGAATTAATTAATCTAATTAACATTTGTAACTAGTGGTGTGAAAAAAAATCATCAGAATGGAAGTCAGTTTTCAAACACTATCACCCTACTGATGTTAAGACACACAGATACATCAAGCATAAGTAACTTGAACAGCTTGATTCACACTTCATTAACTCACTGTAGCTCACCTGTATCTATACAGATTGATTTAATATTGGGTAAATTATGGTAATTGTCACCATGGCCAGGTTAGATTTTCATTCTAGAGAATGTTTGTGTGAAACTGGATCTTATGAGATTAATATATGTAGGTCTAGAGGAAGAGGATGGAGGGATGGTAAAGACAGAGAATTTCTTTTGTTAAGGCTATTTAAAGTCAGGGACATTAAATGATTATTTAGGCACCTAAAGAAGTGTAATTAAAAATATATGGCTTAGGGTAACTGTTTGTTTTTTGTCTCTAGAATCTCACCAAAAAAGTCAACAGCAACACCCCTATTGATTTTTTGATTGTAAAAAACTGAGCCCATATCCCTAATGAAGAATTTTGAAGATTCTGACTTGTCTTGAACTATCTCATAAGGTGTTTGCAAAATCCTTTATAGGTTTTCAAAGTAATGATAAGAATGTTTGAATCATTATTAAATTCACAAACGACCAAAACCATGTTTGAGAACAGCATTCCTGCTTTGGGAACAATTAAAAGCTGTTTAATAGTAAGAGCTGTCATTGGGCAATAGGAATGCTGAGGGGATGAGTTGAGTTTCAGTCATACAATAGGTAGAAATTCAAAAGTACCACAAAGAGCTGGCTTCCTCTGTTTTGAAAAGCCATGATTTGATTAATGTGAGGGACAGGACCTTGCTCAAAAGCATGCGTACTATGTTTGGGCTACTGTTTTGCATTAGCAACGGATAGTTATTGAAGTTTAAATGGCAACTGATGTCACATGGAAAATTTTAAAAGTGTAATGACTTACTAAATTAATTGTGTACTGAATCAACAGCCCTGGAAGGCTTGTGTATGGCTATACAACAAGCACAGTATATCAGCATTTGTGCCACCTGCCCTCTAGCATGTCTTAATCCTGTCCCGAAGGAACTACCTACAGGGTTAGTTCTGGCTCTACCCAGTCCTCCACCTCTGTGTTGAAAGTGCCAGCAGAGAACTCCCCCACTCCCTATTAGCATTTAATTTAGTACACTTCTTCCCTGTCAATATTTTCTATACTTCTACTATTCCTCAGTACTTCAGGAAATTATTCTCTGAGCATCTTAGCAAAATCATTGTTCCTGTTGCCTATCTCCCACTTGAAGTTGTGATCCTTTGCTATGACATGAAAACTCACGGATGTTAAAAGGAACATCACTCAGGATTATAATTCCCAGGTGCTGATGTACTCGCACAAATCCCAAGATGTGTTTTTTATAACAATGTCAAACAGAAAACTTGCATATAGGAAGGATTCTAAATAGAATTTTCAATGTTATGCATGAGGCAGCAGTCACCTTCTCAGTGCCCTGGATTTAATGTTGTGCATTCCTTCTCAAGATAGCTACAATGATATCAACATACTTAGAGTATTCTCTACCACCAATTAGACATATTCAAGACATGCAACATTTTGAATGTCAACTTTTTTTTAAATTAAGGAACAACTTTGCAAAACCATTTCCCACTTTCTGACCAGTTCTGTTCTCAAGTTACTATACTTTCTTGTAAATGTTTGGTCCACATAGTGGTTTAGTTCTCTTGAGTTCAAGCAATAACCAATATTCCTCACTTGATCAAGGCACATTGGGCTTGTCTTTACGAGCACTCGGTTCATGGTGTTTGCTGTGAATTTACTGCATACTGCCAGCTGCACATCAAGTTCCATGTGCAGGGCACATACAGTTACACACCACAGGGAATGGTAATTTGCATCCACACTGTAGTGTGTAGGTATCTGCAGCAAAAGTCTGGCAGCTGGACAATACTGTACTAAACATAGCAATGTAAATATAGGAGTCACTATCTGGGAATATAGAGAGCTTTGCAGGGTATATATCTTTGGGTTTTAGCATGTCTCTATGCTACTCACCTAAACAGTGCATCACAGTTTACAGTAATACTTATACCCATGCTGGGGAGAATGTGCAGGGTCTGTACTCCACATGCCACTGGAAGTGTAGAGTTACCTTATGGGTTTGTATGGACCCTGTTGTCACACTAAAAATTCCTTAGCTCCCCTTAACCTACCTTCCCCTTTGAAAGAAGGGTTGATTCAAATGCAATAGGGAACCTATAGTGCACAGTAAATTTATACTCCAGGTTGCAATAAATTAACAGAGAAATCCAAGGTTAAGGAGAGAAATGCCAGGCCCCTGGAAAGGCAAGAGGGCTGACACTGGGACTTCCTGGAAGGTGTGAAACATTAGCCTTCTCCTGGACCACACAGCTAGAGGCTCTGGCAAAGATTTAATAGGGTCTAGATCTCTGCTGCAGCAGTGGTAGGCCTTTTATATCACCAAGCCTCAGGACAGCTGACACCTCCATGTCAGCTGCTGTGGACAAGTCCAATGTGGCATTTTCTAGAAGCAGCATAACATAGGTCACCTTCTATCATACTGACCAATATTATCTTATTGTTTCCTTGTACTGCCCTGTAGGCCAGAATTTGACATTCCTATATGAACCTCCGCATTTGACAGTACTGCAGTCAGCCATTTTGTACATTCAACCACTTCCATCTGAAACCCAAACATCAAATCGCTGGGAATAATCTTAGGCCCCCAAGAATCAAAGGTCTGCAGCTCCGTGCATGCAGCTGTGCTAATAAGAATGGGAGACACAGACAGGGAGTTCAGATTCCATGAAACTAGAAGGAATAATTGGACAGCTGACGTTGGTTTTAAGTGCCTCTGGCATGTGTGTGTTATTGTTATAACTAGAAATGCTTTGCTGATAATGAGAATAATGAATTGTTATGGGTTGTTGCTAGGGAAATTGTTAGCCTATTAGAGGCCATTATGAATTATATACCTGTGAGAAAATTTATACAAGCTTAGTTAGAAAATGTGCTTGGGAGCAGCCCAAGGGATTTTTTTCCTTTGGATAAGAATCTGACAGCTAAGTTCTCCAATGGCTAGATAGAAGAAGCTCGCCTTCTCTACCCACCCCCTGACTCCTGACATCTGGCTATTGATTCCTTGGACTGATTTCAGAATTTTGTGCTAACTATAAATATTTGGAATGATCTAAACATAATGCTACCGCCTGTGTGCGCCAGCACACACTTGCATGCTTGTGACTCATTAAAAAATAGTTTTAGGTGAACATAATCCAGTTTGTTTCAATCATGTGATAGATGGAGGAGCTGTGCACTCATTGGTTTATTCCTTATGCCACCCAGAGAGAAAGAGTTAAGTTCTCACTGCTTTGGACCCTGAAAACACTGGGTAACATCCACCTGGTTATATTCATTTGTAATCACTTTTCTTATGCTTAGATTGCAAATCCTTTGACCAAGGTATAAGTTGCCTTATGTCAACCTAGCTCTATAGTGTATAGCAGAGCTGAGTTTGTCTGTGACTTCCCAGACTAACAATCTTTGTTCTGTTTCAGACTGGATCTCCTGAGATCACAACTTGAAATGGATCAGCGCTGAGTGTCACTACTCATGAATCATCCCCGGTTTTTTGTGAAAAGTCTTGAGTCTATTTCTTATAACATAATTACGAAGAAAGTAGGTTTTAAAAGTAACACTCATTGATTTTCTACTGGTAAAGAAAATTAAAACAGAAAATGACTACCCTGCCTAGAACACTACTCATAGTACATTGGAATGGAGCATGTCTAACTGCCCAGAGGCAGACATGAACCTAGGACCTCTGAAGCTTACTGCAGGCACCTCTACAGCTTGAGCTAAAGGTCAGCTGACTCTCAGTTTCGGCTGCAGAGGACACACACTTTCTCTGGGAAGTGGTCGAGATACCACTACATGGGACAGTTAACCATACATAGTGGTATGTGTGTTACATACTTCCTCTAGCTGAAGAAGCATATCCTGAGCTTCAGGGACCCAGCTGAAATTGCAGACAAGCCCCCAGGCAGACACAAACTTGGAACCTTGGGAGTTTAGTGGAAGCACCTCTACAGCTTGAGCTAAAGACTAGCTGGCTCTCAGCATAGGCTCTAGAGAACACTTATTCTTTCTCTGTGATGTTGCCTAGGTACCACTGCATGGGACAGTGAACCACACCTAGGTGTGAGAGTTACATTTGCATGGGCTACTTGTGCTTTAGGCTCTGGTTTGCTAACAAAGAATAATTATTCCTTACTGGAGGTACTGGAACAACTTTTATAGTGGGGGTGCTGAGATACCATAATATACAGGGCTTATAGTTCAATGTAACTACTTCAAACCAGAGGGTCCCACAGGACCACAGCTCCTCTAATTCCAGCACCTATGTTCTTAACAGGTCTTCTATGCTGTAGTTGTATTTGTTCCAGGATATTAGAGAGAGCAGATAGGTGAGGTAGTGTATTTAATTGGACCAATTTCTGTAAATAAGAAAACCAAGCATTCAAGCGAGACAGAGTTCTTCAAGTCTGGGAAAGGTGCCCCTAGCATCACAACAAAAGGTAAGATGGAACAGATTGTTTACTATAAGTAGTTAGCTAAACAAGGGGAACCGTGTCTGGCTTGAAAGCTTGTCTCTCACCAACAGAAGCTGATCCAATAAAAATTATTGCCTCACCACCATATCCCTTTACAGATCTGTCCATCGTGAGCAAGCTTCTCCTTTCTCATTTTGATAGTTTGCCACAATTTGTTATATATATCCATAAAAAACCCACATCTATACCCTTCACTAACAGTTCCCCCCATGTTGGGAGAAAAACATTCATGCCCAAGAGGAATACCTTACCTTCTTTTGTTACCTGAACAAAATTTATACTTAACAGGATCAAGAAATGGGTCCAGTCCTTTGATGTTCAAGAGCTCTGCTCCCACCAAAATCACCTAGGCATAAAACGACATTTGTTATCTGTAACTGGTGAGCAGTTAGAACATTGTTGCTGCCTACAGCCATGTCCCATATTATTACAGTGCACAAGGATACCCCTACTTGCTGTTCTGAGGCTAAGATGCATTACTGATTTTTAGGTTAATTGGCCACACTTGTTCACCATAGATGTCAGATAACAGATCGTCAATTAACATATATGTGGTTATAATTTATTTATGGGGCTACAAAAACTCAATCCCTTGAGTAAATTTTCATTTGGTATTTCTTCAGCATCCATCTATTATAAATTGCAGTTATATTATATGCAAGGTAGGGTTTTTTCTCTCTGTTTAGCCTGGGAGTTTCCTCTCAAACTCTTGATATAACTTTTTGTGGGAGAGATGTTCTTCAAGACAATATTGCTGCTACAGGAAATCCTTATATCATCATATCCAATGAAGCTTAGAAGATTATCTAGCCCATTGAAAAAAATAGAAAGGCAGATATAGTATTTGGTTATCAGTATAATAAGCATATGAGCATTTTTCCTTGCCTATAAGACAGAGGGGAGAAGCTTCTGGGACTAAAGGAATTAGAAACATGTTTTTCTTTTTATCTGCTCACAATTAAAAGTAACAGTTTGAAAAGTGCTTAAGGAATCCAAATATCATTTTCAATAGTGACTTGGGCACTTAGATGCTGAGAGCTTCTGAAAATCCAATTAGATTCCTCAAAACCTCAACAAATCTGATCCTTAGGTTCCGAACTCTGACTTTCCTAAGTTATATTAGCTTGTTAGATAAGGGATACTCAGCACAAATCTATTGGTAGCTTCATAATGTGGCCACCAACCTTTGCTGGTGACCACTCTCAAACTTTTCCCTAAAATACTTAATTAGCTTTCAAAAAAAAATATGCATGTATACACATGCAAATCATTGTGGTTACATCTACACTAGCATTCCTCTTTCGAAAGAGGCATGCACATGAAGGAAATCAAAAATGCAAATGAGGTGCAGATTTACACATCTGGTACCTCATTTGCATACTTTTCTTTCGGAAGATGAAAAGCAGTGTAGACACAGCTCTTTTGAAAGTAAACCCCATATGTGAAAGACCCCCCCCCCTTTTTTTTTTTTGTTTTTTTGAGAAAGAATGGTTCTTTCAAAGATGGGGATTACTTTTGAAAGAGCTGCATCTACATGGCTTTTCTTCTTTTGAAAGAAGCTTTTTCAAAAGATGAATATGCAAATGAGGTGCCAGATAGATAAATCCTTGCCTCATTTGCATTTTTGATTTCCTTCATTTGTATGCCTCTTTCCAAAGAGAAATACTAGTGCAGACGTAGCCTGTAAGTTCTTTCTTAGTAGCTAGTAAGTCTGTTATGAAAACTGATATTAACAAGCATACAAATATCACTTTTCACAGCAGGCTTATTCAGCCCTGATGAGCCTGGGGACAAAGTAATACCTAGATGGAGAGTTGCAGGAGGCAGCAGGGATTGGGATGATGGGGGCTGCAGGGTGGGTGTTTGTGGGAGGCAGGAAAGGCTGGAGGCTTAAGCCCTGTGGCCAAAACCTGAAGCACTGCTATCGGAGCCAGGGGCTGGCTTGCTGCTGCGCTTCTGGAGCCTGGGGCTCGTGACAAGCTTCTTAACCAGAGAAGCCAGTGAGCTTCAATGCTGGACAATATTGTGACCCCACAAATGAATCCTAAAGTCTACGGCCCACTGCCCTGGAACAGTGGGACATTCACTGGAGGCACCAAGGGGTCCTAGGTGGTCACAGCAATCGACACCAGGGCACTTCATCCATAAGCAACAGGGAAAAAGGAAAGGCCTCCTATTCCCCTCCCCTCAGCTCTACCCCATCACAGCCCAGGAGGCTGTGGTTGCAAAAAAAAAAAAAAAAAAAAAAAAAAAAAAAAAAAAAGAGGGGGGTGGTGGGGGCTCTGGTGGGTACATTTGAGAAATGTTGTGCTAGGCAACTCAACGAACATTACAATGTATTCCTTCCAAATGCTAGCTAACCACTATAAGGTCTATTCCATGTGACCAGCCTGTGAACATTAACAGTTGAAAAGGGCACCCTTGCCTCCCCAAAGCCCGAACTGCAACGTGGATCGCAGCTCAGCAAATCTAGATTATTTTGGATCCAGTGTGGAATTGCTTTCCAAAATCAGGGGTCCCTAACTTGGAAACACCTTTAAACAAAGAGGGCTCTTGACTGAAATACCTTTGCTGATTTTAACTAGGGTGAAAATTTGGATCAATTGTCCTTGTGTCCAGATCAGTTTGGGGAAACAAAACAGAGTCTTGTTCACCGTGGATTAAAATAGAGAATATAAAGGAAGCCAAGATATAGACTGAGCACTTTGTGTACTGTTTTCTCTCACTCTCTCAATATTTCTGGCAATTGGTAAATTCTCAGCTTGCACAAGTAACAAAATTTTGGGGATACAAAATAAACTCAAGGTTACTTATCTTTTCTCTTATCTTGTCTTGAGAACTTCATTGCTGATGCACAAGGGGGCAGTATTTCACAGGAAAAAATTAAGTGGTTGATTTATAAAGAATACTGGTGAGAGTCCTAGCATAGAAACAATATTGGATTGATTACATCAGCTCAGATATTTTATATTCAGTCGTTGAGCCAATTTAATGAGTTCAGGGAACTGAACTAAATTAAATGTTTTCCTGGATTTACTCTGTCTTACTTCTTTATTTATTGTATGGGTTTGGTATATGTTACTCTCTTCTAAGTCATATTGTGAGATCTGCCAGCATTGCTGTTAAGATGCAGACAGTGCAGGATGATGATGATAATTTTCTCAGCAGCATGTGCTGGTACTTATACTTCAAGGTTATCTTCGAGCAGCAGTGGATAAACTTCCAAATGCAATAAGTTATCTTGATCAGCCACCCCAATAACGTCGAAGCTGAGCCTCCTTTCCTACAGAATTTCTAGAGCTATACGATATTTGTTTTTAAGAAAGGTGGGAAAATATTCAAAATAAAACATTTTAAATTAGCTGGTTATAACATTATTTCATAAATGTGCCTGGAAATTCAGCACGACTCTCTATAAGCTTCCTCAGATATGAAATGCCAGTAATTACAAAGTATGGCTTGCAAAATACTATGTTTTACATTCAGTGCCTATTTCTGTGTTATGCCGTCTTCATATAGTCTTACTTTTAATAGTAGCAAGAGTAGGGCCCACAACGGGTTAATATATTTCAGCTCTGGAGACTCACGTTCTAGAGCTGTCTCAGTTCATAGATGAAGAGGAGCTTGTTAAGTTTTTCCAGTTCCCGTTTTTATCACTTCAAAGCCACAACAAATACTGGCACAGTTTGCCATGTTCTGCAGGGGGCAATAACTGGAACTGCCGTTCAGACACAGAGCAACGTGGAAAAACTTGAACAGCACTTGCCCACAGTATGTGGAAAACTAGCATTACATTCAAGCAAAACTTGGACAGCACTTAGCCGCACTATTCAAACAAGTAGCATTACATCGTATTGCACTAAATCTTCTCAAGCTAAACACAAAGGACTTGATTCAGGAAGGTGGTTTTCTTTCTTCTTCTTCATGGACTGAGCTCGCAATTGATGGATCTCATCTTCTATGACACCGCTGGTGAGTGACCAAACCAATCCTTGATTGGCAGAGCTGATTACAGATGTTACATAGAAAGCCACCAACTGCAATTGCTGTATGTTCTTTCCAGATCCTATGCTTTTCCTCTAGTGTCTGGATACACTGACTCTCAAAGTAATTAAGAGCCTGTACAGGGGTTTGCCACCAGGATAATCAGTCCTGAATTAGAGTTACCAGATCACTGGGAGATGACACATGACTTCATGTTGGCCTTTCAGGTGTCTTTATAAAGCTTATACTCACCACCAATAGAGTGGTGTCCATGAGCAAGCTGGCCATAAAAAATCATCTTTGGTATTTGTGCATCATCCATCCTCATGACGTGACTAATTCAGCGAAACTGTTTGTAAGAATTACTTCCATGCCCATAAGGCCACACAGCTTAAGAACATCCATGTTAGAAGTTTTGTCCCAACAATTCACATGGGTGATCTTCCTCAGACAGTGCGTATGAAACTGGTCAAGTTTCAAAATATGATGTTGATATATAGTCCATGACTCTGATCCATACAGTAGGATATTAAGGACAACTGCCTGCTATACTGCTACGTTGGTATGGAGCTGAATACCATGGTCATTCCATAAGCACTTGGTCAATTTTCCAAAGGCTGTGCTGGCTTTGGCTAATTTTAAGCCGATAAGTCACGATCCATGTTTATACTAGAGGACAGTACACTTCTGAGCCTTAAGGAGTGTACCAGCAGCAGTGATCACTGGAGTGCTGGGCTCTTTACAACCAGGCTGAGACATAGCTTCTGTCTTTTTGAGGCTCACTGTGAGTCCAAAGTGGTGAGCAGAAGTAACAAAGTGATCAAAAACCACCTGTGCATCTTTCACTGAGTAAGCCAACAATGCACAATCAGCAAACAGAAGGTCACAGACAGTTGTAGTAACCACTTCAATGTGAGTCTGAAGTCTCCAGAGGTTGACAATACTGCCATCTGTCCAGAATGGAATATGTATGCCCAATGGGCAGTCCTTAAAAGCAACTAACAGCATAATTGAAAAGTAGATGCTGGACAGGAGAGGAGCAAGAACACATCCTTGCTTTGTACCATTTGATATTGCAAAAGGTGCTGATGCGTCTCAATTGTTTAGGATGTGACCAAACATGCCATCATAAAAAGACTGAACAATGATGATACATTTTTTCAGGACAGCCAATTTGCCCAAGCATTTTCCAGAGTCCATTTCTGTTGACCGTGTCAAACACCTTAGTCAAGTCAATGTAGATCACATAGAGGTCCTAATGTTGCTCTCTACATTTCTGTTGTATCTGTCTGGCTCCAAATATCATATTGAGCAGCACAAAATCCACACTGACTTTCAGGAATCATGCCATTTTTGAACACATGCAGTGAAAGCCAGTTGTAAAGGATGAAGGCCAGGATCTTATCAGCTATAGAGAGCAAAAAGACATACTCTTAATTTTCCAAAAGGGGATAGTGATTTTAGGTGGATGTTGGAGGATTTTTTAAGAAATGCAGTCTCATGGGGTTAAAAAAAGGGCAGTTTTTGAAAGGTGTCTCATGCTGGGTATCCACAAATATTCTCACTTTTGGAAATGAAGGCAAAAAAAGAGTCTCCTCCTTGGCTCAAATACTTGTATTAGTCCCAATATTTGAAATCAAGCATTTTTTTGGTCTGTAACTTCCCATACTTTAACTGAGTCAATCTGTGCATTCCACTGGCATGAGTTTGCGAAACACTGTGCCTGCCTTTCAGCAGCAGAAAGTCAGCCAGGAGCATTGCCACAAGGCACCAGTAAACCCTGCTCTGCTGGAGGATTTTGAATACACTAGTACAATCCCCAGAAACGACAGCAGTCAGCTGAGCTTAGGAACAAAGTGCTTTCTCCTGGACAGCTTTCTCCAATTGGGAATCTTGGCAAAATTTAAAGTTGCCAGCTGCTAGGTTGAACACTGACTGGAAGGCAGGTATGGTACCGCTGCAGCTATCCCCCAAAGGCAAATCACCTACCCTGGCACAGCTGCTCCCAGAAGCACATGAGCACTTTTATGAGTGCTTGTTTTCCATTGAGTTTCATACGTGTTTACACTTCAGATAAATGCAAAAACGTCCTCATTATTCAGCTCTGGTCAGCAACTTAATATGGATAAAGTGAGAAGTAGGGTGAATCCAATTCCTAAACCAAACCTATTTTGGAGTTGGGAAAAGTCTGATCAATTTACCAATCTTAGAATACCATAACAAGCTGTTCTCACAGTATTTCCAATCTAGACAGGGAGCCAGAAGATTTGTGAGGAAAACCTATGCGCTGAAATATTTCCAGCCACATTTTAATGTTACAAAGGTTTGGGGAAATATAGTCACATTCAAGGTTTGCCCATGGAATCAATCTCTGAATCATGTGAGGTTAGCATACCACCAGAGGGGGTAGAAAGCAGAAGAAGCCAAGAAATTCAAAGATGAGCCTTTTTTTCCTTATGTGACTTTAATATTAATGAACTATTGATCTGAAACTTCTCTTATGAAGAGTATGAAAAACGTGCATTTTTTCAGGGCATAAAAATTGGATTTTTATCAGGAGAAAGTTTTCTGCTTTTATTAGAATTTTTAATTTACTTAAATATTTATGCAAATGTAGCACGTACTTAAAATTTCTCTTATAGTAGAGGCATTAGACAAACTGTGAATGAAAAATGAAACTACTGTGTTTTACAAACATTAAAGAGAAAAGAAAACATCAAGAGTTTTGGAACATCAAGATCTGGAAACATTATGAAAGTTCTAATACAATCTGGAAGCCTAGCAAGGCAAGCAAGAGGTGACGTCACAGATGGCTGGGCAAGAGGGATATGAATCAACTCTCAAAAGTGCTTAGAGAGTTTGCTAAAATTTAAGAACTTCCAAAAGCAGGGTATGTGATAATGTGTTTCTACATAAAGTTACCTAGCTTATTTTACTTTTAATTTGTTTCTTACACCTCAAAAGTGCAGAAAAATTGAGGATTTTTTTTTCATAATTCAGTACTAAATTTGCCACTGAATAAAACTATAGTCTACTGAAGTGAAATAGTAAAACAGTGATGATTTCGATGACCCTTTGTTCTGCAACATAAGATTCATTCAGGATCAAGCTCCATTTATTTTTGACTTCAGTGGGAGTTAAGCACGTACTTAAAGTATGCATGTTTTGCTGAATAAGAGAAGGATTACTCTTGTGATTAAAATTAAGTTTTGCTGACTTTTAATCCACAGCGGACATTCTTAATCCAGAAAATATGACAGTAATCTACATCCCCGTATTCGCATGTCTAGATTTTTTACTGTTTTAGATTTCTTAAACTTGCACCTGTATTTATCTACTCTGGCATCCTGCCTAGAAGCACTGCATACTGCACTGCCTGATTCTCACAAGTTATCAGAAAGATTTCTACCCTTGCTAGAAGAAGAATAGAAGAATCTATTCTTCACACAAAAGTACTACCTGTAAATGATATGCATAGCTGCCAAGCATATCATATCCTTTGTCTAAATGAATATATTTTCTCATAATGTTTTTGGTCTAAAATGGAACCAAGTTTCAGTTAACCCAATAATATCATTCCCTCTCCTTATTAAATACCATTAACATTCTGTCTGCAATTTTTTTAACATTCATTGTACTTTTATCTCTAACAAAATTCACATTTTGTTCTCTTTTATGATCCTAGTTTATATTTTCCACTTGCTGCCTCTGCACTCATTATTGTGTTCTAGTTCAATGAACTTCAGTATGCAGATTCCTAGTTTGAGGAGTGGTGCTGCTGGCATCGGACATCAAGCAAGATAATATACAAGAGCCAACAAGAGAATATTTTAACCTCCCTTAACTCTCACTAAACAGACCTAAAAGTAGTGATTCTTTTACCAAAAAACAAACTTCAAAACCAGACTACATGGCAGAACTGCACTAGTGACCCATATCTGCCCTGACTGAATTAGCCTCCTTAACACTGGTTTTATTAACACTTTATAGGTAACTTGCTTCTTTTGATATGCTAGTATATAGATACATGTGTGTGTGGATGTGTGTGCATGCACACGCATACAAGAACATGTTTCTAAGTTACTAATACAGGATGAATGTCTCTCTAATCTGGCACACTCTCACTCAGCAACATCCGGCAGTGCCATAAAATTTATTTACAGCCACCAGCTCTGGCTTTCATTCTTCTGTGTGGTTATTTAGCTGTAATTTACCCCTAAATGTCTTCTAATGGCTCAATAAACAGCGAAAGTATTGGTGATACTGTGAGACAATATTCACCTCCTGCAGTCCAACAAATTCTCTTGTTCAGCACCGGCGAGGTCCCAAGGTTGCTGAACTACAGTTTCAACCTGTATTTGTAATGTTCAATGGGATTTCTTTATTTTATCAGCAAACCTTACAATATGGGATATCCAATGTTATTACTAGTAGGCTTTTACTGCTGTGTTAGGAAATAAGTTTTATTAGAAAGAGGTGCTCATTTCCATTTAGGATACTGCATGTTATGAGCTCATGCCTCAGTCTTCTGTTGTCTCTTTTGTTTTATTCCATTTTTATTACACATTGTAACATGACGCCATGAGCTGGTCATCAACAGCAGAGACTAAATATAGGGTCTGTAGCTCTAAGGCTAGGAACCCATACTGCCTGTGTTAGGAACCAGCTCCCATAGCTCAAAGGTTGTGATAGACCCAAACTTCTAGGCGAAGTGAGTCTGTGCTCACGAAAGCTCATGCTCAAAACTTTTCTGTTAGTCTATAAGGTGCCACAGGACCCTTCGTTGCTATTACAAACTTCTAGAAGTGCAGTATCCACTAGATGGCAACAAAGAGGCACACTGCTAATCTGAATTATCAACAGATCCGTATGTTTTCTAAAATATGGATAGGCTCCCAAGTCTCCATGTGCTGCCCAGCTGGAGAATTAGCCAGTGGGGATGTTTACCAACCTGCAGGCTGCCATCCAAAGAGCAGAGGGTGAGCCAGCAGGAAGCCAAGGAAGGAGGCAGGTTGGTCATCAAAACTTTTGACAGAATGTATGTATTCCTGTGAATGTTTGGGTTCCATCATATTGATATAATCCAGTTGAACACTACTACAGCTGAAAAAAATGTATCCAACTCCAGTTATCTGTTCCCTTTGGAAATGGAAGCTTCACCTAAACTGCAAAGGCTCCTTAGAGCTCAAATAGTATGAACTACCCGTTTTGACACGCTTCTTCTATTCTAACACAACTGGATCCTGGACGTCTGTCCTTAAGCATACAATCTTCCTCTGCCATATCCAAGACTCAAATAAAAAAGGTTTGAGGGAGTCTGACTGAGTCCATCACGCCCCATTTTCTCTGACACACAAAAATGACTACACCAGCCCAGACTCTTTTTGACCCATCCTTTGAACTTCAGTTAGGTATAGTCAAAAGTTCAAGGAGCTGAGGCATTGTCTTGAACAGTATTCAAGGCTTATGTATTGCATGGGCACATACCCATCATATCCTTTTTCCAATTTCTTTTTATGATTGAACTCTGTCTCATTAACCAACTCTACTTATTTATCTTAATAAATAAAATCTCCTTTTCATTAGGATTACCTCACAGATATATTCAATGAATGCACTCTCTCAAAATCCGTCACTAATACATTAATTTTTCCATCATCTGAAGTTTTTCCAGTATTCTATAATCATGTGTTCATTAATATATATGAAAACTGATCCACACAATGAAAGAATACCACCAAAAATGATCCTGCAAAACTATTCCAATATCATATTTACCACCTGTCTCATATAAACACCGAAAGAGTCTAGGGATTTGCTGGCATATCCAAAATTCTTGATTTCAACATATCTGTTTTCAAGCCTTATAACTTGTAAACAAGAGCAAAGCTGTCAGCGAGAATGAGACAGATTTAAATTATTGTCTTTTTGTCTCCCAAGCCGGCTGGCTCCTGCTGGTTTCATCAATTTCCTGTGTGAAAGCCACATGACCTACAGAGTGACTGCACATTGTTTAGTGACCTTCTGATTGCCCTTACAATGGAGAATGCAAGACTCCTGGCCCTTTCCTGTTATATTCCTCCCAGTGTTGCATATTAGAGAAAGAGAGTGGCGGGGAAAAAAAGATACTTGCTTCAAAGGGCACAGACACTCCATTTGAATTCAATCTAAGATGCAGCTCATGAAGCCTACAGGACCTGATCAAGAAATCTTCCTTAATAGTCATCATCTGCCCTTTGTTCCAGCTCCTTAACAAAAGAAGAGCCAAGAGGAATGATTTCGGGCAAAGATGCTACGTGCTGTGACTTTACAAAGACACTAGTGAGAGTTAGCCACAAAAAATATCCATAAGAAGGCTGCTCAGGGCAAACACACCTGGCCATCTGACCTGCCCATTGTCTTGAAATCACTCCACCTTAACCCATGGCTTCCCTGGTTTTAAGGAGCTGGGACTGCTGCTGCTAAAGGTTTCAAATTTCCTTAACTTTTTTCCAAGTTTTAGGCTGTAGTAGAAATTAAAGAAGTGATTAGGGCAAAGGATTTTGTTTCTGTGATGGACAAAAGCCAAGCTTGAAGGATTCCATTTGCTTCTTTCTCTACTCTTGCTTGGAAGGTTGCTCACTTTCATTTCAGATTCATATGTAACCCTGTTTACAGGACAGAGTCTCTACCAGAGTGATAATATGCTATACACAGTGAAAACTTTGTTACCTGGCACTCATGGAAGTGGGGGTTGCCAGTTCATTGAATGTGCCAGATACAGCTTATTGCTGTGCCTCATCCTCTGCCGGCAGAGCCGGCTCCTGGCAGCTTCAGGCAGTCCGAGAGGGAAGGAGGTGCCTTTTGATGACATCACCCAGCATGGCCAGTTGCCTGGCTGAAGCCTGACAATGGCTAAGTAGGCAGGTAGGAGTCAGACATGTGCGCCTGAAAACATGGCAGTGCTGTGGCTGGGGGCAATGCTGGTTAACAAAGTCTTCTGGTTAACAGAGTTCCAGATGATAAATCTTTCACTATAGACAGGAAGCTAAATATAGTACAGCCAGTCAAAAGTTACTGTTTAAACTTCTTTTCCACAGAAAAAGGACTTTTGGCAAACAAACAAACAGACAAACAAACAAACAAAACAAAATGTCAAGTGTTCAGGTTTTCATGGAAAGCAAAAAAAAATGGTTACAAAAATGCAAAAAAATCTGAATAGAAGCTTGGACGAAAATGAAAAAAAGTGTTTTTATTCATTTTTTTCACGTGGAAAATGAAAATCATTTCCTGAGTAGTTTAACATGTAGTTTTGTTATGGCTGGTTGTGGCTATAAAAAACTAAGATTGCTTCACAAGTGTAAAATTATCTTTAAAATGCTTTATAGATTTCAGGTGATTCAAATTAGTTTTTTCTGCTTAAATCCCCTCTCTCTTGTGCAATGTTTGTGCTCTTTCCCTTTAAAGTTCCCTTCTGAATCTTTTTTTAAAAATGTACTATTTCTTCAACTACATGTAATAGCTATTAGTGTGTATATGTTTGCTCATATTTTTCATGCTTCTTTTAGATTATATTTAAATTTCTATCCTGGTGTTCTTTTTCTAGTTATTCTGTTCTTTTGTGGTATTCATTTACCTTTAATTCTCTTCGGTACACAGCAGAAAAATGGGATATTCATGGCAGTGACTCATACACCCTAATAGCACTCCTGTGTTTCTTCAGCTCACACCTTCGCTAACTGCAACTGACAATTTCAGAGTGAGAACAGAGACAACCTATTCCGATAGTCAGGACATTAAATACTGAAGCACCCTTTCCTGCCTTTTTTTCTAACATTGGCTTTTCAAACTGTTTTATTACGTTTTAACCTTGCTGCATTCCTCTGATTTGAACCAGTAAAATGGGCACTGTAGAAAACCAGAGTACATTAATATTGCTGCACATGGGGAATATCTGCCAGCACAATCTCCAAGTTTTGAGTAGAAATAGAGGTAGTGGAAGTTAATTTTAAAATATTACCTGGAGTTATACAGGTTATCTATTCTTTAAACAGGAAAAAATGCTATGGGGGAATTTTAGGGATTATATTTCAGTTTATTCCAATCCAAAAGAAAGTTTGCTTCCAAAAAATTGCATAGAAAAAAAGATATATCCCTTTAATAATTATTTTTATATTGAGCCATAAGCATGAATATTTGAATGGGGGCACTGAAGAGGACATCAGAGCGAAAATATAAAGGGCACATGTCTTTGCCATATTATGACCAGTCAGGTGTACGCAAGCCATTTCAACAAGAACCAAAGTACATATTTTCACTTCTAATGTGAAATCAGTGCTGCTGTATGGCTTGGAGATGTAGCACATTGTCCAGAGCAATATTAAGAATATTCAGACATTTGTCAATAAATGCCTTAAACATATTCTCCAGCTAAAGTGGTATGACAGAATACCAAAAGAACCCTTGTGGACCAAAACAAACCAGACGCCAATGGGGGTCCAGATCAAGAAGAGGAAATGGAGATGGACAGGCCATATCCTGAGTAAGGACCGTGAGGAATGTATCACGAGACAAACATTAGAATGGAATTCAAAAGGGAAATAGGAAAAGGGGATGTCCCAAACAAACATGGTGATGAAGTTTTCTGGATGAAGTAAAAGCAGCCGGCTTAGCAGGGGGTCAAATCAAGACTATAGCCAAGGGTCACAAGAGATGGAGAATGACTGTGGAAGCTCTATGCCCCACTAGGAGCCAAGGGATTAAGAAGTGCAGGCATTATATATGTAACCACAAAACTCTTTAGTGTCCAATGGTTGATGGTCTAATTTATTACGTAAAACAAAATAATCAAGAAAGTGGGATGACATAACAAGGGTGGTGGAGGAGACAGCTCTTGGGAGAGTGTTTTTCTGCACACCTAAGAATCTACATATATCTGGTTTGCTTTAGGACCCTGCCGTAATTGGGGCATCAGCAATATGGGGAGAGAGTAAGACTGAGCAGAGGTTGGTGGCAAAATGAATAACTGGAGTGCTTTTTGGGGGCCAGTACTAGCTGGTACTGAGTACCAGCAACTCTGCAGCTCAAGCTGCAGGATTGTCTGGGGAGGGAGGCGGGGAGCCATCTGGGTACCGGCTCCTCTTTTCCCCCCCTCCCCACAAAAATCCCCACCACTGAGTAATAATAGTAGGTTTGGCGAAAAGTAGAAATAAAGTAGTTGAAAAAGGAGGTGTATGGAACCAGCTGGGTCAGTACAGAACAAGATCAGGAAGTGAGGCAACTGAATTGGCCCGTGGATCAGCTCAGTGGTATTGGACCATTCTGTAGGTGGAAGAACTACTTCAACAAGGAAAACTACACCTCAGATTTCTCTGAAGGTGCTGCTAGGCAGTACTGCTGACAGCCACTGTGGACCAGGGTTGCTAACCACCAGTAAATTTACGGACAGTCTGTAAAGTCCATAAAAATTTTAGGTGTCTGTAAATTTCATAAAAGTGCAATAAAATTTCAAAAAAACAGCAATTATTCTAAAGAAATTACATTTCTTCTGTGCTGCTTCAGCCATTTTACTGCAGAGCAGTGGAAATAGACATTTTAGTTGTTTATTTAGCTCAATGGTTGAGACGACATAACATGAATCACGTGATCCATCTGATGTTATCATCTAAATTATCCCACCGAGTTAGCATCAGTACATTGGCAACATGACTAACTAAACAGAAGCAAGTTAAATAGCATATTGTTCTTGTGATGTGTGAATGACAATGATTACTTTTCACTTTTGGCTATTTAGGTCATCTTAATATAGTATAAAAATTCTGTCTGTAAAAAAATGTGTCCGTCCATGCATTTTCCCCATTTTGTCCTCAAATGACATTCCTGTGGGTTGGCAACCCTGCTGTGGCCAAGACAAGACAAGGTGTGGAGGGGCTGTCTCTGTGCTTCTGGAAGGGGTGGGGCCTCAGGGCGAAGGGGCAGGGCTTAGGGCAGCCAGTCCTTAGTGCTGCAGACACCTCAGTGTACCTAGCCCTCAGAGCTGTGCAGAGTGGTGGTCTCGTGGTAATTAAAAGGGGCCAGGGCCACGGCTCCTCTGCAGTAGCACTGGTGGCAGCCAGGAGTTCTGGGACCTATGAATCACCAGGCCCTTAGGCAATTGCCCTTTTTACCCTCCTCTCTCTCTCTCCACTGGTGGGCCTGCTGTTAGGTTATATAACAGAGGAAGCCCAAGAAAGAAGAGCTCTGACATAAAATTGGAGCGATCAATGGAAATTCTATATGCATATTTGGTCCCCAATAGCCACAAAAATATTTCAAGTGGGACTGAACTGAAGAGGTAATTATGGATAAGTTTGAGGATCATAATTCATTTGGCTTTTGGCTGTGTGTTACGAATCGTATGGTAATACACTGAAGGAATAGAAAAATACAATGGAGTCTTTTGAATATTTTTGGTTGGAAACCAAATGAAAAGGCTGGGGTAGAGGATGGTTCATGAATTTCAAAACGAGCTCACGAATTTGCAAATGTGCCTGCCTAGTGCAGATAGTGGAAATGCCTCCTCAGACATTATACTCTATAATGCACTTCGACATGGTTGCTTGAGAGGTAGTAAATGAACTGCAGTCTGTATCTAGTATGTTTGATCAAAAGGAAAAAAGTCACAGTTGTGCCAAGTTTAATTCACAAGACTGGCCCTAAGGAAATCAATGTGACGGTGTCCTGTCTGCAAAAGGATTTCACAAGCCATTCCAGGAGTGCAGCCTTAACAGAGAAAATAATCCAAAGATCGAAAACCAATTTAAAAAAAAAAGTAGGTAAGGATCATTTGCAATAACTTAGTTGAAATGTGCTGGTACGGCAAAAAATTCAATTTGAACAGCTATTGGCTGGACACCAAATCATGCAGGCTTTATTACAAAATTTGCAGAACATCCATTTGTATTTTAAAATAAAGTATGGTTAGAACTTGAATTCTTTTTCCTTTAACAATAAAGATTAATAGCCTCACTCATCTGGCCATTTCCTTAACTGAATACATTTCATTAAAACCACTTACATGCATGTGTCACAGTCTTGGGCCTTTCAGAGTTAGTTACAAAGTAGCCCATACAACATCAGAAGTGTCTTCCCAATTACCTCAACGGGAGATGGATCAGGCCCTAAATTTCTGGTTATAGTATCTGAAGAGTTAACATGATTTTCAGCCTTTTAAAAAGAATCTATGTTAAACATAAGTATCAGCTTATTTTAATTTTTTTAAATCCTTCAGTAGCAAACTAAGACGACTAATTTTTACAGATAGGAGCCTAAATATATACACTTAAATAAAAATGAATTCAGCAAGAGTGAGATGAGTTGGCCACCTCTATGAATCCCTGCAAAGATTTAAGCCTTGACCTTGCAAAGGTTTGTGTGGGTAACTTTATATACTTCAGTTATGTTAAAATTGGAGGGTTACTCAGGGCATAAAATTAAGTACATGCATAAGTCTTTGCAGAGCCATGATGTGGTATTTCCCATCAACAAAATATTGGGCCCACTTAAGAAAATGAAATAAATATCATCACTTATCTTTTTTAAAAGGCAATTACACTGTTGACTAGACTTTGTATTTAAAATCTAAACATATATTTTTATTTCAGCAGATGTCAGTGGGAGATGTGGGTGCCTTTTATTTCTGAAAATCATGCCACTTTTCTTAACTTCCTAACTTTAAGTAGCACAGTTTGAACATATTGGTCTTACTCATAATACCAGAAAGGGCTTGTGAACCTAGCAAATGAATCAGGTTAATATGTCTATACAGCAAAAAATACACCGGAACAGATGTAAATAATGTTGATGAACCAACAGTTAATGGACAGAGGAAGAGTCACTAAACATCTGTGCAGATTAAATATCTGTAGTGATTTTATACCGTACCTTCTCTCTTCCAAGTGATGCAAGGCAGACCAGGGAATGCAGAGATATTTGAAAAATAGAAAATAATGAAGAAAAGCTTTTAAAAATCTACAAAGATTTTTAATTATGTCCAGTTTGGGATGACTATGCGGGTCAGCTCTTCTTTGAAATAATCAAGTTTGTCTATTTCTAAATATGACCAATATTACTGTCTAAATCTGACTGAGAGTATCCTCCACAACCTAAATCTCTAGCATAAATGCACCACTCTGTGTCTCTGTCCATCACTTCAAAAACAACCTGTGGTGAAATCTGGGCTTGCTGAAGTCAATGGGAATTTTGAATGCTTTGGTCAAGTCAATGAAAAATCACAGAGGCCTTGATGCAGCTCTCTGCATTTCTCTTGTATTTGTCTGGCTGTAAATATCATGTCAGCAGTGCCTTGACTGGCTTGAAATCCACACTGGTTTTCAGGAATGATGCCACTTTTGAACACGTAGTGAAAACCACTGTACAGCAAATGGGCCAGGATCCTACCAGCCACAGAGCAGAGAGATGCCCCACTCATCATCACACCATGCATGGTCACCTTTTCTCTTGTACATGTGTAAAATCAGACATCTCTGAAGTCCTAAGGGACTAGCTCCTTCTCCCAAATGGCACTAAATAAATAGGTGAGATGGTACATCAGCTGGCCACCAGCAGCTTTATAAATTTCTGATGGAATTGCATCACTGCCAGGTGCCTTTCCAGATTTCACCTGGTTAACAGCTTTTCATACCTCATCAAGAGTTGTTGGCATAACCAGCTATAAATCATTTTCCCACTGAGGAATCTCTTCAAAAATGTTGGTGTCAAAGTTTGAAGTCTGGTTCAATACTTTGTGAAAATGTTCAGCCCAGCAATCAAGGACTTTGGCACAATCTGTGATTACAGTGAGGCCATCAATGGAGTGCACTGGTGTAAAGCCAGAAATGTGTGCTCCATAAAGTGCCTTCAGCCCATGACAAAATGCTTTAAAATCATGTCTATCAGACGCATATTTCCACCAGTCTTCTTTCATTTGCTGTAATTTGCTTAGCTTGAGGCACTCTCTATCGTCGATCCAAGCCAGGTGTGTTACATGCATCTTATTAAGATGAGCTTGGGCATATCAGCCATTGTCATCAAACCAATCCTTGTGCCTGCATTTTTGGAAACTCAGGATCTTGACAGCAGGGCACTGGGGTATTACAGTGTTGAGGCGCATCCTCGGGGTGGTGGATTAAGGAAGCCCTCCATGGAGTGATCTTGAAGGTTTGTGTTGAATTATATGAAATAAATTGCCATGGACCAACAGTACCTAGGAGAAGGGATACTCCAATTCCAAACCATGGCAGACTGAGCTCACTAAGCCTTTTTTAGAATGAGGACTATAAGGTACTAGAATTACAAGTCCTAGGAGATAGTGCTGGGCCACAGAGAGGTAAATTTTAAAGCTGAAGTGACCTGAAGCAAAGTATTTTGTGTCAGTTCAAACTAAAGTACTTGATTCAATTTAGAAACAATATAATATTTTTCTGTTTTCTCAATGAAAAAATAAAAATGGAACAAGTTTTGCTCAAAAAATAGTTGCAACAGGAAATGTCATTTTATCATAGATTTCAGTTAAAATTCTGAGCCAGTTCTAATTACACATTTTTAAATATCAGTATTTGGGAATCATTTACATATAAAGAAGAATTCTGCTTTTCTTCTGCTGTGAAACAATAGAACAGCTGACTGGTCTGATTGTGCGGTCATCAACAATGATTGTACAAAGAAGCTAAACAAGGTCTACTGCAAACACAAGTGGGGTGAGTTGAGGGGAGGATAGAATAGTGTGGTCTTTACAGTTATTCATTTGGTACCAAAGTGTCTTACTAGGCTTAACTGCAATGCAGATTTTATTGAAGTGACTTACATGTATAAGAGTGTCCTTTATCTTCCTTCCTCTGTGATTTTCAACATGCTATACAGCATCTCCAGCAGGTTTGTAATTTGCTTCTCAAAAGGGCAACAGTTACACACATCAATTTCAAAAGAAAACTCATCAGTCCTTCCTGAAGGTGCTTATAATTGTTAATTAAATGACGAATCCTAAATTACGCACAAAAACTACAGATAAAAGACACACTCTGGTATCTCTAATATATATATCAAAGTACCCTGTTAATGCAAACACTAGTGGGTCACGAACAGGCATTCAGCTTGCTCTTCAAGGGCTCATCTACACTAGCCCCCTCCTTTGAAGGGGGCATGTAAATGAGCCCAATCGGTGAATAGCAATGAGGTGCAGCGCTGCACATGCAACACTTCATTAGCATAATTCTTGCCATGCGAACTTCAAAGTTGCTGACTTCGAAGAGCCAGAAAGCCATGTAGCCACAGGCACTTCAAAGTACCTGTGCAACTTCGAAGTTCCCTTGCTCCCAAAAGTTGCACAGGTACTTTGAAGGGCCCATGGCTAGACTGCTTGCTGGTGCTTCGAAGTTAGCAACTTCAAAGTTTGAACAGTGAGAATTATGCTAATGAGGTGCTTCATAGGCAGGGCAGCATCTCGTTATTATTCCCAGATCAGGCTCATTTACCTACCTCCTTCAAAGGAGGGGGCTAGTGCAGACAAGTCCCAAGAGTAGCTAGATTTTTGCAGGCCATGATTTTGAAAGGACAACATCACTTTTCTTCATCCCTACTACGCAAACTGCACCCTAATAGTACACTTGCTTTTTGCAGTTAATTGTGGCCATAAATCAGGTATATAGCAACCCATGTTCTAAGATTGTCAGTTGTAACATAACCACATGCATGATGATATTTTAGGCAGAATCCACCAGCAACAAATGAGCTCACAGGGAAGGCCATTTACAAATCTAGTCTGCCGGCAGCAAGATCTCATGCGGCTATGCTAATTGGCTGCATGATTATGCTAATTAGTGGCAATTTGCAATTGCAAGACTGCTCATTAGCATGAAGCTACTGGCAATACCCCTCCATGTACATCCAGTCTAAAAGAGCATTACAAGGAGAAGGAAGAAAACCTGTTCTTCTTTGCCTCTGAAGATAGGATAAGAAGCAACAGGCTTAAATTACAGTAAGAGAGATTTAGGTTGCACATTTGGAAAAACTTCCCAACTCTCAGAGTGGTTAAACATTGGAAGACATTGCCTAGGGAGGTTGCAGAATCTCTATCAATGGAGATATTTAAGAGCAGGCTAGATAGGCATCTATCAGGGATGATCTAGATGGTACTTGGTCCCTTCCAGTTCTAGCACTTAAGATTTTATGATTCTCTTTGTATAAGTAATTTTTTTCCCAATATTCATACAAACACTTCCATGTTCTGCAAGGAACATTTAAACCAGCAGATTTTCAAATGAGACTCTTACAGCTAAGTGCATATCCAGATATCACTGTGAAACTTGTCCCCCAAGGTGGAATGCATGGGGTACCACCATGATATGGAAACATAAGGAAAGTGTGAGAGCCCCCAGAAGGGCAAACAACAGGGGAAGGGATGGAGAAGAGTCTTTAGCAGGGCTTCATGGGGAGATGGTGAGAAAGAACAAGAGTGGTGTGGTGTGGTGTGACATGACCTTTGGGGGAAGAGAAGCAGGAGCAGGAAGAGGTGCAGCACAGGTAGAGTGTTGTGGGCAGAGGCCAAGCAGGAGCAGGGTTTTGAGGTTGGAGCATAGCTGGGGGCCACAGTCTGGTCACTAATGCTCTAGCACTCTTCTAGGGAGCTTCCAGCCTTTGTGTGTATGAACCCAAGTATTTAAAAAAGGAACAACAGTTACTCCTGCTGATGTAGGTAGGTGGGAACTTCATGCAGCTTCACACATACAGCCCTGAAATAGCAGGAACAGGAGTTGGCAATAAGTCGGCAAAACTCAAAGGCCATTTCTACACAGGCCACTTACTTCAGAAGTGGCACGGTAATACACGGAACGAAAGGTGCTAATGAGGCGCGGATGCCCCTTCTTCCCAAAAATTTTTGGGAAGAAGGGGCTCTTCCGGAAGCCCCCCCCCCAAGGCCACGCTTCTACACGGCGTTTTGGAGTCCAGAATGGTCTTCTAGACTCCAAATCACGTGACGTTATGCTAATGAGGCGCGGGGAATTTGCAAACTATTCAAAATCTTTCTAGACTGTGGAGAAACTCAAAACTCAGAATTCAAATATTGAAATTGCTAAACATCCTTTAAATCCACGTTTTAAAACAAACAAAAAACAGAACAAAAAAGGAGAGAAAGAACAATGAAAGGTGTCAGATCTGCCCCAGTACAGGAATGAAGTTTTAAAAATAGCTGGGGGGCAAGCCACCAAAATCGCTGTACTGGAACTGAGAGAGAGAGAGAGAGAGAGAAGTTCAATTTCGGGCACAATGATACTCAAATAAAAACCAACCAACCAACCATCTCCATCAACAAAAAAATTAGTCTTAACTGGAGACATTTCTGAATCTCTGACTAAGCTCATGAAGTTTGGTGAACATGATCGAAGCTTGTTCACAGAAGTGTTGAAAGCCAGTGGGCTTTCCATCTCAGAACCTTGCAACCCTTGATTTTTCCATATGTCCAATGAGCCACAGAATCCATCTAGAAACACACGAGAGAAAAAAAACATACCTGGGTAGGATCATTATATTACATTATAATTCAATGACCCAAGTCAAATTTTGCATTATGGTGCTGTTATGAATCCAAAGGAGGCAGGTTCTGGATCAGAGCGGTAAGGGGAGTCAGGGGCAAACTAGAGGCCAAACTGTGCTTTTTCACAATCAGTTGGGGTAAAGTAGAAATCACAAGTGAATCAGAATTAGTTGCTTTAGCAGGAACAATTACTTTGGCTCACAACATAAACTACAGCAACTGATTACTGTTATCTTCTAAAAATCAATGACAACTGCCATAATTAAACTCACTTTCTAGACAACAATTTACCTTTATGAAATAACAGAATTTTGAATTCTGTTGAATTTGAATTGAATAATGAATGCTATTCATTAGAACATAAGCCCAAGCATTATACGTTTATTTCTTAGTTTTCACCTCTGTAAACCTAGAGTTTGGAGGAAAAGATTTTAGGGTGCTTATATCCTGGGCAATCTTCTTGTGTAAGCTGAGGGTTGTGGCAGGGTGGGGCCAGGAGAGGGGAGGCAGGAGTAAAAATAGAGCAGAGACAGAGCTGACAATCAAAGTGGGAGCACCTGAGGAGGAGGCTGCCCTACATCAGTGAGGGCCAGCTGATCCTACTCAAGGCCACCTTTATAAGCCCTTCTCTACGCAGGGCAAGGGATGAGTGGTTAAAAAGAGTTTGGGAGGCGAATGAGGAGATGTAAGGAGACTTAGAGGAACACCAGAGACCACAAAAGAGGAGAGGAGCCTCAGCAACCCAGGGGGCTGGACTGCCCCAATCCAGGGGGACCTGGGGCTCCATCAGAGACTTTGAGGAACTTATCAGCCAGAGGAGCCAAACAAAGGAGGGGACTTTCTGCCACAGCTACCACTCGAGGAAGGAGGTTCTGGGGGAAGTGGCCCAGGGAGAGTGTCAAATGTCAGTCAAGCCATATCAGCATGACGGGCCTCAGGTGCATAGCTCAGGCACTCTGCTTTTAACCTCGGCTAAGGGAAATGGAGAAGTGTCTCAGCAAGATAAGAAAAAGGGAAGTAAGGGGGGGCCTCTTTGACCTCACGTGATAAACACAGAGCCTGGAGAAGCAGGAACAGTTAGCAACGCATGACACAATAAATATAGTAATTAAGCCAAGGCTGATGGACCCTCCCCATTCCACATCCCAAATAAGGAATCAAGTGAAATGTGTTACAATACCCTTCCCCTAGTATATCCCATATAAGGAAAAAAGCGAAATGTGTTGTAAAATGATTAGTGTATAGGTACACATCACCCTAGTAAGTAGTGACATCAAAAGTCCTATAAAGGAGCATAACAGCAACCCCCAAAGGGGGAGACTCCCAAAGCCTGGAGAAGCCGAGTGTTGCTTACGCTGAGGACTGATCACCCTACGCCACCCCCGCCCTCCTCCCGCCTACTCACAAGTTAGATAGAGTAGTGTGCAAATACCTATGGGTACCGTGAAGAAACCTATATAAGTATAGCTCTAGCAACATAATGCAACAGTTTATTGTTTTATCTTTGTACCTGCTCAATTACGTAAGTTAAAAACTATTGCTTGTATTAAATCTGTTTATGTCTTGTCATTTGTTTGTCATCCATATCCATACTTCTATCTAGTACCCTAACCGGTGGTTAAAGGGAAAGGTACTCTCAATTGTGTATTGTGGTGTTTATGTTTTAGTTCATGAACCTGTAAGGGCCACTTGTAAGGCTGAGGCAAAGACGCCCCAGGACACTCGAAAGGGCTCCGGCCCAATGACCAGGAAGTTCTGAAAGCAAGCTGCCTCAGCTGGGAAGCATGTCCCACTGAACCTCCATGTTCTACAGGACAGAGTGTTATGTGTTTGTATGTCAGTACTGACAGATGGGCTGCAGGCAGGTAAACCCTTCCTAGTTTACCCCGTTCAGTTAATTCCTTTTTAGTTAACCCCTTTTTCAGCCAACCCCTTTTCATTTAACCCCTTATTCCAACCAAACCCAGTTAGATAGCACTAGAAGAACCTGGGAATCTATATGCGTGACAGCAGAACCCTAAAAAACCACACGTCAGAGAGGAGCTGCAAGGGCAAGGGTGAAGAGAGTCAGCCCTCACTGGTAGTGGCCATCCAGGGTCCCTGGTCCAGAACCCAGAATAAGTAGGGGGGCACCGGGTTCTCCCCAGACTGCCCCCTGCCCCAGGGTTCATATGGTGGGTCCAGTGGACTAAACAGAGGACCTGGGGTCCAGGAATGAGACTGATTCTGCCACAGGTACATCTACACTTACCGAGAAATTAACCCAGTTGGGGTCAATCTTCCAGGGTTCAATTTTGCATGCCTACTGGGGAAGTGTGAAATGGAACTATTGAGGCTCAACAGTTGACCACTTTAATCGTCATTGTCACAAGAGGTAAGGGAGGTCAGTAGAAGAGTTTCTCCTGTCAACTATAATAATTCATGGAAGTTACAGTTTAGTTACCTCTTTTCCCCATTTTTCTCTTGGACAAGGCTCCACAGCCAAATCACGTTGCCCATAATGCAACAAAGCCAGAGACTACCATGATATGCTGCTTCCCTTCTTCAAGAAAGTAGTCAATAGTGCACCATGGAAGATGTAGTTAGGGAAGCCCAGTCTATGGAAAATAAGAGCCCAGTGAGGCAATTGAGGGGCATATCCGACAAAATATTGGCCAAAATATTTTGACTTTTGACTGTTGACCAAAAACACATGGGTTCCAGTATGGCCACTTTGGTGAGAGGGTCATAGGGGACGCTCACTGTAGAAATTACCACACCGTGCCCTGCTGCCATGGGGGTCCAGGTTGGAGAAAGGAATGGTGAAGAGTGCATATTCCTTCTCCCACTCCTTCCTCCTCATTGCTGGAAAGAGAAGGGTTGGGGCCAGCAGGGACACCGGCGAGACTTGTCTCTGATCTGACTGGGTCACCATCGATGCCAAAGGGCCATTCCCAGTGAAGAAATGACGATGAGGTCTGGCCTGACTGACATGGTGCTGCAGCATGGGTAGGAATGGTACCGACAGTGGAGGCACACTTCGGCAGGGGAGCATTGTCAGTTTTGTTGGTGCTGTAAATTGCTGCAATGTATTGCTGCAGCAGGTGGCACCATTGTGCTGCTTGTTGCTGAGGCTTTCTTTACACTCGCTTGCCACATGCGCCTGCCTTTGAGCTAGACGGCACTGGGTCTTTAGCTCCATGGACCATCCAGGTGTCACATGACGTACCACAGTCTGGTGCTTCAAGTGCCAACAGTTACAGGGCAGATTCAGTGGTGGCCAGAGACCACTTTTGCTGAAGCAATTTGTTCTGAGGGGAGGAACAACACTACTTTTGTGAAGTTTTCCAGAGAGACCGAGTTCTTGGGGAAAAGCTTTTACGAGGATCCTGTGTGCACCGTGGCTGTGGGGTGCGTGATCCATCACTATTAATTTCAGTGGGAAATTCCTAGCCTTTCTTGTCCTCACTCTCAAGTTTTGCAGTGCTGACACTTCTGGGTGATGCGTGTCTCCTCCAAGCAACGGACACCCTGTCGGTGGCCATCTGAAACTGGTATTGACAGTCCACAGGTCAGGCAGTGTTTAAAGCCTGGAGAGCCAGGCATGGCAGAGTCTGAATAAAAGGGATGGGAACAATCCCTTCAAACTGCCCCTACATTATTAGGCTGAGGCCGGCTAGAAGTGAGGATGGGGAGTGATAGAATTTTGTAAAAGCAAAACAATCTTTGAAAAAGAGAAGTTAATAAAAGAGGAGATAAAACTAGGTGTTAAATAAGAGGAATAGGAAAGCTTCCTGAGGGCTCTGCTGCTGTTCTGACTGAAGCCAATGATGGTAGAGAAGGAACCGCTGGATGGTTAACGATGCACCTCGGATAGCTGCTCGGAGCAGCATGAGACAGCTGCCACATCTGTATGGCCATCCAAGATGCTGCTATTAAAAATCTCTATCTAGAAGTGCAGGATGCACAACAGGGTTCCCTCTACTTTTTTCCATCCGGGGCAGAATAAATTTTGTTCTGCACACCAAGGCATATGGAGATGTGCACCACTGGTAGACTCACATGCTGCTGGCTCTGGGTGCTGAGGGTCCTCTGCTTATCAGCTGGGTGGCACTCAGATCTCTAATGGATGGCTGCTTAAGTGCTCAGCTTACAGGGAAAACTGGTGCACAAACACCCAGAGCTTTTTATGTGCCGGTACGTGGGCGTGGGAAGCCTGCTGAGTACCAGTTCCTCTTTCTTTTTTTTCTTTCTTCCTTTTTTTAAAAGCAAATAAAAGCACTGAAAACACCCAAAGAAGCAGCAGCAAAAGACGAGCACTGACGTGCTTTTAACATGGAGAGGGAAACTCCAAGAGTTTTATTTGCTAACCCGCTTGAAATAGCGCACTGCTGGCTAGGCACAGCATTCTGGAAAGGACTGGGGACATTTGTTGTGTTCTTAGTGCAAAATATCATTACCAGCTATTCAGTTATTTTGCCTTGCCAGAAGATTTGTACACATGGACACATTTCTTGGATCAAGATGGAATTATAGCAACACTATTCCTGCCTCTGAGCATTAATTTCCTTTGTACACTCACCAGAACTGCTGCACTTTGAGTTTGCTGACACAGAAAAATAACACTTCCCAACAGTGCACCACCAGATGGTAACTGGCATCTAATAATAGAACAAAATATCAAGCTCGCCTGCTGTTTAGTTGTGCTCTAACTGACGTGACAGCAGTCAGCCAGCCCTCTGGTAAAAACAGTAAAAGGAATGGGACTGAAGATCACAAGGCTATAGCAAGTGCCCAGGCAACCTATTAGTGGCAGGGTTGCTTCAGTACCATGAACTGGAGAGGATGCCAAGGGACAGAAGATCCCAGCAGCTATTCCACTACACACTGTCTGTATAGGAGAATACAGTATGATTAATTCATCAAGCCAAATTTACCCAGCATGCCAAAAGGTTGTATTATTTCCAAAGAACAGTTGCACCAGTGAACTGAATTGCAAATACCAGCAGTCTTTTGGTACCAATATAGTTCTTAGAGTTGGAGCTGAAATTCAAAAGTTCTGGAGGAGGAGAACTGTGACTTGAGCCTTTCACCATCAACAGCTGGGATTTACCTGAGGCAATAGACACGCAAGATCAGCAATAAGACAAGGATATAATAATTTTGAACCTCCAAGAAAAATCTGAGAGGGCTTCTTCATTATTTTGCTCACCATCACAATAGCCTCTTAGCCCAAACACACAATAATCACTCAGACATGTTTAAGGGAAAGATTATTCGACTAGTACTGGCAGAAAAAGAGCTTATAGAGCCTGTCACAATTCAAAGTGAGCAATAACAGTCTATGTTTGGGCCCCTGGTGCTGGGGATACCCTCTTCAGATTAGTCTAGGGTTCCAAGGCAATCTCAAAAAGCATCTCTTATTGATGGCCCTCAGCATCCACTCTCAAGGAAAAAAAAATACATATGTGCACCATGCCTGTATTGCTGGGCATTTAATATTTAAACCTTGACATCATGATAAAGCAACATGCAAAGAGATAATGGAACAATGCTCTGTTAAATAGGGGATCGGTATTTCCATTTACATCGCAGCAAATGAACAGAGATTCACGGTTCAAATATGCCATGTGTTGTTAAAGTTAAGGACAGAACAGTCACAAGACCAAAGCAGGATGGCAACCTGGGGCCTGATATGACATGAGACCCTGCCCAGTAGCTCCTGACAACTAGTCCATCCATGGCAACCTGGTCTCAACAAGCCACTATAGCACCCTGCTGGGCCAGCATCTGTATCTCCTCTCTACTTTTTATTGTACTGACTGGGTCTATTGCCATGTCTGAGAGCAGGCAATGGAGGCTCACATGGCCAGCACAGTTCCAGCCCAGCAGCAGTGGATTAAATTCACTCAGCCTTCATAACCCCACTCTCTGCCACCACAGTTTATTTGATGGAAGTTAGCCCACAGGGGTGCTGAGCTACCATAAAACATCTTAAAATATTCAGTAGCTGTGGTGTACTTACCACAACTTGAAAACAATCAAAGGCACTTCAGCTACTAGGCCCTATAAACTCTAGACTTTGGTTTGTTCCTGCACACACCCAGAAGCATGGTTGGAACTGAACAGAGCTGAATGGAAGACCATCTAATGGTTTAGTCTTCAGCAAAAACAATTTTAAACTTTTGAGATGAATTCTGTTGGCAAAGTTCAAAATGGACCCACACTCTGCTGAGGGTTTTGTATGTGAAATTTTTGCCAATTTTTAACTGAAATGTTTACTGTAATTTTTAAAAAGTCTTTTATTAATAAAAGATGGCTTTCAGTAAGCAAAAAAAATGATTTTGAAAACAACTCTGCCATCCACTTTTACAGAAATCCACACAGCAAGTTAAGAAAAGATTTCCTATCTTGTCCACAAGGAGGTAGGTCAGAGGTGGATAAAGACTCCTGGAACTTAATGTTATGAATTTATTGTTTGTATTATCACGGCACCTATGAGCCCAAATCATGTACCAGGGCCCTGTTGTGCTAGAGGCTGTAGAAAGACAACAAGGATAGCTCTTGCCCAAGAGAACTTCCATTCTAAGTATAAGACAAGACATAGATTGATGTAACAATTTAGATGGTTGAACATTAGGAGACAATGAGACTGTTTCACGGAGGTACGTCAGGCTGTGTTGTTAGTGCACCAGCAGTCTAACAGTGATTAAGTTATTTGATTGGTTTTTGTTTTGTTTGACATCCTGGCAAAAGATGATTTTGAGGAAGGATTTGAAAGAGGTCAGTGAAGTACGACCCTGGCAGTCTTCTTAAATCCATTCCTCTATTCAAATTATTGAGTATTCCCTGAGGGTCCTATTGGCCAGGGTACAGTCTCGCCACCTACTCGCTCACTGAAGACTCCTCCACATATCCAGGTGATGCACAGGCTGCAAGTCACACCTCTTATAAAGGAATATGTGCACATGGCACAAGTACCATGGAAGACCACTGTTTCTGTGCTCCAAGAGTCCCTTCCAAGTCTAGTTCTTCTCAGGTTAAAGTTTAAAGTGTTTCCATCTTCCCTCTCTTATTTGTCAGAATAAGACAGTTTTTGGCCTTCCCCCTCCAACAGGCTGATCACTCTCCAGTACCAGACAGAGCAAGTAGCAGCAAACATGCTGCCCACCAGTTTCAGAGCGGAAAAAGTGTGGGGGCTCAGGCGTGGATAAGGAGATTGGAAGGATCTTAATGAAGTTTGGGAGGTTACTATCAGCAAGCAAGTTTTTGTAATGGGGAATTGGGGGCATCTCAGAGAGTTACAATTGGAGAACCATAAACATCAGACTGGGAGTTATGGAGGCTTGAGGCCCCTAATTTTTGGTTCTGTGTTGAAGTAGGAGACTGTGACATTTCACTTTTTAGAAAATATGGCAGTAGAGGAGCACTGACCTGAAGTGAAAATTTGCTCTGTTACACTTGGATAAATGGGAGCAAGTCTGGCAATAACTCCAGAGGAGGAAAGGGAATGAGACTGAATTTTCAGTGGACTAAATGGGGGTCAGAATTTCATCAGATTTTTTTTTTTTGCTGGTGCTAGGATTGCACTGACATAAAATTGTTGCTTAGATCTCCACAGTTTGTATGATGCTATGGACATGCATTGCGTGGTTCATTCATTAGCACAACAGCAGCATTTGGGGATTCACTATGATCATGTAAAAAGAGTCTGCTGATCTATTAACTCACTGAATCCGAGGCTGAAAACCAGAAAGGGAAACAGGCAGCACATACAGCTAGCAAAAACCATTTGTATAGCCTGGCATTGCATGGAATGGAGTGTATAAGCCACGTGGGAAGCAGAATTTAGAGTTATGTTCATGGCCAACTCCACAATTCTCTTATGACCATAGAAAAGCTGAGCTGCCTTCAATCGCAATATGGTTTCCAAAAGAGTGAGTACTTCTCTGCAGCCCAAACAGTTGATTGCTCAGTAGTAAGAGTTCACACTCCGCTAATTTGAGCAGCCACTATAATGGCCGCTATTCTGCACCCCTTCCAGCTGTCTTTTTTGGTTTATTTTCTCCCTCCTGTCTTTGAAATCCCACTGATTGGCATCATTTTGACAGGGAAACCCAGCCACCCATTCTGTTCCGGGAGTAAAAGGTGTTTGCTGAATGAGTGGTGGACAGAAAGGAGACAAGCAGTGAGCGTAAAAAAACACTTTATTAATGGTGGCTTAATCAATGATATGAGGGGAATTAAGAAGGGATACCTAGTGTGCTCTAGCCATCTACCCTAGTGCAATGTTGGGTGACAGACGGGGGAAAGCCTGTACTAAGGGGCAGTTACCAAACCACAGATGGCAAGCAAAGCCCACACCAGCATCTAGCTGAAAGGGTCCAGATTTTCGGCAGGAGGGACAAGCGGACTCAGGCCAGTGGATGGACTTGTCAAGATACACACTTCTCTGATTTGGGAGTGAGGGAGTTGACCTTTTATCGGGGTTTTGACACGGAATCAACCCGCTGGGCCAGTGTGTTGCGTCCCCTTTAGGAGTTGTCCTTTTTAGCAGTTGCCCTTTTTAGGAGTTTTTAATGCTTGGTGAGGTGGTGGTGTCTCTTCCACGTGTGTGACTAAGCCCTTAGCTGGCCCCTCTTCCACGCTTGTGACTAAGCCCTTAGTGCCTTGGATGGGTCTGTCAGTGCATGCTGGTATGTCGGGTTTTGACTGGGTAGCGAAGCCTTGATTATGCATGGGGCGCATGCAGGTTGTGGCTTGCAACACTGTTCTGGTCATGCCACAAACAGCTGTGTCCACACATTCTTGCAAGAGCCATCTCACAGCCTAAACGTCATATTAATATTCTCAGAAGTCTTTTTGTCAGGAAGAAAATATGCTTGCCCTAGTACTTAACATAGGAATATAAAAGAAGTAGATTACAAGAGTTCAGTAAAGCACTAGTGGAAATTTCTATTCACCTTTTATGAGTTATATGGCCCCATGTGCAAGTTAGCAATCTTGGCTGCCCTGAGTTGAATAGGGCTTCTAGGGGCTTGTCTGTACTAAGTGGAAGATCAACCTGGTCAGGGTCGATCTGCTGGAGTTTGATTTTGTGCATCTGCTGAAGATGCAGCAAAATTGATCTCTCTGGGTAGGTCGACATGAGAGTATAGAGGCTAGGTCTTCACTAGGGAAATAAATCTACTCTGATATATCAATTGTAGCTATGCAAATGCTGTAGCTAAAATTGCACATCTGAAGGTGACTTATTTCTCTAGTATAGACTTACCCTAGGACTTAGTTCACTGGTCAAGGTTCATCAGAATGGATTGTGCTCAGCTTCCACTGTGCATCTCTCTTTTCATCATGAGGTCATAACACTTGCCTTATTCATGTGGAGAAAGAGGCTAATATGAAGTTTCCTTACACTGACACTGGTTCTTACATATGAGAAGGATTATCAACGTGGACTTCTTTAAGGCTGGTCTAAGGTTAAAGATATGTGGAGAACAGAAATTCTATTTCATGAAGGATCTTGAAATCTGACTTCATTTCAAACCCAAATTTGAGCCAAAGTTTTCCAAATTTTAAGAAAATTAAATCCTGAAAAAAAAGTAATTTCAGATTGATCAAAAGGCTTAATTTTTTTTTAAAAAATTTGATTTTAAAGGGATTATATATGTAATACAATTATTAAAACATGGTCATTTCAGAACATTTCAACCCAAAAAAGTCAAAAAGATCCACGTGAATGTTTCTGGAGATTTTTCCTGTTGTTTTTTCTTCTGAAATGAAATTGAAATTCCTGCTTTCATTTCATCACCTTTTTGGTAGAGTTGTCTTTCCCAATAGGAAGTTCTGTCAAAGTTTCTCCAACCAAATCTATTTATGATTGCTTGATGCTGGCTTTTTTCATCATGTGATTACAGCGCCATGTTTCCTAAATGCTAGAGTAGGCACCTTCCATTATTAAAGAAAATATTTTACACTGCATCTTGGTTTTGATTCTTCAACTGAAGATCAAAGCTATAGTTGACAATGTCAGTGTGTATGTACTGATCAAGCTGTCAGAATTCAGTTATGTACCCTGATTTGCTGAGCAGAAACAGCACTTTACAGGAAGGAGATGATCAATAGTACTTGTGTGCTGCAGCAAAATGAAACATCACTTATTCCTGAGGAGAAAATTAGTGGTTTAATGAGAAACTGTTCTATTAGCTCTATAATGTATTATTATGTTTCTTGTATGATAGTAACGATCCGTATCCTGGTATTTTTTTTTATATCACACTTACTTTATCCAAGCACTTCTGTCAAGACTATCTAAGCAGTTTTTAAACTTCAGTTCAATTAAGCTTCACAAGCTGGCAAATTAAAATTATTTTGTAGATGGGTAAACTCAGACACAAAATAGCTAAGAGAATATGCCGGAGTTTCTGAGTCAGTGACTGAGCAAAAGTTCCTAGACACCTTTTGTTTCCTCACTAGATAACACCTCTTCATATTTTACACTGGGAATGTTGTAACACAGATAAGTAGTTCAATTTCTGAGTAATGTTGCAGAGTAATATCAGAAGCAAAGAAAGAAGAATATTCCATGCAGAAAATGCCTGAGTATAAATAGAAATATCAGAGGATGAGAAGTGTTCACAGAAATAACTACATCTGAAACAAAACCACGGGTGAAATATGAGGTAATAACAGTCTTTAGATATGAATGTTAGTAACAAAAGCCTGGCTAAAATGTTGTTTTTCTGCACTACTATAACACTGGTTTTCAACCTATGGTCCAGAAATGTCGTCTAAGAGGCCCATGAAAGGTTGTCATTAACACAGAGCAATGCTTTTCCACCTGTGGTACATGGACTTTGAAATTTCCAAAGGGGTCTGCACTTTCATTTGACTTTTTTAGGGGGCCCACAAACAAAAAAGGTTGAAAACTACTGTACTAGAGAATAGACTTTGCAGTTATCATAACAGGTTATAAATGCTATTGGACTCAGTTTAAGTATTGTTTTAAATAACACATGAGATTCAGTTCAAAACACTGTAGCTATGGAGATTTTTTTAATTAGGTCTAATTAATTTTGATAGCTAGGATAATTATATATTACCCTTTCATTAATGTTAGTTACTTTTACAACAAAAATACTAAGAGAATCCCCTCTTAATGAGCATCCACACTGATTAAACTATATGAAGGCACAACAGTGGTATTTCTCCTGATGTTTAAGTTTGATGATTAATTAAGATACCTAACTCTCAGGAAAAACAATGAGAAATCCTGTGCCACCAACAGATTTATTAGAGCATACGCTTTTGTGGGCAAAGACCCACTTAGTCAGTAACTCTCTGGGACGCTTATTGTTAAGCCCTTGAATTCACGGTAGAAAATATAATAAGAATGAAGCCATCATGAATTGTGCATTTTGTCTTTTATGCAAATTTCAGTGCAATTGAGTTCCTAAGAGCATATTTCATACTCTATAATGGCACAATTTCTATTCTGCAACTCCAGATATAATCATTACCTTGCCAGACCAGGAGTTCTCTGGCAACTTATTCATTGCTCTTCTTGAATACACTGTTCATCGACTTCCACATATCCTCAGCCTAATAGTGGTATTTCCAACGAATGACACTTTTTCACACAGCATAAAATGATGTAGATTTAAGACAGTGAACCCACACAGTATGGTAGGTGAGACTGGAATGGTTGAAACAAGTGAAGAAAGAGACATTACTGTTCTACTGCACTCAACTAACACCAAAACACATTGCATTCAAACACCAGTCCTCGTGGCATATGCCACAGTTGTTGTTCCAGGCAGCAGAGAAGTACTCAAGACCACTGGAGTACCATACGAGTATGCGATGCAGCTCATGTTTGTTGCGAATTATGAAAGTAGTAGGCAAAGCCATTATTGTCTATATTCTAAAGAAACCAATCTGATTAGTTTCTACAATGAGATAACTGGCTCTGTGGATAGGGGAAAATCAATGGGTGTGATTTATCTTGACTTTAGCAAAGCTTTTGATACGGTCTCCCACAATATTCTTGTCAGCAAGTTAAAGGAATGCGGATTGGATAAATGGACAGTAAGATGGATAGAAAGCTGGCTAGAAGGTCGGGCCCAGTGGGTAGTGATCAGTGGCTCAATGGCAGTCAGTTTCTAGTGGAGTGCCCCAAGGTTCATTTCTGGGTCCTGTTTTGTTCAACATATTTATCAATGACCTGAATGAGGGGTTGGATTGTACCCTCAGCAAGTTTGCGGATGACACTAAGCTAGGGGGAGAGGTAGATACACTGGAGGGTAGGGATGGAGTCCAGAGTGACTTAGACAAATTGGAAGAATGGGCCACAAGAAATCTGGTGAGGTTCAATAAGGACAAGTGCAGAGTTCTGCACTTGGGCCGGAAGAATCCCAAGCATTGTTACAGGCTGGGGTCCGACTGGCTTAGTAGTAGTTCTGCAGAAAAGGACCTGGGAGTGTAGTGGACGAGAAGCTGGACATGAGTCAACAGCGTACCATTGTAGCCAAGAAGGCTAATGGCATATTAGGTTGCATCAAGAGGAGCGCTGCCAGTAGGCCCAGAAAAGTAATTATTCCTCTTTATTTGGATTTGGTGAGGCCGCATATGGAGTGCTGTGTCCGGTTCTGTGCCCCCAGTTATAGAAAGGATGTGGACACACTGGAGAGGGTCCAGCAGAGGGTGGCCAAAATAATTAGGGGGCTAGAGGATATGACCTATGAAGAAAGGTTGAGGGAATTGGGTCTGTTTAGTCTGCAGGAGAGAAGACTGAGGGGGGATTTGATAACAGCCTTCAACGTTCTGAAGGGAGGTTGCAAAGAGGCTGGAGAGAAGCTGTTCACAGTGGTCACAGATGTCAGAACACAGAACAACGGTCTCAAGTTGCGGTTGGGAAGGTCCAGGATGAACATTAGGAAAAACTTTTTCACAAGGAGGGTGGTGAAGCATTGCAATGGTCTACCTAGGGAAGTAGTGGAGCCTCCATCCCCAGAGGTGTTTAAGTCTCAGCTCGACAAAGACCTGGCTGGGCTGATCTGATGGGGTTTGGTCCCGCCTTGGGCAGGGGGCTGGACTTAATAGCTTCTTAGGTCTCTTCCAGCTCTATTGTTCTATGATTCTATGAAACACTTTTAGAATACACAAATAAATGCAATCCTGAATGTATCTGTTGAGAGGATTTTTTTCCCCCTATCTAAATTTGTATTCTCATCTTTGGCTGTTATGAGGCACACAGCAGGAAAACTTTTTCAGAAATGCTCCCATGTTACTTTTCACATCAACATCCCTCCCAAGCATTTTGCTTTCCAAACATATTTCTTTTTTTTAGAGAACATAATTATCTCTAAATTCAAAGGATGGCTTCTGTATGCATAAAATTTGGAATGCAATTTTTGCACATGTTCATCTTTTCCCATGAAAAGGATAGAAATTACAGATGCCAAATTATTTTATAACTAAGCGAGAACTATGTACTCTGGATTTTGCATGAGTAAATGATTAATTTTAGACATATGTTACAGTGCCTAAACACACTGTGAGGTCCAGTGATCATTTCTGTGCAAAGGAGAATACAACAAAGTTTGGGATAAGACCCTTAAAAAGAAAAACAACCAGCAGCATCTCCTTGAATTCTGACGGGTTAACAGGTCGGACCCTTTCCAGTGCAAATCAATGGAACTGGAGTGATTCACTTCAGTGGAAGAACTGGCCCAACATTGTCAAATGTATTCTCATTTATTCATACTGATTCACTCAGTTATATTTCCAATGGGATGAATTTTCCAATCCCATCAGCTACAAACCATGCCATTGACGTTCCTTTAGTTTCAAACACTCCTATCCCACCCTCAGGACTGAAGAAAATGTGTATTCCTTCACATCACTTCTTCACCATTCTAGTAACGTATTCCTTAGTTATTTGCCCTGACAGCTGTTTTCAACCAGAAATGTACGCCATGATCACTATAAATGACATAAGTCTACTTTAAAACAAAAATAAAACGTATCTTCAAAAGGCCTAAAAATGTCTTTTCTTTTACAGTCCCAACAGTTCTATGTAACTGGATATCTGGGTTATCGAGATATGGTTATCTAGAAATGAAGATACTGCTTAGCATTTGTCAGGGTAAGATAAAATTAGAAATGAGCTGGAAAACCTCAACTGTTTTGCAAAGAGCCTGTTGGAGGAGTACCATAGTCTTTATTTTTGCAATGCCTAGCAGGTTCTGAGCATAAGAAACAAGCATCTTTAAGGGATGAGTAAATCTAAGTTTGCGGGGAGGGAAGTGTTCAGCTTAAAAAAAAAAAACCTAGTTTTGGCTCACATCTTGAGAAAACCTTATTATCAAGAGAATGGCCAGAGGTTACCAGACCTCACAGTCAGAAAACATAGGCATCTGCCTGATCTCCAGTTATATAGAACAATTGGGATTGTAAAAGCAAAGACATGTTTAGAATCTCTCCTTCGCTGAGTTATAATAAATCTACCTTGGAAATAGGAAATTATTTTGAAGTTTGTTTTATGACTTCTGAATTAGGTAGCATGGCAAGGAAAAGATTCAGAGAGTCTACAAATATAAACTTTATGGTACCTATTTTAATATCCAAAGAAGTAGGGCAGCTAACATTCAACCCGGCTTCTTACCATCTTTCCTCAGTCACACATCCCATCTCAGGGGATGTGTTGGGAGGCAGGATGTTTGACTAGATAGGCTGGCAGCCTGCAGGTAGATCAGAAAGAACACTAATATCCCAGCAAGATGTATTTGCAGAAACACTCAAATGTGCATTACCCAACACATAGCAATAGTGGTCTTCAATAGCCCTCTAATTCCAGTCCCAGGCCTTTCTTGTACCAAACCACATAGGGATTTTGTGCCAAACTGCATAGAGATGCTGTGATAATGGAAATGATGATGAGACAAATGTACCAGTTCATGGCTCTACCTAGCTCTCTTCTTCAAGAATTTTATGGACTGTTTGCAATAAGAGTATTTGGAAGGCAACATTTTGACTGATGCAAAAGGATCCAAGAAACTGCTAAAATACACCTGCAATATATTCTACCCTCTCATGCCTGTTCTAGCAGTTAGCCATTTTTCCACTTTCCTCAGAGGCTGCCCTGACATTAAAAACTGCTCTTGTTGGCATAAGTAATATTTGATAGAGCCAGTAAGATTACTGAAAAGTTCTGCAATCCAGCACAACAGAAAACATATGGGATGTACAGAGATCGAGGACAGAGGGTGAATATGAAGGTAGATGATGAAGATTGATCTGATAAGCCAAATACACCAAGGGAAAAAAAACTCTACAGCAATTAAAAAGTAATTACGTGCATACTATAATAAATGGAAATGCTCCCAAGCATTTTTGGGTTAAGAAAATAAATGGGACTGTTGAATGTAAGTGTCTAAAGCAGAACCAGCAGCAAAGATTTGAAGTGTTTATTCCATTTGTAGGGGAATCTAATGTTATGCACCTGCATAAACATTTGTAAAAGTACAATATATTATGAATTAATTTGCAACATTCAGCTCCTAAATTCAGGAGTGCATTAACTCCTGCTTGGTGGTACAATTATGGCATGAATAAAAACACCAATATGACAAATCAGCGTTACTGAACAAAGCAAGATACCTGATCTAATACAACAAAAAAAAGTTAAAACCCCCAAACAAACACAGTTTTACGTATTTACTATTATTTCCTCTCCCAGCTCTAGCACATATATCCCTCCATGTAAATATTTTTGAAGTCGTCTCATATGAAGGTGTTGTATCTCACTAGCTGATAGCAAAGGGGCCAGAATATTTCAGTGGAATTTAGAGGGTTGAAACATTCCTGTAAGCAACTCACAAAAATGATTAGTCTTTGGACAGCATGCTAAGTCAGTTCATGTCTCTTTCTAAAATAATACACTCTATTTCCACATTACAGATATAAAGTGGAGGCACTGCCATAGGGAGAAATAGTCCAATTTCTCCCATTCATATGCAGCGCACAGTTTTTCTACCCCCATCTTAAAATGTATGGACTTATGAACTTACAATATATCTAGCACAATCCTGTAGAGTGGAACAGATGGTTTGTTGGACACACTTTGCGGCAAGTGACTCTCAGGAGTTTAGATAGATTAGTCAACAGATCATTAATTTTTTGCTGTAAAGCCACATCAGGGAGTTGAGATCAAAGGGGGCATAGCTGAAAACAAAGCCAGTTAGTCCCTCACTGTCAATGATATATCTAACAAGTGGGCATTTGGTGGAAGTGAACAATCTTAAATTAAGGGAAATGATTTAGACTTACGCCAATAGCAATGATGCGGAGATGACTAGTCTTCAAGGAAGTGAAATTATTTTACTAAAAAATCTCTCTTGATTAAACAAATTTTAAAAGACAAAATAAATCCTGCTCCTGTGAAGGCTTCTTAGCCGACTTCGTTTCCTGAGTTTTACCCAAGATTTTAAAGTTCCCTGCAACATTTTACTTGCAGAACAGGGAGTTTGAATATATTGAGCATCATCCAAAGCAGAGGAAGCTAAGACTTAGGCTTAGTCTATGGCAGCAGTTGCCAACCTGTTTGAGATGGGGACCCATTTTGACAATTCAGGAAGACTTTGTGACCCAAGGCAGTTCAAAATGGGGGGGAGGAGGTTCTCTCTTGAGAAAAAAGCACTTCCTTGCCCCCCAGCTTAAACCCCTCTTGGTGCCAACCCACCCCACTGCCCCAAGTTTTAACCCCTCTCAGCTCGGGTTGGCAGATTTTTGGAAAATTTATGTGGGACAGGCAGTCGCACCCACAGGATCCCCAGCCAAGGCTGCCTGTCCAGCAAGAGATTTCCAAAAACCTGGGTGGAGGGCAGGGACACTGGCAGGCCTGCATCTGGGAGCTGGCTGCAACAGTCACAGGGGTTGAGGAGGACCCCACAATCCACATCTGGAAGCCCGCTGGGGTGCAGATCCCTGGCCAGCAGCACTAGCCACAGGATCCCTGGCTGGGGAGGAAGGAATCCCCACAGCTTGAAGCCAGCTGGGGCACAGAGCTCTGGCTGGCGCTGCCAGCCACAGAACCCTGGTCAGGGTGCAGGGGATCCCCTCACAGCCCCATGGCTTGAAGCCAGCTGGGGTGCAGAGCTCTGGCCAGCCCACTAGCCACAGGACCGTGGCCAGGTCTCAGCCCCCTCTGCTCCCATCCTTAGGCTTCAACCTCAGCCCCACCCCCCACCTCACAGGGGAGTTCTACACTGCCCTGCTGACTCTCACTGCTCCTCGTTGCGCTACCTTCTTCTTGGGGCAGCTCCCCCTAGCCCTCCTACTCCCTTTTCCCACCTGCAATAGGGGAGTTCCCTGTCCTGGAGACTTAAATTGGACTTAATTAAATTAGTTTCAGAGTGGATTCCCTCCTACCAGCTGTTAGACCAAGTACATCAAGTTCCATTTCAGAAGCACAGGGCAGGGACTGGGAGCCAATGAGAAGTCAAGTGGCAGCTCTGGAGTGGCAAATGGCTCCTTAAGGGCTACGGCTGGGAGCCATCCAGCAGGCGACCCTCAGAAAAATCTAATTGTGACCCATGTTTGGGTTGCAACCCAAGGATTAGGAATCCCTGGTCTATATTAAGCAGGTAAGTCAACTGCAGAGACTCAATTCTAGCTATGGCAATTGCATAGCTAGAATAGACTTATCTACGATCAACTTACCTGCCTGGCTTGGCAGAGGGAGGTTGATGGAGAAACACTTTCATCAACCTCCCTTACTCCTCACTATATCGAGGAGTACAGGGATTGACTGCCAACCCTAGATAGAGATGTGCAAAATCGAACTATCAGGTGTATGAAATCAAACTTCAGAAGATTGACCCTGACTGGGTCCATCTTCAGTCTATTGTAGACAAATCTTAGAGTGGGAGAACTTCAGAGTTGAAAAGCAGCATAAGGACAAGGAAGGATGAGTTCCAACAGGTCTGGTGACAAAAGGTTATAAATTTGTAAACAATCTGAAATTAATTCTGATGATTATTTTTATTATGGGGATTTTAGATGGTACTAACTGCTATGGGTGGTACTAGGCTCTTAATATACATATTTATTGTAAGTAATAGTCCTTGCCCTGCCCTTACAAACTAAATAGACAATACAGGCAAAGGCCAAGAGATAGGTAGTATCATGGTCCCTATTTTAAAGAGGAGGTACTGCTCAAAGTCACACTAGAAGGCTATGGAAGAATCAGAAATTGAACCCAAACCTTGTGAGTCCCATTCTAGCATCTTAAGCACAAAGTCATTCTAGATTGCCATGGAACATTCATCACAACACTGCCTAAGAGTGGGCATTTTTTTTTTTTTTTGTCAAATGATCAGAACCTCACCCACCTACTCACAAAGTGAAGCAAGACGGAATCTGGAAAGTCCCATCATGAAATGAACCTCAATAGTCATTAAAGGCTTAATGAGGCTTCTTGAAATAACCCCCATTTAACACGATTCATCATTTACAGATGCTGAGGCGAACTTCATTAACTGAACATCCAAATGTTTCTCTTTACGAAAAACGGAGATATTGTTTCTATAAAAGAAGAGTGATCTCACAGCCCATTGCTTGCTCTGGAGGAGGTAATTTTTTCATATCTTTAGATTTAAAAGCAAAACATGGAGCTATCACTAAGTCATGAATAAATCAGACAAAATAGCAGACTTTCTTTTAATGGGCCCATTTGTGAATAGTACCGAAAACCTGCAGTGGCTGTTGAGAGTGGCACATAATCATCCTCTTTTAATAACAAGACTTGTGTTTGAGCATATGAGCTTCCTCAAATTCCTATTTTGAGGAAGACACAAAATAGTCTCCCTGTTAAATTCTTATGGCAGTGTTTCCCAAACTGTGTTCTATGGAACACCGGTGCTCTGCACTGTGAAAAAAATTTGTTGGTGGAGATATTTTTCTTTTTTAATTTTAAATGTGAAATTGTGCGTGTATCAGAAATACAAGGGTATTTGAATAGTATTTTGATTGTAGGTGTATATTTATAATGCACTTATAGCAGTATAATTATTATGAGTCTCCTGCTGAAATAATCAGAGTTGATTTGGATCGTTTTGGCATGAGTCATGTTCACAGACTCACATGATGCTGCATCTGGTGTAAGGATCCAACTCTCCAGTATCACTCCTAATATTGGGAAGATTAGTGATCAAAAGATGCAAAAGACACTCTTACCATTTTAAAAAAAACTGTCAAATGCTACATATTTTTATTCTCCAGTAGTTTTCTGTCAAAATAACAAATTTATAAAAACACAGAATTTAAAAATATTTCCCATAACCAATTGGTTTTGCGTTTCTTTTTCACAAACATGTTTTCATGCTTTAAGGAAGGACAATCCTTTTTTGAACAATATGGTCCTTTGTCTTTGTACAAAAGAATGACACTAACCATCCTTCTTTCAGTTGTTATATTGATGTTTTGTTTTGGTTTTATACCTAATTTTTAAATTTCACATGTAATTGTAGTGATGTTAACCAGCCTGCTATCAGGGCATTAGTTCATTCAGTTGATTTTCTCTTGTCATCTTTTGTTCTTTGTAAAATAAAAGACTTCTAAAAAACCTAATTCTTTTAAATCAACTTTTGTGTATTACCTGCAGCAATTTTTCCATCTGAAACCCTTTCCCCCATCCTGACCAGCATGTATGTGTTCCATCAATATATGACAAGCCCAAAAGTGCTCCATGGCCAAATTAGTTTGGGAAATGCTCCTATAAAAGTGTGTAAGTTTCCATTTCGTATCCTCCCCCAGTAAAGCTACCTGGCCAGCACCATATATTTGATTTGCTTCAATTACATTTGTTTCTGAATAGAGATGAAATCTATATTTGCAAGTTCATCATAAAGCATGCAGCAGAGACTTTTCCACACATTCTCTCACTCACTTTTTAACTACACTGGACTTTATCCATACAATGCCAGTATGCAGACTTTGCACATTACACTGCAGAGCGAGTGCTGAACAGCATGTGCATTAAATAAGCACACTCATAGTGAGGAGGTTCAGGCCAGGTCTACACTAGGAGGTAAAAATCACTTTTAAATATGCAAATCCAGGTACGAGAATTGGGTAGCTGGAGTCAATGTATCTAAAATCAACATTTGCTGCCATCCACACAGCAGGAGGTTGCTAGGAGAAACTCTCCCGTCAACTTCCCTTATTCCTTACAATTGCCAGGAGTACTAGGGGTGGTGGTGGTGATGCCATGACAGTCTGGTGTGCCCCCAGTAGGTGCACTAAATCAAACCCCAGAAAATACAACCACCAGAGGTCAAATCTTCCCCTAAGTGTAGACGTACCCTGATGCTCTGCTGCACTGCCCATAGTGAGTTTGCAGAAGATGACACAGCCCAGCGGGTGACAGTGCACGCACCCACCTTTGCTTCTCAGATTCCAAGCTGTTCTGTGGGCCAAACGAGCCCTCAGCATTAAGTTTAAGTGGCCAGGAGTCAATGTGTATAATTTGCAGCAACTTCCCAAATCTGCATGTGAACTCCTCTGCAGTCCAGGCATCTGATTTTCATCCAGTCACCTTTCACATTAGTGGTGCATATCAGCTGTAAACACAGCGGCAAACAGTGAACCATAGCTGTGGAAGAATCCCTCCCAATATTTTTCTGTACTTTACGTCTTGTGAATGGTGCAGACTCGTTTGAATCACGCAGGATCTTGCAATGGAAGAGACATAAGTGACAGCACGGAATACGTATTTCTAAGCTACTCATCTCCTTGGTATCTCACGCTACGTAACAGAACAAAGACATTCTAGCACATTAAGCCAGGTGTGATAGACAGCGTTAGTCATTAAAAAGTTGTTTCCAAACAGTTACCTCACAGTTTTCTTCTACTCTTCAGATACAAATTAGTTGTGGTAGCTGCAAATGACACTGCAAGCAATACCAGACCCAAACACTGGAGGGTCGTTCTAGTCCCTTCATCTGATTTCAAGAACTGTTATTGGTGTTTTTTGGAAACCTTAACAGTAAGACTGACAGAAAAACAAAATTAAAGAGTGCTTAAACTGCTGTGAAATAGTCATTACTGAAAGGAAGAGAAATTGACCACTACACTTACACACCTCCTCTTTCAAAAGGCAATGTAAAGTAGAATTGTCATCCTACAAGAAGTTCCTGAGAAACTCACCTTCACAAACTTCTATCTGCAGTGATTTCAATCATCTGTTTCCACAAAAGGGCTGTGTCTCTGGGCCAAAGGCCCAACTTTTCAGAAGTATTTAGGTGGTACTCTAGTCAGTCTCAAAGCGTAGCTCTCATTGATTTCAATGAGACTGAGGTGTCGATGTTTGTAATGGGGCATGAGCTTTGAGCTCCACTCCCCTGTTGTGGCCCCTACAAGCTCTGTGGATATGTTGCCCTCAGCATCCATTTGGCACCTTTCAATCAATTACCCAAACCACATCAGCGCAGAACATACAGCCCCTATATGGGGTCTTGTTTATTAACCTTTCCTCCAGGGTAACTCACGTCTTTAGTTGCTTAAATTCACACCTCTCTGGATCCATATGAGCACTGTGGAAGGCTTTCTTGCCTGCAGTTGGCTTCCCAAATCACTTAGTCTCACTCCACACCAGAAGCTTCTCCCCACAGATGTGGGTTGCACCTCCAAAAATCATTAATTCTCTCCTTAAGCTAGGAGGCCCCACCCACCCTCTTGCGAGGTGGATTATAATTTAGTCCAGTTGTAGAGCCTCAGATGTATTCTTCTTTTCTCTCTCTCTGGCCAGGAAGGCAGACCTTCCCATCAGAGTGCTTACCTCCCTCACCATGAGAGAGTAAGCAGCACCTAGAATGGTCCTCTTACCAAAGCTATTCCAATTGGCTAGGACGGAAGGGAGCCTTGACACACCAACTCAGCAAAGCTTCTGGTCCCAGGCCCTAAAAAGTAACAGTGACAGGACTTTCTTCCAGACTCCTCTTATTCCCACAACCACTTTCTCTGTACCAGCATCTCCTGCACACTGGTATATCTCACCCCTTTCAAAATCTCAAAGGCCCACACCATATGATGGGATGGAGTGAGGGAAGGGGGATAGCCAGCCTGAGTACTGCTGTCTTTCAGGAGACAGATTACCGTAGAGTGCTTTTGAAAATACTGTGATGGTACGGGTGAGATCCTTCATGCTTTAATGCTGGAGCTCATGGCACCTAAAAGATCAAAAAATCACAAGAAAAACACTGACCCACAATGGGTGAGGTACGTGCCTAGAGTTTCTACATGCTAAAAGGAGCTGGGGGGACATGCCTTAGACTGCAGTCCCCAATACCAGAATGTGACGTGGCCCATGGGAAGTGCCAACAAACAGGTGTACGAGTTAAGTCCTGCCCCTTCCATCAGAGAGAGGCACCTACTTTTGTTAAATTATCCACAAGTTAGGAGAAAATAGGCATTTGGTCACCTAAATCCCATACAGGGGGTTGGAAATAAAATGTCTGGGGTGGAGAAAGAGAATCTCCCCTGTTATAACCTTCAATGAATAGATACTCACCCAGGATGCTAAGAGCTCTCAGCCAAGTGCTGCCCTCCTCCTCCTGTAATTTAGTATCACATACTCAAAACATACCAGAAGCATTTCAGAGTATCGAACTGTGCATTAAATACACTGCATTATGTTTAATACTGGGGCTCTAGTCTCTTTGAAAGAAACATCAACCAAGAAAAACCATAGCAAGTACAAAGTGACGCCCTGAACTGCAGTCAAGCAGTGTTACAATGAAGGAGATACTTCCTGAAAACAGGGAGTTCAGCACTCAAAAATAGACAGAAGGCCCCCCAACAATGCCCTTAAGAAAGCCACTTGGGCTCCACCTGCAGCCCTGTGGCGCCCAGGCATTACCCATGAACCAAAACCCCACACTTTCCTGCTCCTTCCCATCTCTCCCAGCACTTCTGGAGCAAATGAATCACCTGATTCGCATGTTGTTCCCACTTTGATCCCAGAGCTGGAACAGCAGCATAAGGTAGGTTCGTGGCATTCCAGTTCTGGGAAGGAGCAGGGACAGAGTGTGAATCAGGTGGTCTGCGTGTGCCAAAAGTGCTGTGAGGAGAAAAAATACCAGGAAAGTGCCCCAATGTGCTAGAAGCACGTTGGAAAGGGGACAGTCAGGTGGGTCTGCGGGCCACAGGTGCAGCCCCAGTGGGCCACTGGTTGCCCATCACTGTCATAGGTGCTGCTCCTGCTTTTCAAAAGGGTTGTAGCAGCCTGGTAAGAGTCTTGCGTTTTTAAACATGAAAATTACATCAGTAGATAGTAATTCTGCTGAATGTGTTAAGCGGAGTTTATTTACTGCTGCAGGCAACAATACAATACAATTGGGCATAACTGAGATTGGAGCTACCCTCAGAAAAGAAAATCTGAATTGTGTACCTTGCACACATCTCTAGTTATGCAATACCCATCATGGATCTTACCATCTTCCATTAATTCTCAACTGTCCCTGGGGACAAAGACAAATGACCCACAGAGATACTTCACTATTTGGAAAACCTCATTGAAAGGCTATTGAGACAATCTTCAAAAAAGGGGGAAAGGAACTGATAAATTAATCTACTTCATCTGCAGTTGTTAGGACAGAAGAATATTGGAGGAGTGAACACTGAGTATGGTTGAGCTGAGGAGGGGACTTCTAAGGAACGAAATAGCTATGGAAGCATCCCAACCTGAAGAGAAGGTTTAGGTCTATACTATAACTTTTTATCAGCAAAAGGTATGTCTCTCCAAGATGTGAGAAAACCTCTCCCTGAACAAGTTCAATTGATGTAAGTGCCAGGGTGCATAGTGGCATCTCAGCAGGAAAGCTTCCAATGCCAACCCAGTTTCTACCATTTATGGGGATGGTTTTGTTAAGTTGATAGGAGAGCTTTCTCCAAATAGCATTAGGCACTGTCAGCAACTTGCTGCAGTGGTGCAAATTCATCAGGAGAGCTGCAGTTCTGTACATGTGGACAAGACCTTTAGACAGCTTTCCTAGCTCTAATATGTGAGCAACTTGTTAATAAACAAGACTGCATGCATGAGTGGTATTTTATTTTGACTGAGTGTGTTGCTTCATGTGAGGATGACATCCACTCACAGATCCTGCCCAGAGGCATAGAGTCAGAAAACACCTCAGGAGGTCATCATGTCAAACCCACTGCTCAAAGCAGGATCAATCCCAGTTCGGTCATCCCAGCCAGGGCTCTGTCCAACTGGGTGTTAAAAACCTCTAGGGAAGGAGATTTCACCACCTCTCTAGGTAACCCAGTCCAGTGCTTCACCACTCTTCTGGTGAAATAGTTTTTCCTAATTTCCAACCTAGACCTTCCCCACTGCAACTTGAGTCCATTGCTCCTCGTTCTGTCATCTGTCACTTGAAACAACTCAAAACCTGATGGAAATTGAGGGGTTTTATTCTATCTTTAATGTACATAAACAGGCATATTAAGTCATCTTGTTAATCCCTGATCAAGCCAGAATGTTTCCCTGTGGTGTATTTTCTAGTACTTTATCTCATCTAAATTTTAAATATCTCCTGGGAAAGAGATTACACTGCTTCCCGGAGCCTTGAAAAAGTATTTTACAGAAATTATGTCTTAAAATAGCCATCAGAATGAAGATGAACTACCGCCTTAGACTAATGATAACTTGAATGTAATACAGAGTCCAATACCAAAATACAGTGGAATATAATGGAAAATAATAAGGCAGCAATAAATTTACTAAACCCATGTTCCCCAAAGTATCTTATTTTATAGGTATGTCTGGCTTATAACAATTACTAATGATAAAGGCATAATAGTGTGATCATACAAAATGTATAAGCAACTTTCAAAGGTAGAAGAAACAGACCAAACGGCTCCCAGGCTATTACTTGAGGATGCCCTTAAACTAAACCTCATTGATTTAATCATGACAATCCCTTTCTCCCTTTTCTAAAGATCATCTCCATATCCTTTCAGCAAAGTTTTTCAACTAGTGAGGTATCCGTGTGGGTCATTTATCTTTGTCCCCAGGGACAATTGAGAATTTAAATAAGACGGTAATATCCACGATGGTTATTACATAACTAGAATGGGTGCGAAGTACACAATTCAGATTTGGATCCAGATACACATTAGAGAGGCTCAGATTTAAGATTTTGGTTCAGGACAATATAAATGTAAGATTCGTTTGCAAACCCAAATCTAGCACCTGGTATGGGTTTCCAGTTCCCACTCTCACCAGAAAGTTTGGCACTATCTGAAGCTACCATTTTGATTTCGTCTGTGCTCACTATCTGGTATTATTAGAGGATATAATATAAAAAGTGCGCTAACTGGCTGATCAAGAGCCAACTAGGATTCCTGACTTACTCACCTTGGCTGAAGACATATGGAAAAGCAGCCACCTCTCTGACACTAAAAGCTTAAATATAGTTAACAGAGACCTCAGGCTGTTTGATCAGAATTAAGATTTCCAGGAGATTTCTTAATCTTTTCCTGAATATGAATTGGCATTGACTTGCAGACTATTGCCGATTAAAGAAAAAATGGCAAAGTTTAATTTTTGATCATTGAAAAAGTTATAGAAGGAAAATGGATCAGCACCATAGTATTTTCTTGTGTGAGAGGAGACTGCTGGATTGAACAGAGACACTACTGTACCATCTCTTCCACTTTCCTACTGTCACAAGAGCTTAAGCTCACTGGCTTACTCACAGCTCTAGAATCCCAGTATTACTAATCAAATCTCTTATTTAATAGTAATGACTGATATAAAAAGTAACTGAAACACTTGCTCCATTTCCTCCTGTGCTATCCGAGAAACAATCTACAAGAGTTGACTCTTTCAAAAGATCCATTGCCAGCCAAATTGTATGGCAATGTCTGTCCCATAGCATAATTAGCTGTATGATCCACAGAGCGTAAACATCAGAAGCAGCAGATATGAACCACTGCCATCATGGAGAGGCCATTTTTGGTCCACAGCCCTTTCATTTCAGAGATAATTATTTACTGTTGATCATTCAAAGGATCTATACAGTGGAGGAATCTGTGTCTTTGACTATAAAATACATGTTTGATGTGGCTGTGAGCTAGAATGATACCAGTGGTATGGCTTGCTAACTACAAACACAAGAGTGTCTCTCTTTTGTGACAGGTTTCCTATCGGCCCCCTAGGGGTCTCTGCGCTTCCCAGTGGTTCTGGTGTGCCTGAGATACTCACGGTGGTCCCTTTGTTGCCTTGGGACTTCCCACACACACAGGCCCCCACTCACCAAGACATCAAAGGCAAATTCTATGGGATGGGCAAGCAAGCTTCCTTCAGCAGTTCCTGGGCAGCTCTCACCTCATCTCATCCGGCCCAGGGACCCTAGGAGAGAGGCATCTGGAGAGGCTTTTGCCCCTGCTCCACACGGCAACCTTTCCCTGGGCGTCTTCACTCCCCTCTTCCCTCTGGAACTATCCCCCTGTATCTTGTTTGTGGTCTGTTCCTTAGGCTCTCAAACATCCTTTCTTTCCTCCACATGCACCTCTCAACTCCTTCCCCTTCTGCTGGGGGTGAGAAAGCCTTTTTATGGTGAGCCAGCAGACATTTTTCTGGCAACAGACATCTAATTGGCCTTTCCCTACAGGCTGGGCCTTAACAAGCCAGAGATGCCTTAGCTGGCTGCTGGGCTGCACTTTGTTAATCTAGTTGGGAAACAAGAAGGCTTTAATCCAGTCCCCACAATACCTCCCTTTGATCAGGCTTTTGCAGCCTGTTGGCTGTGGTCTGCCACTCTTTGGATGGTATTAGCCTTTAACTTTCAAAATACAATACAGAAGAAATTCAACTTGGATTCTTATTTTTTGCAACAACAAATTTATCCATAAATGGTCTTCACTGTCCTATTGATGTATACATGGAGCTGGTTAATATGACAGGATTAAAATATTTTACGATGCCAAGACACTTGGTAAACTGTGGTCACAGCACATTACACTCCTCATCATCTCACTGTTCCCTTGTGCTCTGCAGTTGCAGTCACCTCCTCTCTCATTTTATGGTTAGATAATAAGCTTTTTAGGAGAAGGAGATAACTTTTTTGTTATACATTTGCACAGTGCTAGCAAGAGAGAATTGGGGCTTTTGGGAATTTTGGCAAAATATAATTAGCTAGAAGTCTGATGTTAGAGATGGAAATCTTTGGCATCTTCTGAGAGTTCTCATCATTCAAGAGATGGGTTAGTCACTGGAGCTTTAAGTTTGAAATGTAGGACTAAGTTTACCCCAGTTGTATCTTCTTGAACTCTACCATCTCAAAGCCAAACTCTTTCCTAAATGAAAGGCTGAATTCTGGAGAACAAGCTCACAGTGTGAAAAAAGTGCCAGTGTGATGCACCACCAAATATCAGACCTGTCCAAACTCTACAGAGTGGTTGTTTTGCTGCCAGATATTGATGAGTTTTACAAGCTGACATCAAAATCCAGTTATACACTATGTAAGGATTCCTCTGACTTTAACTGCTAGCACATAAGCAGCTTGGTGTGGATAACATTCAAATATTATAAGGGAACATGCCTTCTTCTGTGGGCGATGGTTAAATCACTGATTTTTTGACATGTAAGGGATGTACAGGCACATTATCATTACTAGTAACAGAGAGAAAGCCGTGCTAGTCTGAAGAAGTGGGTCTGTCCCACGAAAGCTCATCACCTAATAAATTATTTTGTTAGTCTTTACAGTGCTACTGGACTGCTTTTTTGTTTTGTCATTACTAGGTATCTGTTTGTTGTAGTTCTTGTTATGAAGTTTGATTATTTAATGAACTGTTTCTGATGCAAAGTGTTTATTGAGCTACTACCTTACAAGTAAACCCTTACAGAACAGTTTGTATCTGCTCATTATTCTTCCTTGACTTATACCCTGATAATCACTTTCAAATCTATTAAAAGCAGTTAACTGGTGTTCTGCAATGAACCGCATTCAAGAATTATAGAAAGACATTGCAATCAGTAAAAAGTTGGCTAAAATCATGAAGATCAGATAGGGTAAGGTCAGGCCCTCATTCCCACTGACCTACTCAGTTTCATCCCCTAACTTTGCCTCCCAGCAATGTCTGCACAGGAAAGGAAAAAAAAAATCTCCCTCTGCCAGAATGAACTCCCCACAATCATTCTCCACCCTTCCAGACTTCCAGGCCCTACACTCCACCCAGAGGCAGCCCAGTAGGACCCAGCCAGGCAGCAAGCTGACAGGTGGGCCCAGTGGGTGATGGATGCTAAAGGCTATTGGAGTGCATGGCCTTGAAGGCATGGGGCTCAAGGCAACTGCCTTGAACCCATTGCCCTGGGTTCTGGCTTCACCACCTCCTGCTTCCACATGGTGACTACACAAGTCCCCTGATTCTACTCACACCATGGAAGAGAAGCTCCCCTACCCCCACCCCGCCCCATCTCTACTTTGGAGGATAGGGTCATAATTCAAAATGATCTGGATAAATTGGAGAAATGGTCTGAGGTAAATAGGATGAAGTTTAATAAGGACAAATGCAAAGTGCTCCACTTAGGAAGGAACAATCAGTTTCACACATACGGTATGGGGAGAGACTGTCTAGGAACGACTACAGCAGAAAGGGATCTAGGGATTATAGTGGACCACAAGCTAAATATGAGTCAACAGTGTGATGCTGTTGCAAAAAAAGCAAACATGATTCTGGGATGCATTAACAGGTGTGTTGTGAACAAGACATGAGAAGTCATTCTTCTGCTCTACTCTGCGCTGGTTAGGCCTCAGCTGGAGTATCGTGTCCAGTTCTGGGCACTGCAGTTCAAAAAAGATGTGGAGAAACTAGAGAGGGTCCAGAGAAGAGCAACAAGAATGATTAAAGGTCTGGAGAATGTGACCTATGAAAAAAGGTTGAAAGAATTGGGCTTGTTTAGTTTGGAAAAGAGAAGATTGAGAGCAGACATGATAGCAGTCTTCAGGTATCTAAAAGGGAGTCATAAGGAGGAAGGAGAAAACTTGTTCTTCTTGGCCTCTGAGGATAGAACAAGAGGCAACGGGCTTAAACTGCAGCAAGGGAGGTTTAGGTTGGACATTAGGAAAAAGTTCCTAACTGTCAGGACGGTCAAACAGTGGAATAAATTGCCAAGGGAGGTTGTGGAATCTCCATCGCTGGAAATATTTAAGAACAGGTTAGATATATATCTATCAGGGATGGTTTAGATAGTACTTGGTCCTGCCATTAGGGCATGGGGCTGGACTCGATGGCCTCTCCAGGTCCCTTCCAGTCCTAGTGTTCCTTGGTTCTATGATCTCAACACCTCTGTTCTTGTCACATTCCCCTTTCCCTGCCCCATTACTCACCACAGTCCCATGTAGGTATACCTCATGGCTCTAATCCTTTAGACAGCTCTGGTGCCCACTATTCTCCTCCGCTTCCTCAAAAACTTCGTCACGTGCTTCTTGCTTCTCCACACTGGGTATCACGATCCCTCCTCATATTATCTGTCCTTAGCCCACTGTTCATACCCATCAATTAATACTTGCTTTTTCTTCTTGCTCATTTCTTCTTGCTTATAGACTGCAGACTCACTGTTTTATGTAGCCTGTAAATCTGCTACTATCCAGCAAATATTCAGTAAACTTTTTAGACTTTGCTCCCCACCCCCACACCGGCCAGAGGCCCCGTGTGGTACCCCAACTGCTGCAACCTTTACTCATGGCAGAGAAAGGCTCCCCAGCAGCAGCAGGGAGCCAGCAAATTCTTTCCCCACTTTCTGCCCTTTGTGAAGTCTTCTACTATGGCCAGGTCTACACTGCACCTGAAAGTCAAATTCAGATACACAATTCTAGCTATGGCAATTGTGTAGCTAAAATTGACGTGCCAGAAATTGACTTACCTGAGTGTCTTCACTCAGAAAGAACTGTCAACCTCCCATACTCCTTGCTATAGCAAGGAGAACAGGTGTCAACTGCCAACCCCAGACAGATCAATTTTAATCATCTTTACCAGCTGCACAAAATCAAACACCAGAAGATTGACCCTCACTGGGTTGATCTTCCTGGAAGTATAGATGTGTCCTATAGCAAAGAAAGTCTCCAGCAGAAGGAGGGCAGCGGGATACTACCCTGCTAAAAATAGCAATGTATTAAGCAAGGCAAAACTTGGGTGAGAGCTGTGTAGGCTAGGCATAAAGGATAAAAGCCTATATTTATTCTTATTAATATTGTGGAATTCTGCTGATGCTTTAGGACAGTGTTTTTTATCCTGTGCTCTGTGGAACACTCGTGTTCTGTGAACAGCTTGTAGGTGTGCCTTGAACATCTGGAAAAATACACTGAAAGTATATCTTTTTTGTTATTAAAACCAGATACAAGGTTACTTCTTCATTGCTATGATATCTGATTAAATTACTTCATTTGGTTTTTGCTGTGTATCTTGTTACTTTTTTTTAAATCTGACAACAATTCTTTAAATACAATTTTCATGGGCGTTCCGCATAAAAATTATTGTTGTTTGGTGTTCTCTGGTGCCAAAAAGACTAAGAAACACTAAAATACTGTTAACACATTTATCAGGGACATTTTCCTGAGTCTCTAAGGGGTCTTAAGAACATTAATTCCACTCACTTTCAACTAGTATTATGCCACCAACTCTACTGGGTGTTTTCAAAAATCTCCCATTATACTTTGCCTTGTGATATGCACAGTGCGCTCTTTCCATACACAGCACATAACAGCAGGTCTCCATCTCTACGGTAAGGACAACAGGGACAAATTGTGGCCGTTAAATACAAAGTGAACTGCTGAGACACTTAGAGGTCTGAAGTCCATGCTGCAGTGTGCTGTAAGACAGTTTAGTCATTGTATGATTGTTCAGGATGTGGACCTTGAAAGCTTAGTCATTGAGAATTTATCCAGATACTGGAATATGAAGAACCGTAACAGGGTGGGTACCAGGGAAGAAGAAAACAGCGGTAATAGAAGAATCCATAACCAGCTTTGATTATCACTGTGCCACCCAAAAATGGAGTGAACTGGCAGCGAATAACAAACACCACATTCTCAACCCTCTCACTTTTTTCCCCCCATGCCAATGCTGATGAAGAGTTTGCTCTATAGTAGGGAGAATCAGGAAGGGAGGTTTTAAATATAATATTTACCTACTGAACTATGATAATTAGTGATGCTGTCCTCATGAAAAGCATGCTAGCAGTTATGAAACTGCTGCTGGCAGATAAATGGTACCTGCCTCACCCATCTGTCTTACAAATGATCCTGTATGTACAGCTATTATTTCCAGACAGATGCTGGCAGCTCTGTAATTGTTCATGGTCTCAGTGAAGAATGGTAGCTGTCAAGAGGTTTGAGAGTGTTACGACTTTTAACAGACCTGTTTTCAGCTTGTATGAAATACTGAAGAATGGCATGCGGAAACAACAATGGAAATGAATGCAAGGCTTCTTGGTGAATGGAGATGGCATATTATTTTTTGCTTTGCTATGCAGAAGTATTGCAGCAAAGGTTTCTGTGTCCTTTTGACTGAAAATTATGGGAAATCAGGAAAGGAACAAGAGACAGGTGAAAATAAGTGGCATGCATACACAGAGCTCCATGGGCTAAAATTTAGAGCACTTCATCCTTCCATAGTCCTAATTGACAGTAAAGGAAGACAGGATGCATTCAGATAGGACTCTATTTTAAACCCACAAGGAGTGAATGAAATTAATTAACCTTTAGAGAACATGCATGTGTGTGTATTCAAACTTGTGGCATTTTCACTAGCAAAAAAACACCTCTCTGATTCAGTTTTCAAGAGGATGAGACCAGCAGATGGCAGCTAGAAGAATTCACACGTTATGTTGAAACAAGGACGCTCTCTACAGGATGGTGTCTTAGCTGACTAGATATTTTGTTTCTCCTTGGAACATTAACCAATATTTATCAGACATCAAATTGGCTTCCAATAGTGAGTAAATAAAGAAAGAGGCAGAAAAAGAACAGAGCTGGGGACTAGTTCAGAACCAAATAAAATGTGGATGAGAGTTACTCATGGCAGAGGCGCCCAGAAAAGCAAAGCACCATAAGCGGTATAGATATGGGATTTAGAATCAAACTTGTGAAAGGAGGATGGATTTAATTTTTTGTTTAAGAGAGATAAACTTCAGGGAAGCAAAAGAGAAAACAGGGCAGAAAGGAATGGAAAACACTAGGGAAAGATAAAGTAGCTCTTTTAAGGAGAACTTGATACCTGTTAAACATACTGTTATAATGTCTCAGATCAAGATTTGATCCTTACAGCTGATGCTTTTGGTGTACACTGAGGAAAGATGAAACTACATTTAAGTATAAAGTCACTTCATAGGCTCTGGCCTCTGCCTCCTCCCCCTCCCCCGCCCTCCCAGACTGAATATGAACACGAGTCCTGTCACAACTATGCAACTCTTCTTACTGCACTGCTAACTATTATGTATTTCACTGTCCTATTGCTGGTTTATTCGTTAATCTTACCAATGATTCTGCTCATACTCCTTAAAGCTCTGTCAATCCCTACTTTGCCTCAATATTCCTGTAACAGTCAACTGGCAATATCCATCCATCACAGGATGGGCATAGCCATTTGTTATTTAGATCACTGCCTTCTGTGGACCTATCCTCTTCCCTGAACAGCTTCCAGCTCTTATCTTTCTAGCCCCATCTCTTGATTCAGCTTACCACAGAGCTGTGCCCAAGCTCTACACTCAGATACTCTCCCATTTTGCCCATCTGTAACTTCCCCCTTTTCTAGTTTAAATCTCCTTGCCAACTTTGAGTGAATTGTCTTTCTGCCTTTCATTAAGATCAACCTAATTGAATCCAGCTGCCTCAATGATCACTCTTTTAAAAGGTCCCAAGGAGAGAAATACAAAAACATATGCTCATGGGGCTATGTAGTATAGTAGCTTGATTGACACCACACAGTTCTGTGTAGTCGGAGATTTTAAAACTTTTCTCCTTCCCAAAACTCATTTCTATACTGATCTCTACTGGTAGCAGGGAATTAGCCTGTGGATCCCCTCCCTCAAATGCTCCCTGTAGTTTGAGAAAGATATAGGGAAACTTGGGCCCAGAATCAACAGCCCAGCAGATCTGTGCTTGGCATCTGTCCAGAAGAAGAAAAATTTGACTTTTAGCTGCTTTTGTGGCTCCTTGATCCTGGCGCCAATCTCATCTGCCCAAAGTGACGTATGGCTGATTGCACAAATTTGGATCCTGACTACATCCCTCTTACTTTGGCCATGCTCTCTACTGCAGTAGCCAGGAAGCAAATAGCAAAAGAGCCGCTACTCAGACCCTGCATGACTGGGAGACTGCTCTGGCAGGCAGCTTATAAGGTTTGAGGCTTTGGGCAGCGGACCAATGGCAAAAGACTGCAGCTGTGCTGGGGTTTGGCTCATTGCATTTCAAACAAACACTTACTGAATCCAAGAAAGAGACAATGCTGTTCAGTAAGTTACTAAAAAAGGGGAACACAGGAATATGCCTGAACTAGTGAAAGATTTTAATGTTAACGGCAAGTTAACATATCTTCAGCACAGTGAAAATGTATATGGAAAGGGTCCAGGATTCCAAATAAATACTCTAATTGTAGAAATCTAGATATTCCGCTGTCCCATGTGTGTAAATTAAAGGTGTGTATATTCATGAAAGACAGCAATGAGAGATCAGAACAACTTAAGGACTTTCTACTCCATGAACATTTTACCTGCACATGTACAAATAAGTGTACAAATAGGTTACATGTAAGGTACAGCTGCATTGTTCCCTCATCTCAAATTGTGTGTGCCATGTCAGTCTTGGAAAACCCTTAATTCATGCTCACAAAACAGCCAGTAGCTCTAGGGCTGGGGTAGAGACACAGCCAGTACACACAACTAACAGACACAGAAATGCATGCAACGTAAGTAGACATTCTCTTTAGACCTCTTAAATGTTCACACAGATGAAACAAACATTAAAACAAAGTCTGTGAACTTGCTCCATGAGATTATATATGAAAATATGTAACATTAGCTCTTTGTTTACTATTTTCAAAGAACGAGAGAGATCATAAATCATTGAAACCACCTCTTGCAAAAAGCAGTATAATATTTTTCCCACTAAGTGCAGGCCCCAGTATGTCTGGAAGGGTGTCAGTGCATCTCTTCACAGCGAATAGTGTGTGTAATGGATAACTTCTTACTGTAGGCAGTTATTTAGAGAAGAGAAATGTAAAGAAAGAAGGTGGAAACACATTGCATTAAATACAACAAGAAGTCCTGTGGCACCTTATAGACTAAACAGATATTTTGGAGCATAAGCTTTCGTGGGCAAAGACCCGCTTCATCTATGCTCCAAAATATCTGTTAGTCTATAAAGCTGCCACAGGACTTCTTGCTGTTTTTGAAGATACGGACTAACACAGCTACCTCTCTGATACTTTATCCACTTCATCAGAGGCGTGAGTGGTGGGGAGGGGTTCAGAGGAGGATTTAAAGAGCGAGGGTCTCAGTAAAGGGGAGGGCCAGAGTTGCAAGGTCTATTCAGTCAGGGTGGAAATGGCCCATTATCGGCAGTTAATGTGGAATAGTGAACACCAAGAGAGGAGGAAACAAGTCAGTTCAGTCAGGGGGGATGTGGCCCATTGTCAGATGTTAATGTGGAGGTGTGACTGTCAAGAGCAGAGAAACTGCTTTTGTAACGGGCCAACCACTCCCAGTCTCTGTTCAATCCTTGGTTGATGGAGTTCAATTTGAAATGAATTGCAGCTCAAATTTCTCTTTCCATTTTAATTTCTGAAAATTTTTTGTTGTAGGACTGTTACTTTTAAATGTTACTGAGTGTACAGGGAGAGTGTAGTAGTCTCATACAGGTTTTTGTATGTTACCAAATTCTCACCAGCAACTATACACCACAACACGGTAACTCTAAACCAGGAACCTATCACTGCAAAAAACCTCACTGCGAACTCTGCTCACATATATACACCAGTGATATCACAGAACATAACATCAACCATACCATCAGGGGCTCTTTCACCTGCACCTCTCCTAATATAACATATGCCATCATGTGCCAGCAATGCCCCACTGCAATTTACATTGGCCAAACTGGACAGTCTCTACATAAAAGAATAAATGGACGTAAATCAGACATTGGGGATGGTAACATAGAAAAACCTGTAGGAGAACACTATTCCACGTTAACTGCTGATAATGGGTCATTTCCACCCTGACTGAATAGGCTTTTTCAGCACTGGCCCTCCTTAAATGTTCTTTAAATCCCCCTCTGGAACCCACCTCCCCCACTCATGCATCTGACAAAGAGGGTCTTTGCCCACAAAAGCTTATGTTCCAAGATATCTGTTAGTCAAAAGGTACCACAGGACTTCTTGTTGTTTTTGAAGATACAGACTAACACAGCTACCTCTCTGATAATTGCATTAAATGTATCTCATAATAAAATGCAAACATGAGCAAAATTACTTCTTCAGACTTCAGTGCTGTGAAAGGTTGCACAATCTGACAAGTGGTTCAATCTTTAGTGCATTTGGGGATAGGATAGGATGCTGATTTATTGGAAAGCCTGAATGGACATAGTGTTCCCGTCAGTCATGTCCTCATCCTGGAAGGTGGTGGTAAATCCTTCTTACAGAGGCAGAGCTTCAGCTCCCATTGACTTTAATGAGGGTCAACACCTGGCAGGATAGGATCCTTAGGATTATTGGAAATTCAGGTCCAGTCTCCAATTCGCTGCCATTGTAAATTTGAGGTGCATTTTTAGATTCTAGCATTATTCATATTGGGACTTAATACTCATTTCCACTGAATACTTAAAAGGACACTGTGAGGTTAATAAGCTTTTTTATTTATTTATTTTTTAAATTGCTTACCTGTCTGGACCTTAGTGATCATCAGGAGCACATTTTCCCCTTTTTGCTTCACAGAAAATTGGTAAAACCTGTCCAGTCTTTCTCCCATCTTCTATTGACAGTTTAGAAAATTGTTGTTAGTGCTGCAGTAAGTTGTTTTGTTGATTCCCTTCCCCTCTACAGGTTTCGTGTACGTGAACTGGGCTGCAAAACTGGTCTTAAGTTTTCCACATTGTAAAACCTTATTAATTCTCTCTCTCTCTTTTTTTTTTTTTTTTAAAGAAAATCTCATGTTAGCTATATTCTTTACTTCCTAATTGTATGTTTGTTTTTAATGCAATTTTGAAAAAAATTGCATGTAACTAACTTCAGACAAGAGTTACTCATTTCAGCCATCTGCACAGGTATTCATATGCAGTTTTCTTTCCATTACTATTTTTAACTCTTTAAAAATATACTAAAGACCTTCATATACTTCTTGAAAGTATCTTCCTAAACCAACTTGAACCTTTGCCCTTAAATAAAAAAAAATGCTCTACCAACTGAGCTCCTCTTAGGGGGGGAGGGATATCTTAAGGGTTACAGCACTGGCCTTATAAACCCAGTGTTCTGAGCTCAATCCTGGATGGGCCTTTTTGTGTGCCTAGTGCAAGCTAGATTTAAAAAAAAAAATGGTCAGGGATGGTGATAGGTCCTGCTGTGAGTGCAAGGGACTGTACTCGATGACCTCTCAACATCCTTTCCAGATCGACAGATGTGTATATATATCCATGTTTCTAAATTATAGGCTTCAATTAAAACATCCATTGATCACAGCAGATGAAAATGTGATTATTCTATTAAGTGAAAAGGAATTATGAAACATCGCAAGATTCTTCTGCCCACAGATTAATCATAAATAAACTAGAAGTGAGTAATAAAGAATACCTATTATACAGTACCAAGTCGGTATACTTAACATTATTTATGGTGTATCAGTCACACTCCAATATCCAAAGTACTACTATATTTTATTCAGCAACACCTGAAATTTGGTGACACTTCGCTGCAGGATATTTTTACGGCACTACTGCAGTGAAAAGACATACCAATGCATGATCCATAAAAGCAACAGCCACTACTTTATTTCCTAGACAATTAAATCTTTACTGTGGAAACAAAAGAAGCTCTCGTCCTTCTAGGCATCATCATATGAAGTATAACAGATGAGAGGAGACACTCTTCTGAGTTATACATTATAGCCAGTGATCACAAAGGGTTTTGTCTCACAATATATACTTTCATGAAGATCATAATAAATTTCAGACAATCCATCAATATGATGGATTTCATTTAAAATGCTTCACAATACACATGGGATGCATCACAGAATCATAATAGTCTACATTTCAGTAGCATAAATATATTGTAAGGACAGTAAAGATGTAATTATATTATTAACCATATTAATGTAGCATAGTTCAGAATGATGCCAATAATATGAAAATTCTTTCACTATCAGATGTCGCATTACAATCAGCAGTCTGGTTCAGTTAAAAGAGAAGATTACTCACCAAGAGCTGAAGATACTTGGAAATGCCTGGTCCTGTTTCTAGTCCAATTGTGCATGCACATATATACCATATGCTGGAACCCCAAAGTTTTTGTAGCCGCATCAATTAATCTACACATATATCATGCAACTCCTTATGCTCCCAGCCAAAGTTATAAGAAACCGTGTGAGTCAATGCCTCTCCTGTGACACCTCTGACTGATGAGTATGCCAGTATGGAGCAGAGTGCATGGATGGCAGGTATTGGAATACGAATATGGACTACCTAGCTTGAAGAATACAGTTACAGGTAAGAGGACCTCTCTTCTTCTGGGGGCAATGGTCCTATATGTATTCCTATTGTGTGTAAGTAGCAAGCAGAAAGAAGTGTGGAGCTTGGTGTGAGGATGAAGGAGGAAATTCAGTCTTATATTGCAGTCCATGGAAGCATGAAATGAAAGTGTGACTAGAATACCATATCGCAGATTTACAGAAGTCTTGCCACCAGAGGTCTGGTAGGTATGCCAATGTGGTAAGCTTGCACTCATGTAGAGTGTACTGAGACTCTAATAAGCAGCTATGTGAGAGTGTGTAACGTCCTGATGCACACAAGGACTCATTTTGGGATACACTGGGAGTGCTTGGTCTTTGC